>NC_138743.1:1674544-1749544 GCF_965113295.1 Leuciscus leuciscus | reverse complement strand
ATGCTTTGCCAATATTGTATGTAAACACAATCATGTAAATAAAAAATAAAAATAATATTAAAAACAATTAAATTGAATACCGTTCTTTTTTAATTTGTATTTAATTATTATTATTCAGATTCACTTATTAACAAACAAAAACAAATACCAGAACAAGAATGGAGCTGTACGGCCAGATGATACGCAAACTACGTGATTCTCGGCCGGATAAAGCAAACCAGCGTCTCGCTAGTGAAGTTTGATGATGCGGACTCTAATCAAGGTAAAGATTATTGCAGTGATGTCACATTGTGTTTATGCACAGACATATTTCAGTATATTCATGTTGTTTCCACACACATTCAGGATAATGTTTTGATCTTTCATGCGTTTAGTAATTGTGAATGGACCCATGTGCTGTAGTGTGTGCAGTCAGGCCAAGCCGGCTGGTTTAGGGGGTGTGGCCTATACAGTCAAACACACATGTATTCAGACTCCTTCAACACTTCTCACATTATCACAGTTTATTCACTATAGTTTAGAGAATGGTGATCAAATATGAGCAGAACTCAGTTGATATTTGACTGGTTTTGTCCGTCCTTCTGTTAGACTGTCTCACACATGAATTATGTTGAATATCTGTCAGCTGTTAAATTTAACTACACAATTAGATAATACCAGTTTAGCTCAACCAATCACCAAGCAATGCTTCATTTTGTTCAGTCTGTGTGTAAAAAGAGCATTAGCAATTAAAGACAAAACACTTCAGCAAAACATGATCAGCTCATAGTGTCCCAATCATTTCCTATTTTTTAAAAATAAATATTACTGGTAGTTACTGTATGAAGAATATTTGGGTATAATATGTCAGAGTTTACTTTATTTTGCTCTCCTCACTTACAGAAATGAACTATAGTGTTGACAGTTTATCAGTCGAGCCCGAGCCTCCAATACTAAATCTAAAACGTCACTTTAGAACTCATAACATTGAATGAAGCTTATTGTACTTTCCGTGACACAACAACAGTAGTATTTGTAAAAGATTTGGTGGATTTGCTATGGCGGAGTGATACAAAGATACCCCTTTTCCACCAAGGCAGAACTGGTGCTGGTTCGGAGCCAGAGCCTAGTTTCAAATCGGTTCTTTGTTTTTCCACCGCCAAAGCACCAGCTCCGAACCAGTAAAACTGGTTCTTAAGTAGCACCAAATCATTGCAGGGTCTAGAACGGAGCCAAGAAAGAACCGCTTGCGTCAGAGGCTGGGGGCGGGGTTACCGTGGCCAACAAGACTGAAGAGAAACTTGTGACCGCCATTTTTAAATAGCAGCTAGTCGAGCTAATAGCAGCTCGATTATAATATCCGTCTATGTAAGTTACGGCGAGCTGCACGAACGCGTTGGATTCGCCGTGTTTGGATGCCGATTTATTTTCGCAAACCCATGAGCATCCATAGTAACGCAACGTCTATTATTGTTGATGCCTTGTTCGAGATGCATCGGAGCAGCGTGGACCGATCAGAGCTGCGGGAGTGTTTGGAGATCATACGACTCCTTGTGCTTTTTGATCGCTTTGATTTCATGTGCTGATCGTTCTGCGAGAAGCCGATGCATCTCGAACAAGTCTGGTGTGTTTGTGTTTGGCGCTGCCGCACTAGCGTTGCTGGGCAACGTGATACGTATGCAGTGACGTAAGATATAGCTCTGTTGTGGCTCTCTGGCCGGTGGAAACGCAAACCGGTTCTTAGTAAGCTCGTCAGTCGAACCAACTCCGAACTGGCAATAGCTCTAGCTCTGAACCAGCACCCGGTTCTTGTTGGTGGAAAAGGGGTAACAGTGAAGCGGTTCCAGAGCTGATACTGGGGGAACCTCACACGACTGGAAAAATCTCTCAGCCAATCAGATTCAAGAACCAGAAAGCCCTGAGCCTAGTAATACATATCTAGTGTGCACAGTGCTAACTAATAAAGTCCCCTGTAGTCAATCATTTTATTAGCCTGGGAAAACCCAGACAACTTCCGGCATATTTAGATTTGCTCTGCAAGTAGTCTGGCAAAGAACTCATTCAAGCCCATTTCTAATCGCGGCACCAATCAGAAACGTTGGGGCGGGGTTTACACGATGACGATCGCTCTGATTGGTTTTAGGTCTATCCAATTGCGCCCAGAGGCATTTTTTATCATTATTTTTATTTACCCAGGTAAGCACATTGAGAACACTTTCTCATTTACAATGGCGACCTGGCCAAGATAAAAGCGTCGAGGTACAAAAGTTACACATGAAATTATGGGACAAAACAGATCAAACATTTACAAATGTATACATGTAGTACAAAAGGTGTCAGTATATTGAGGTAATGATTAGTAGATAAAACGGCGTTGCTCTATGCCATACAATCAATAGACGAAATAAATATAGAGGTCTAATAAGAGGTAATATTGTCGAGTACAAATTGAATATGCTTAGAACAATATGCAAGTGACAAATGTCAAATAGCAAGTGACCATTGTTGAATAAAAAAATAAAAAAAATTTAAAATAAAAAAAAGACATAAAGACAGCCATGGTATATTAAAATGTACAAATACATATATTAGTAACTAAAGTGTGAGTCGGGTTAGCATGTACAATGGTCTGACAATGTATTTGCTAATAATAATTTGAATGTGGATAACGGGACAATGAATTCAAGCCTCAGAGATTTTTGAAGTGTGTTCCAGTCGTTAACAGCGGAGAACTGGAAAGAAAGACGGCCAAAGGAGGTACGGGCTTTAGTAGCACTTTAGTAGTACATTTGAGCGACGTCCGTTGGTGAAGCGCATCAACTTTTAAATGCATATTAAAATTGCAAACACATGAGGACAGTCTCCATGTAAGACCCACTGGCAGATGAACGTGCTACTACACTTCTCTCCGAAACGGTAGGAAATGAAATTAGATTTAATAGAGGATTTTAACTGTGACAAGATGATTGACAGGGCAGTTTACGTGACAGGACGCACGCGACAGATCCGTCCGATAAAGATGATGAAGTAGTATGTCCCAAAGCTTGCCTACTTTTTTGCTACACGTTCAAAAGTAAATACCTTTTCTTCACAAAAAGAGTACATACTTTTATGGCGTAGTGTAACTTAGGCGAATTGGGACGCAGAATATGGCTTTACACATGACGATCGCTCTGATTGGTTTTAGGTCTATCCAATTGTGCCCAGAGGCATTTTAGCGATGTCCGTTGGTGACGCTTGCAAATTAGTTATTAATGAAGCTTTGCCAGACCATAACTCAGTTACTACTGAGAATGGTCTGGTTTTAACCAGGCTATCATTTTATTGCCTTAAAACTCATCTTTGATCGCCAAAATTACATAGTAAAATGTTTTTTTCCTTGAAAAAGTCCCAATAAAATAAAATAGCTTGAATGTAACTCGACACTCATTTAGTATTCAACGGTTCTATGAGTATGCAAATGAGCCCCGCCTCCACTCACTCACTCAGCTCAGAGATCCACTGGTTGACGATCACACGTTGATCTGATTGGTTACAAGGTAGTTTGTGACGTCAGAAACACCAGCGATTTCAAAGCGTGTGTTTGAGACTGTCTTTGGTTCTCTGCTAGCCTGGGTAAACCCAGCGCGATCTGACAGAGATTTGATTTCGTCCTGCTATCTATCCTGCTTTCGTTACAAATTTGCGGGGACCAATCACAAACTGCCGCTATTGGCGGATTTAATCCAATCCAATTCCTTTTAACCTCTGGACGATGCTCAATGGCTTCTTTAGTTTAGCAAACAAATCGCTCAAGTGAGTGTTAATACCACTCACTTTCATGGATGCCATCGCTGCTTCTGCAAACCGCCGATCAATGCTGCAAACCAACACGTTTGTTGACACTGATTGGTTGGAGGACTATCCAACTGCGTACAGGGTCATTTGAACTCCCCGTTGATCACACCTCTTATGCAGATGAAACACAGAGCAGACTCTCCAGACTAATGTTCAATCTTAAAAGACTGAGCTTGGTCTGGTGATAGCCAGACTAGTTCATTAAGGAGAAAATACTCAGCAATGGTGTCGACTTATATTAAAAACACCACATAGACATATAAACTACATTAAATGCTGGATTTTCACCACAGGGAGACTTTAACTAATGGTTTCCTAAAGCTGAGAGGTGAAAGTGTCGCACTGATCTTCTTGACCTCGGTTCACATTAGCATCACCAGAAGCAGGATTTGAAATTAGCAGCGACTCCTGCTATTTGAGCGTCTTACACAGCAGGGGTTCAGAAGTTCAGCGTCTCTCGGTCCTGAAAAGCATTACAAACGCTGTGTTTTACTCTATTATTAGGACTAGTTGACCCCTGTGTTACGCTGGCGTCTCCCACCGAGGCTCAGGGTTTCCCAAAAGGATCGCAAATCTACTCCACACATCCCTGTTTCTTGGAACAGCTGGCCTGCTTTCAGTCCACAAATACCTGTTCTGGCAAATGTGCGTTCATGCTGGCGAGCGTCGAGTTTCAGGATCTTCGAGATGTCTGAATGTCTTGGGACTTCGTGTCAAGGAGATTTTTACGGTGCTGGACGGCCAGGATTTTTTTCTTGAAGTAAAACGGGGACTTGACTTGGCAGGAGAGACTGTCGAACTGTGTAACCGTTTGTTTTCAAGGATTTTGTATTTTGTGTGTAGGAATTTGGCCTGTCAGACTGCATGAAAAGGGAAAATAAACTAGACAGAAATTCGCTTTAAAACCCGACGTCTGCAGTCTACTTGCATATCATATTTCAACATGTTTAAGCAATATCGGTACTCCCTTAATAATACTGGGTTAAAAATAACCCAACGAGTAACCCAGCTATGGGGTGGTATATACCGAACGCATCGGGTTAAAAGCAACCCAGCAGTTCAGTTCACTATTTATTTGTATTTATAACACTATTTTAATAAATAAAATACACTCTTTCAAATACAGATTATGTATTTGTAAAAAACAATAAATATGTTTCAACAAATATTTTTAATTACAAACTAAATATTGGCGAGTCTAGAATTTAATGTAAATATACATAATAGTGTACATAAATTCAAAATACACAAGTGTACATACAACACACGTATTTAACCCAACAGCCGGGTAAATGACTCATACGATTTTAAAAATGACCCAACATAATTATATAAAACAATATTTGGAAAAATATGGGAATAAAAACATAGTGACCCAATATGTGTAACCCAACGGTTGGGTTAAAAATAACCCAAAGGTTTTGTTACTGTGTATGTTAACCCTGACTTTGTGTCTTCATGACACTTCTGCTCAATCCACTGACTCGAAGTACTGTATTTCTGCATGTTTCTTGTGTCTTAACATTCCAATTAAATTATAAAAACATTATTTCTGAATTTTCTGTGAACGTTCAAAACATCCAGGTTTTTTATATTTTCTTGGTTATGCGAACATTTTACAAAATTATGTGAATATGTGAATGTTACTTCTGAATTTTCTCTGAACACACACACACGCACACACACACACACACACACTCTCTCTCTCTCTCTCTCTCTCTCACACACACACACACACACACACACACGCACGCACACACACACACACACACACACACACGCACACACTCTCTCTCTCTCTCTCTCTCTCTCTCTCTCACACACACACACACACACGCACGCACGCACGCACGCACGCACGCGCACGCACGCACACACACACACACACGCACGCACGCACGCACGCACACACACACACACACACTCTCTCTCTCTCTCTCACACACACACACACACACACACACACACACACACACACACACGCACGCACGCACACACACACACACACACACACACACACACACACGCACACACTCTCTCTCTCTCTCTCTCTCTCTCTCACACGCACGCACGCATGCACACACACACACACACACACACACACACACACACACACACACACACACACACACACACACACACACACACACACACACTCACACTGCAAGTATTAAATAAATGTAAATAAAAAAATCATATGATAGTAGATGAAAACACTCTGTGTGTGTATGAGGTGTCAGTCAATGCTGTCTGGCTCATTAGTCACATGATATTTTCAGCTCAGGTTATTGGCTCAAAACACTGATGTCTCTGGAATGAGCAAAGATAGCAGGTTATCTTCCTTCAGGTGTGTAGTGCATGTAGTATCTCTAGTTGAGATGAGGTGAACATCTCAGTTATGCTGAGTTTCGCCAGTGTTTCTCAGCAAACGTGTGCTCTGACAGTAACAGGGAACTTCTACAGTTTCACTATATCAGACAAGAGATTCTCAGAAGCCCAGTTTCCCTTCTGCCAGTGTCACTCAGCGCTGTTACTGATTAAAAACTGTTTAGTGGGGAAAACTGTGTCAAGCATTGAATTACCAGGATTACAGGATTTCATGTAGTGTATGTAGTGTTTCCCCTGTAAATAGGTTTCTGTGGAATAGGTAAATGTAGGATTTAGGCTCATTAACTTACATGCAAGTAAATAAATGCATTCATTAGGGATCATGAGTTTTCGGCCCGAGACCTTTGGATTCACATTGAACGTTAAGCCTTGTTTATTCTCCCGAGAGAATCTGTGCGCTCACACAATGCAACACACATATAACATGCATATTTTGGGGCATTTCAACATTTGCTTTTTAAAAAGTAATTATGATTAGATCATATTACAGAGATGATAGAATGCGTCTTAATCTATTTTTTTTCGGACTATGATAAAAATGCATTCGAAACAGATTAGAAGAATATAGAAAATATTCTGACACCTGGGTTTACAGGTATAACAGATCTCATGCATGCCTTGGTTTGCGCTTACGTCTTTGGCTTGAAACGACACACTGACTCCTCTGTGTGCATCAGTGCACGCTCATCAAGTCATTTCAGGCATTAGGACTGCTTTCATAACATGCTTTCATGTGACATATATTAAAACTAATGCAAAAGCACAACTAACATTGTCAAAAAAACCTCTTTTTCTCTCAATGTCCACCTCTGGTGCTCTTCTCGTGTCAAAAATGACCGAATATATATATTTTTGTTATTTATTTATTTTTGTCAATGAAATTAATATACAATATTTTAGTTTGACAATGTTTTTTATTTTGCATTTTGTATTTTTAGGGGATTTTATGGCACTAAATTATATTTACACTGTATTTATAATCCACTTATTCACTTTTTGAGCATAGACCTGAAAATAAATGTCCAACTTAAACTGTGGTAAATCTCGAACGCTTTAGAGCGACAGACTGAAGTTTGATCTCTGTTCAAAGACGACACTTGGCAGATTATTGCTGAAGTGAATAAAGTTTAAAAATGTTAACTTTAAAAAAAGTTACAGAATTTTACATTTATTGTTATGAAAAATGCACAAAAGTACTATTTTCAATTTTTAAATGAAATATATATTTTCAAAATCTCATTTTACTCTAAAACTGCAAGAAAATCAAAGGCATAAATCTAAACAAGCTGTGTTCCACATTTGAGGTTGATATCTTAAAAAAGAGGAAACTAGAGGAAACTCTCTCATTCATTTCCAATGCGTCATTTCTGACCGTGAGGAGCTCAAGTGTGACTATTGTTTACAGGACCATTAAACCTGTTCCAATCATGTCCATGATTTATGTGTGTGTTCACATAGCAAGTGTCAAAACCTTTACCAAGTTTCGAACCATTCCGGTGAGGACAACAATTACAAACAAACAAAACGTAAAAGAATTCGTTCAACAATGACCGAAGCGCACCAGAGGGATAATAGAAATGCATGAAATTGCATTTCTTTGTTATGGATTCCATCATTCCACGTTTTAAGATACTTTTTTAACATTGCATAATGCAAGCCTAATAATGATTAACAGCATGTATTTAGGATTAGGATTAGGATTAGGATTCGGTTGAGGGTTAGTTGCATGTAATTATGCATAATTTACTGTTATTACTATGGTAAGGGCATGTAACATATGTAACAAGGACACTGTAAAATAAAGTGTTTCCGCATTTCTTTCCGCAACACATTTAAACCAGCGCTGTATTCAAAAGTTTCAAATAATCGAACAAGCAGCGTGTTGTTGTTTCTTTACAATCACTGAATTCTCATTTGATGACAAGATGCAAATTTGTCACATATTCTAATCAAATAATAATTTGTCATCTCTCTCAGCATACAGTCTCTCTCTTTAATGTTTTTTTTTTCATTAGGAATGCACTAATGCATCCCAAAAAAAATGTGTTATATGTCAAATCATCTAACATCTCAGCATCTTTTTCTCGACTTAACCGCAAGTTCATAAAGAAGCTCATTTTGCATAAAGCTAGTAATGCGTTAAAACAATCTCAGCATCTCTTCCGACTCCTCCATCAATGTACTTTCATTAAGCCAACAATGCATTGCAACTGTCATATATCCTCAATCTCATCATACCTCGTGACAAGTTTAATAAAAAGCAAGTCTTACAATACACAGTAAAAAATGTTGGGTTATTTTTTATTAAATGTTGGGTTATTTTTAACCCAACCACTGGGTTACACATATTGGGTCACTATGTTGGGTTATTTTTCCAAAAACGTTGGGTTTTTAAAATCGCTGCGTAATTTCTCGTAATAACAATTATGTATAGGCTATATTTACATTAAATTCTAGACTCCCCAATATTTAGTTTGTAATTAAAAAATATATTTGTTGAGACATATTTATTGTTTTATACAAATAAACAATCTTGAAAACCAAGTGTATTTTATTCATTAAATAATTTCATAAATAAAAATAAATGGTTAACTTATCTGTTGGGTTACTTTTAACCCAACTGGTTTTAACTCAATGCACTGGGTTATAATAACCCACAGTTGTGAAGGTGCTGCTACACCAGCCCATAGCTGGGTTACTCGTTGGGTTATTTTTAACCCAACACTATTAAGTGAGTAAGAAGCATTAAAAAAATGCAACTGCCATGTCAAACAATCTAACATCTATCTTTCTCTCTCTCTACATTTGACCATTGCAATTGAAATAAGAAATCATATCTTGAATTTTTTTTTATACTATGTCAAATGATCTAACACTAACTTAATAATGTTGGGTTAAAAATAACCCAGCGAGTAACCCAACTATGGGCTGGTGTAGCAGCACCTTCACAACTGTGGGTTATTATAACCCAGTGGATTGGGTTAAAAGTAGCCCAACAGTTCCGTTAACTATTTATTTTTATTTAGGACATTATTTTAATAAATAAAATACACCTTGTTTTCAAATATAGATTGTTTTTTTGTATAAAACAAATATGTCTCAAAAAAACAAATTATTACAAACTAAATATTGGGGAGTCTAGAATTTAAGGTTAATATACATAATTGTGTACATAAATTCAAAACTCACAAGTGTACAACATATGTATTTAACCCAACAGCCGGGTTATCACTAGAAATTACTCAACGATTTTTTTAAATGACCCAACAATGTGTAACCCAGAAGTTGGGTTAAGAGAATAACCCAATGTTTTTCAACTGTGCATATATCAGCACGGAGGAGCAGTTTTGATGGAATGCATGAGGCGCTGTCAATCTAACAAGCAGCATGTTGCATTCGATCGCATCTCTCTCTCTCTCTCTCTCTCTCTCTCTCTCTCTCTCTCTCTCTCCTCCAGACAGGAGAGTTGACGGGAGGGAATCCCCTCCATGTGAGGAGGCGGCACGGGTGTGTAGGCGTGTTGTTTTTCATTCAAATCCTTATAGTCCTATAAAAAGCGGGACTCGGTGCTCGAAAGAGAGAGAGAGAGAGAGAGAGAGAGAGAGAGAGAGAGGGAGAGAGAGAGAGAGAGTGAGAGAGAGAGAGTGAGAGAGAGAGGGAGAGAGAGAGGGAGAGAGAGAGAGCGTTAAACGACACGGCTGTATCTGTACCTGTCCGGACGGGGATGGAGATGCTGCATGGATCCGCAGGTGTCCAAACGGCGAAGGCGTTGAAAAACGCGGCCGTGTGTCTGATGCTTCTCCCGCGGTTCCTCCTCGCGGCACTGACGCTCTGGCTCCTGGATTTCCTTTGCATCCGAAGGAAGCTTCTAATGAAGATGCGGGAAAGCGATCTCGCGAGCCCTGACGACCCGCCGATGTGCGTGTCCGACTCCAACAAGATGTTCACGCTCGAGTCGCTGCGCGCCGTGTGGTACGGGCAGAAGCTGGACTTCTTTAAAACGGCGCGTTTGGGCGGCGCGGCGCCCAACACAGAGGTGGTTCCGCTGGACAACGCGCGTCGGAGAGGCACGCGGAGGATTCTAGACTACGCCCGCGGGAGGAGACCTCTCATAATCAACTTCGGGAGCTGCTCCTGACCGCCGTTCATGACGCGCCTGTCGGCGTTCCAACGCGTCGCACGGCAGTACGCGGACATCGCGGACTCGCTGCTGGTGTACATCGAGGAAGCGCATCCGTCAGACGGCTGGGTGAGCTCCGACGCGCCGTATCAGATCCCGCGGCACCGCTGCCTGGAGGACCGGCTCCGCGCCGCGGAGCTCATGAACCAGAAAGTACCGGAGAGCGCAATAGTCGTGGACACCATGGAGAACTCGTCCAACTCGGCGTACGGCGCGTATTTCGAGCGCCTCTACATACTAAAGGACGAGAAGGTCGTGTATCAAGGCGGGAGGGGTCCGGAGGGCTACCGGATCTCGGAGCTCAGAGACTGGCTCGAGCGTTACCGGAACGAGCTGGAAGCGTCTGACGCGCCGGTGGTTGTGCACGTGTAAAAGACGCGCGCGGATGGATGTTTGGATGTTTTCCACTTCTCTCGTGTCCTTATCATAAAGACATAAAGACATGCACTCTAAAAAAAGAAATAAAAAAAAATGCTGGGTTGTTTTAACCCAACTTTGGGTCAAATATGGACAAACCCAGCCGTTGCGTTGGGTTACATTTTTAAATTACATGTTTAACCCAACGTTTGAGTTTGTCCTTGTTTGACCTAAAAGTCGGTTTATAAACGGACCCCATAGAGTCCGTTTATACTGGGATCTTTATTATGTTTAGCTTCTACAGATCAGTGTTTTTGGTTCCACTTTGTTTCGATAGTCCACTTTAGACATTCTACGAACTATAAGTAACTTTTCAACTACATGTCAATTAACTGAGTATTAGTAGACTGTTAGGTTAGGGTTAGGTGTTAGGGTTCGGTTGTAAAGTCACTTATAGTCAGTAGAATATCTGTTGGGGATCGTCAAAATAAAGAGTTATCAGATATTAAGCAGACAGTCTACTAATACTCTAATGAGAGTTAGTTGACATGTAGTTGCAAAGTTACTTATAGTTAGTAGAATGTCTAAAGTGGACTATCGAAATAAAGTGTTACCGTGTTTTTTTGGGGGTTCTTCAAAATAAGCTAATGGTTCTTTGGATAAAGATTGTTTCCATTGAGCTTGAGCCAGGCTCTTTTTAACCAGGGGTCCATCACTGTAAAACCGTTTCCTCAGGTAGCCTAACAATTAAAAAATGGGTTACACACCATTTAAAAAGTCATTTATAACAATTCATAACAGTTGCACATTTCACTTTGTTTACAGTGTGGACCCCTGGGGGCCAAGAAGGAGGTGTGGAGAAAAATATATTTTTAAAAATAATAATTTTCATGACATATATATCTATATAAGATGGATGGATGTTTCCCCAGCAAACTCTTTTGTCTTTATAATGAAGTAATGAGCTGTGTTCAAAACCCAACGTGAATGTGTTTCTTCACGTCATAGAGATGCTTTTTAGAAAGAAAGAAAAAAAGTCATTGATGTTTCAGTTCAGGAATAAACGGCAGATCCGGGGTTTTCAACCAGAGCATTGTCTATGACAGATCCAACTGTCCGAATAAACATAAAATGAAGTGAGTTTTTGCTTAAAACAAGCAAGATTTTCTTCCAATGGGGTCAGGAAAATAATCTTGTTTTCCATTTGAATTAAGATTATGTTTCTGACCCCATTGTCAGAAGATCTTGCTTGTTTTAAGCAAAAACTCACTTCATTTAGATTTTTTCCTCCAGAAAACAAGACATAATATCTCATGGCATAGTAAATGCTTCTTGATTTAAGCATTTTGAAGCATTTTCTGCCGTGTAAAAGGTTGCGAGCCCTTGATCTGGAGGATAACGCGTCACACAGACAGAAGTGAAGATCTGCATCTCACAGGTTTTGAACACAGCCGTCAAACCAGTGTCTTCAGCTGCTGCTACAGACTCTCACACAATACTGCAGATGTTGGGTTTTACTTTCACGCATACAGTTATCTAGACAGATGTTTAAGCGACCGCATGATAGCTGTTGTGCTTTCGTCTCTGTTCTTCTTGTTTTATGTCAATCCAACCTGGCATTTTATTTGAAATATTGCAAAAACAGTATATCTATCTATCTATAACATATCCTATTTTTATTTTTGTATGGTATCTTTCCCTTGTGAGCGTGTGTGTGTGTGTGCGGCCAGGAGGCCGTTTCATTGTACTCTGGAGTTATTGTGAAGATCGGTTTTTAAAAGGATTTTAACCAGAAAACCGATACTGATGTAATTTGACACTAGAGTACAGGACAGAGAAATGGCCTCCAGACGTATTGCCAAATGTTGTTTTGTAAATGGTGTATATTTTATTGAACACTTTTTTTTTTAAATAAATGGTAGAGCACCCTCTAAATCGCTTTTATCCATAATTTCTAAATGTGTTAGAGACTCGGCTGGACCTGAAATGTGAAAAATAAACAGTTATGTGAAATATAGCAATATAATGTGAGGTATATGATGCACTTCTGTGAAAGTAAGATACAGCAATACTTGTTTTTCCTGACTATATGTCTTTGTATCTGAGACATTTTTACACGCCAAACGTACTGTAAATTCTCTCTCATATTGCCTGTTTATAGGGATGTAAAAGCAACACTTTTAGCTTCAAAAAGCATGATTAGGCATTCGGAAATTTTTCTTTTGATTAAAAAATTGATAACGCTTTACGATAAGGTTCATTAGTTAACATTAGTTAAGTACATTTAGTTAACATGAACTAAGAATGAACAATACTTCTTCAGCATTTATTAATCTTAGTTAATTTTAATTTCAACATTTACTAATACGTTATTAAAATCAAAGGTTGTATTTGTTAACATTAGTTAATGCACTGTGAACTAACATGAACACACAATGAACAGCTGGATTTTTATTAACTAATATTAACAAAGAATAAATAAATACTAAAACAAATGTATTGCTCATTGTTAGTTCATGTTAGTAAATACATTTTCAAATGTTAACTAATGAACCTTATTGTAAAGTGTTACCAAAATATGTAATTAAAAATGCGGTTACACTTTATTTCGCTGCATGATCAACTTTAGCATTCTACTCAGTATAAGTAACTTTGCAACTACATGTCAACTAACTCTCATTAGAGTATTTATTGACATGGTTATTAGAAAAAGTTTACATGTATTTACAAAGTTACTTATAGAATGCCTAAAAAGGGTTACCAAAAATGCAAACACAAACGATCCATGTTTAGTGGCATTTGATAAACCAAGGATCACTATTAATATTGCTCATGTGCATTTTAATAAAGCAAACACCACTCACATTTCCTTCATATCAAGTTGAAATCCACCTAACTAGGCTCTGGAGGAATGTCTGGTGGAGTGAACTGTCTTTAGAGCTTTAACATGAGAAAGATGAGCAATCTAAGAGATGATCGTCTGAGAGAGAGAGAGAGAGAGAGAGAGAGAGAGAGAGAGAGAGAGAGAGAGAGAGAGAGCTAAGCAAACATAAAGCTTGTAATAGTGTTTGATTGAGCCCAAGGGCAATTACTATACACTCTTAAAAAAAACAAAAAAACACTGGGTTAAAATTAACCCAATTTGGGTTGTTTTTAACCCAATTTGGGTTGTTTTTAACCCAAGGGCTGGGTAAATATAGGACGGAACACATGTTGGGTTAATAATAATTGGGTGTTTTTTAAACCAGAATATTGGGTTGAATAATTTTTACTATAATACTAGCTTATTTTTACTTCACATATGAATTAATTATTACAGATTGACTTAAATCCTCTAAAGTTTTTAAAATACTCCACACAACCACTGGTTTGCTCGATTATTCCTTTATTTTCGATAGATTTTTATAGTATAACATATTTTTATATCGTTTTAATACATATTGCATACATTTATGCTCGTTTAACAAACATTCGAAGTAAAAATAAAATATTTAGAAGTAATTAAGTGTAATCGACCACTCACTGTTGTCCCGTTTCCACCATAATGGCGTTGGATCAGGCGCAAATAGCTCGCAATAAATAACTCAACCCCTGGGTTGTTACGTCTGACCCAGGATCTGGGTAACACAAAAACTACTCAAACACTGGGTTGTTACGTCTGACTCAGGATCTGGGTAACACAAAAACTACTCAAACACTGGGTTGTTACGTCTGACTCAGGATCTGGGTAACACAAAAACTACTCAAACACTGGGTTGTTACGTCTGACTCAGGATCTGGGTAACACAAAAACGAAACAAAAGTTTCTCATGCGCATGCAAAAGTTTCTCATGTGTAAGCAAAAGTTTCTCGTGCGCATGCAAAAGTTTCTCGTGCGCATGCAAAAGTTTCTCGAGCGCATGCAAAAGTTTCTCGTGGGCATGCAAAAGTTTCTCTTCCGCATGCAAAAGTTTCTCGTGCGCATGCAAAAGTTTCTCGTGCGCATGCAAAAGTTTCTCGTGCGCATGCAAAAGTTTCTCGAGCGCATGCAAAAGTTTCTCGAGCGCATGCAAAAGTTTCTCTTCCGCATGCAAAAGTTTCTCTTCCGCATGCAAAAGTTTCTCGCGCGCATGCAAAAGTTTCTCTTCCGCATGCAAAAGTTTCTCGCGCGCATGCAAAAGATTTTCATGCGTAAGCAAAAGTTTATCGTGCGCACGCAAAAGATTCTCAGCCGCATGCAAAAGTTTCTCGTGTGCATGCGAACGTTTCTCGTGCGTAAGCAAAAGTTTCTCGTGCGCATGCAAAATTTTCTCGTGCGCATGCAAAAGTTTCTCACGCGCATGCGAAAGATTTTCAAGCGTAAGCAAAAGTTTATCGTGCGCACGCAAAAGTTTCTCACGCGCATGCGAAAGATTTTCAAGCGTAAGCAAAAGTTTATCGTGCGCACGCAAAAGATTCTCGCGCGCATGCAAAAGTTTCTCGTGCGCATGCAAAAGTTTCTCGAGCACATTCAAAAGTTTCACGAGCGCATGCAAAAGATTCTCGTGCCCATGCAAAAGTTTCTCTTGTGCATGCAAAAGTTTCTCATGCGTAAGCAAAAGTTTCTCTTGTGCATGCAAAAGTTTCTCATGCGTAAGCAAAAGTTTCTCTTGTGCATGCAAAAGTTTCTCATGCGTAAGCAAAAGTTTCTCGTGCACATGCAAAAGATTCTCGTGCTCATGCAAAAGTTTCTCGTGCTCATTCAAAAGTTTCTCATGCGTAAGCAAAAGTTTCTCGTGCGCATGCAAAAGATTCTCGTGCCCATGCAAAAGTTTATCTTCCGGATGCAAAAGTTTATCATTCGTAAGCAAAAGTTTCTCGTGCTCGTGCAAAAGTTTATCTACCGGATGCAAAAGTTTATCATTCGTAAGCAAAAGTTTCTCGTGCGCATGCAAAAGTTTCTCGTGCTCATGCAAAAGATTCTCGTGCCCATGCAAAAGTTTATCTTCCGGATGCAAAAGTTTATCATTCGTAAGCAAAAGTTTCTCGTGCTCGTGCAAAAGTTTATCTACCGGATGCAAAAGTTTATCATTCGTAAGCAAAAGTTTCTCGTGCGCATGCAAAAGTTTCTCGTGCGCATGCAAAAGATTCTCGTGCCCATGCAAAAGTTTATCTTCCGGATGCAAAAGTTTATCATTCGTAAGCAAAAGTTTCTCGTGCTCGTGCAAAAGTTTATCTACCGGATGCAAAAGTTTATCATTCGTAAGCAAAAGTTTCTCGTGCGCATGCAAAAGTTTCTCGTGCTCATGCAAAAGATTCTCGTGCCCATGCAAAAGTTTATCTTCCGGATGCAAAAGTTTATCATTCGTAAGCAAAAGTTTCTCGTGCTCGTGCAAAAGTTTATCTACCGGATGCAAAAGTTTATCATTCGTAAGCAAAAGTTTCTCGTGCGCATGCAAAAGTTTCTCGTGCGCATGCAAAAGATTCTCGTGCTCATGCAAAAGTTTCTCATGCGTAAGCAAAAGTTTCTCGTGCGCATGCAAAAGTTTCTCGTGCCCATGCAAAAGTTTATCTTCCGGATGCAAAAGTTTATCATTCGTAAGCAAAAGTTTCTCGTGCTCGTGCAAAAGTTTATCTACCGGATGCAAAAGTTTATCATTCGTAAGCAAAAGTTTCTCGTGCGCATGCAAAAGTTTCTCGTGCGCATGCAAAAGATTCTCGTGCTCATGCAAAAGTTTCTCATGCGTAAGCAAAAGTTTCTCGTGCGCATGCAAAAGATTCTCGTGCCCATGCAAAAGTTTATCTTCCGGATGCAAAAGTTTATCATTCGTAAGCAAAAGTTTCTCGTGCGCATGCAAAAGTTTCTCGTGCACATGCAAAAGTTTATCTTCCGGATGCAAAAGTTTCTCATGCGTAAGCAAAAGTTTCTCGTGCTCGTGCAAAAGTTTCTTGTGCGCATGCAAAAGTTTCTCGTGCGCTCGTGCGCATGCAAAAGTTTCTCGTGCGCATGCAAAAGTTTCTCGTGCGCATGCAAAAGTTTCTCGTGCCCATGCAAAAGTTTCTCTTGTGCATGCAAAAGTTTCTCGTACACATTCAAAAGTTTCTGGAGCGCATGCAAAAGTTTCTCGTGCACATGCAAAAGTTTCTCTTGCGCATGCAAAAGTTTCTCATGCGTAAGCAAAAGTTTCTCTTGCGCACACAAAAGATTCTCGTGCGCATGCAAAAGTTTCTCGTACGCATGCGAAAGTTTCTCGCGCGCATGTGAAAGATTCTCGCGCATGCAAAAGTCTCTCGTACGCATGCAAAATGTTCTCATGTGCGGGGGGCGGGGGGCATTAGAACATACTAGAACAGTGGTTCTCAAAGTGTGGTACCCAGGCTCTGTCTTGTGGTACGCAGAGGAATCACTGAATTTCGCACATAAGATCAAACCAGTGTGATCTTTTATGTGTGATCAGTCTTGGCTGGTTCCTGGAGCGTACGATACGATTACACCGGTGTGACCAGAACCATAGAACGGCCAGTGCATCACGTGATCAACTGCTAAATTCAAATCAAATGTGCTTTCGCAGTTGGCTGGCGCTGAGCCACTCAGGCGCTGTCAAATATCACAATTATTCAGTGTTTTTAACCACATAATGTTTATTTGAGGTTTCAGACATTTAAATTCACATAAGTACTAAAAAAAATTTTTTTTGAATTTGTAAAATACACACTGATGTCTATGGAAGCGGAAATAATTATAATTTCCATTATAATTAGACGACACGTTTTATTCATATCAGATTGTGTAAGTTACACATTGTGTAAGTAACTTTAAAGTTAACTCTATTCTTCTCCCAGTTCACCGGCCACTTACTTTCATGTATTTCGGGAGAAGTGGATGAATTCACGTGCTGTAAATCCAACAGATCCGATTCTCTGAACAGTGGCACAAACTAACATGACGGCGCTCAACTAACGCGATCGTTATAAAGGTGTTTAAACAACATAACACTTCCACTTGCATATATTTGACAATCGGAATATCAAATATGTCATGCCATAGCTAACAAATTTGTGAATATTTTGAATAAAAAAATGAAATAAAAGCAGATCATTAGTCATTCAGCGATATGGCTGCGGTGTGTCACGTGACAAGCAATGGCGCGTCACCATGGGAACAGTAAAGTGATCAGTTCTAAATAATGATCGCCTTGAAAAACTCACAGGGGTCAGCCAGAATATTTTACATGTACGTTTAAAAAGGTTAAATATGAATACCCAGCCTGTGTTACTTTTTTTTTACTTAATATTTTAAGGACAGTAGGCTACAGTTTTTATTTCACTTTTAGGTGCAATACATTTGAATTGAATCATTATTTAAGTTTTTTATTTACCTGTATGTAAGCAGCACAGTGCAGTGTTAATGTTCAAACTGTGTTTTTACAATGTTTAAAGTGGCTGACAATAATAAATATTCTTATCAGAAATTAAGCTGCCTCATTTTTGAGCTATGCATAACTGTAGCTGAATAGTTAGTCCTACTACGCTACTGTATTTTCATATTGGTCATTATGGTGGTACTTGGAGAGCCAAATATTTTCTGGGTACTTGGTGTAAAAAGTACCCAAATATCGAGGTGGTACTTGGTGTAAAAAGTTTGAGAACCACTGTACTAGAACATTCATTTGAACACAACCAACTCGCGTTTGGATCTGCCTTTTACTTTACCTTTTAACAAATACAACTTTTGATTTATTAATGTTTTAGTAAATGTTGAAATTAATATGAACTAATAATAATAATAATAATAATTCGTTACATTTATATAGCGCTTTTTCTGAGACCTCAAAGCGCTTTACATAGAAGGGGGGGAATCTCCTCAACCACCACCAGTGTGCAGCATCCACTTGGATGATGCGACGGCAGCCATGTTGCGCCAGAACGCCCACCACACACCAGCTTACTGGTGGAGAGGAGACAGTGATGAAGCCAATCAGTATATGGGGATGATTAGGAGGCCATGATGGACAGAGGCCAAGGGGCAAATTTGGCCAGGATGCCGGGGTTACACCCCTACTCTTTTTTCGAAGGACATCCTGGGATTTTTAATGACCACAGAGAGTCAGGACCTCGGTTTAACGTCTCATCCGAAGGACGGTGCTCTTTTTTGGCGGTATAGTGTCCCCGTCACTGTACTGGAGCATTAGGACCCACACAGACCACAGGGTGAGCACCCCCTGCTGGCCCTAACACCTCTTCCAGCAGCAACCTGTTTTTTCTCAGGTCGTCTCCCATCCAGGTACTAACCAGGCTCAGCCCTGCTTAGCTTCAGTGGGCAACCTGTCTTGGGCTACAGGGTGATATGGCTGCTGACAAGATTAATAAATGCTGTAGAAGTATTGTTCATTCTTAGTTCATGTTAACTAAGGTAGTTAACTAATGTTAACTAATGAACCATATTGTAAAGTGTTACCGTTATTATTGCATGCTGTTTTATAATATACTACAATACATTGATGTGCAAATAATATCTGCCACAGAAGAGACTTCTTTTAAAAAAAACATGAATTATTCCAATCTTCTCTGTCCTTAAAATGCTGCGGTTCAGTGTGTTTGACAAAAGAACGTCTATACTAGTGTTTAGACAAAGGAAAGATGTCTCGTCAGATTTTCCATGATGTTCTTGTCCTTATCAAACACTCGTCTGCGATCTGACAGGATGGAGTTTGTTGGAGCGACAATCCCGTTTCTGCGGCCCACACTCCGGTGATTGTTTAGTCTGTGTTTGAACAAAGAGCGAGAAAGATTGTTTGGGCCGGTTTCGGGGGGATAGATGGAAATACGTGAGGCTTGAGTGCTTCATGATGGCTTTTGAATGAGTCTCTCTGAGTGCAGAGCAGCAGGAGATGTGATTAAGGCCCATGTGGCGCTCGTCCTCGCGGCTCGATTTAATGTATTCAGTCCTCTTCTTTATCAGCCGTGCGAGGAGTCCTTTAATCTGCACTGCGTGTTCCTCTCGCCAACACTATTCACCTGCTCACTAAGAGGATCCTGTCGTCTGCCATCGACGATCCATCAGAAAAACAAGCACAGACAAAAACTAGGCTTTTCATTTCTTGTTTTCACCACCCATCAATAACAGACATAAACAGTAAAAGGTGAGTTGTTTATAGACCATTAATAAGAAAGGTTATGCAGTGATGCCATTGAAGAAACATTTTTGGTTCCCCAAAGAACCTTTTAGGGAACAGCTTTAAAATAAACCAACATTCTATAAAGAACCTTGTGCAATGGAAAGATTCCATGGATTTTAAAGGTTCTTCACGGAACCAACGATACCATTAAATAACCTTTATAAAGCATATCGCTCTGGTTCTGTCTTCTGATTGGTCAATTCAGTGGTGATCTAGTAACAAGCAACTATTAACTTTAGTTTACATTACACCACTAAATCCTCGCTTTCTTTTCAGCTAAATCACGAAAGTATTTAGTAAAAGGACCCTCTGATATTTTCAGTAATGTTAAAAACTTTCAAAAACGTAATGCATTTTTCATCTTTGCATGTTCATGTAGAATATTTCCATGTTTTTTTAATGTAATTTAATTCAACACTGACATTTCTGCACAATCACAAGCTCACAAAACTTTGTTTGGAAAAACCTGTTCTAGCAGCAGGATTCATTCTCGTGTTACGCAGGACGTTTGAGCTTCTCAAGAACCAATGAGGTTCATTCTCGTGTTACGCGGCACGTTTGAGCTTCTCAAGAACCAATGAGGTTCATTCTCGTGTTACGCAGGACGTTTGAGCTTCTCAAGAACCAATGAGGTTCATTCTCGTGTTACGCAGGACGTTTGAGCTTCTCAAGAACCAATGAGGTTCATTCTCGTGTTACGCGGCACGTTTGAGCTTCAGCAAGAACCAATGAGGTTCATTCTCTTGTTACGCAGCACGTTTGAGCTTCAGCAAGAACCAATGAGGTTCATTCTCGTGTTACGCAGCACGTTTGAGCTTCAGCAAGAACCAATGAGCTTCATTCTCGTGTTACGCAGCACGTTTGAGCTTCTCAAGAACCAATGAGGTTCATTCTCGTGTTACGCAGCACGTTTGAGCTTCAGCAAGAACCAATGAGGTTCATTCTCGTGTTACGCAGCACGTTTGAGCTTCAGCAAGAACCAATGAGGTTCATTCTCGTGTTACGCTGCACGTTTGAGCTTCTGCAAGAACCAATGAGGTTCATTCTCGTGTTACGCATCACGTTTGAGCTTCAGCGAGAACCAATGAGGTTCATTCTCGTGTTACGCATCACGTTTGAGCTTCTGCAAGAACCAATGAGGTTCATTCTCGTGTTACGCATCACGTTTGAGCTTCTGCAAGAACCAATGAGGTTCATTCTCATGTTACGCAGCACGTTTGAGCTTCTGCAAGAACCAATGAGGTTCATTCTCGTGTTACGCTGCACGTTTGAGCTTCTGCAAGAACCAATGAGGTTCATTCTCGTGTTACGCATCACGTTTGAGCTTCAGCGAGAACCAATGAGGTTCATTCTCGTGTTACGCATCACGTTTGAGCTTCTGCAAGAACCAATGAGGTTCATTCTCGTGTTACGCATCACGTTTGAGCTTCAGCGAGAACCAATGAGGTTCATTCTCGTGTTACGCAGCACGTTCGAGCTTCAGCGAGAACCAATGAGGTTCATTCTCGTGTTACGCAGCACGTTTGAGCTTCAGCGAGAACCAATGAGGTTCATTCTCGTGTTACGCAGCACATTTGAGCTTCAGCGAGAACCAATGAGGTTCATTCTCGTGTTACGCAGCACATTTGAGCTTCAGCGAGAACCAATGAGGTTCATTCTCGTGTTACGCAGCACGTTTGAGCTTCAGCGAGAACCAATGAGGTTCATTCTCGTGTTACGCAGCACATTTGAGCTTCAGCGAGAACCAATGAGGTTCATTCTCGTGTTACGCAGCACATTTGAGCTTCAGCAAGAGCCAATGAGGTTCATTCTCGTGTTACGCAGCACGTTTGAGCTTCAGCAAGAACCAATGAGGTTATTTCTCGTGTTACGCATCACGTTTGAGCTTCTGCAAGAACCAATGAGGTTCATTCTCGTGTTACGCATCACGTTTGAGCTTCAGCGAGAACCAATGAGGTTCATTCTCGTGTTACGCAGCACGTTCGAGCTTCAGCGAGAACCAATGAGGTTCATTCTCGTGTTACGCAGCACGTTTGAGCTTCAGCGAGAACCAATGAGGTTCATTCTCGTGTTACGCAGCACATTTGAGCTTCAGCGAGAACCAATGAGGTTCATTCTCGTGTTACGCAGCACGTTTGAGCTTCAGCGAGAACCAATGAGGTTCATTCTCGTGTTACGCAGCACGTTTGAGCTTCAGCGAGAACCAATGAGGTTCATTCTCGTGTTACGCAGCACATTTGAGCTTCAGCGAGAACCAATGAGGTTCATTCTCGTGTTACGCAGCACATTTGAGCTTCTACAAGAACCAATGAGGTTCATTCCCGTGTTAAGCAGCACGTTTGAGCTTCTCAAGAGCCAATGAGGTTTTAATATCTGATAATTGCTGTCTTAGTTTTGCTATATCTAGGTTTTAACCCTGTGAATGATAAATGTGCATTATAAAGTTCATAAAGTCTCACAGCTGATAGAAAAGAATGACAGGAGCTTCATACACAGTCTCTCTCTCTCTTGTGTAAGAGTCGTCCGCTCAAGCTCCTGCAGAAGAGACACAATATGAATTATTATGATAAAAGGTCACCAGATTAAAACAAAATGTCAGCGCTTCGGAGGCCTGTAACACTTTAAGCTCACTTCTGATTCTGCGGAGGGTTTTGCCATTTGACTGATTGTGTGTGTGTGTGTGTGTGTGTGTGTGTGTGTGTGTGTGTGTGTGTGTGTGTGTGTGTGTGTGTGTGTGTGTGTGTGTGTGTGTGTGTGTGTGTGTGTGTGTGTGTGTGTGTGTGTGTGTGTGTTTGTGTGTGTGTGTGTGTGTGTGTGTAAAAATGTGCATGACAAAGCAATCAATATTGATCAATGAAATAACAGCTTGCACATTTTGCAATGGCAAATTCCATTGATGATATGAGTTGATTTCTCAAACTGTGTTCAGATTTACAAGAGACCAAACAAAAGCCTGCAATCAAAAGTCAGAGATCTCAATATGAACTATGAACATGAATCTTATAATATTAATATTTCTCATTAAATTCTGTCAAATATCAAACCCCAGATAAATTACATTATTGTTGGTATTTTCTAGAATCCATGATACTATGAATCTGAACAAGAAGTATAAACAAAAAACAAAAAAATAAGCCCACAACATTATAGATACAGCAGTATATTTAACCGTGGGCATGGGGTACTTTTAACCCTGTTTGGGTTTGATGCCAAAAAGCTCCTTTTTTAGTTTCATCTGAACATAGAATCCGGTCCCATTTGAAGATCCAGTCGTGTCTGACAACTGAATATACTGGAGTTTGATTTTGGATGAGCGAGGAGGACTTTCCTTGAAATTCTCCTAAACAACATGTGGTGATGTAGGGGTAGTTTTATAAAAAATTGTAAGCTTTCTGACTCCCAAGACTCAACTAATCTCTGCAATTCTCTATCTGTGATTCTTGAAGAGTCTTTGGCCACTTGAACTTTCCTCATCGCTGAGCATTAAGACAATATAGACAGACACACGTCCTCTTCCTGGCAGATTCATAACATCTTCAGTCCCCCTGTGGTGAAAAAGTTTTTAATGTTGTTAATGCTTTGATAGTATCCAGTGGGAATCCGACCGCAACGCCACACGCTCCTGTAAAACAACAGCGAATCAAACAGGATCGTTCCTTCTCTGAAGAACAGTTTGTCTTGCATTATGTGATAATCATGCACTCGAGACACATGCCAATATCATTTGTTTAAGTTTCCAATAATTGATATGCAGAACAAGGGAAGTTTTAAATATTCAGGAGTTGCTGAAAAGAACAAGTTTTAACCGATGTTTCCCTATCCTGTTTCCCAAAACTCTTTATAAACCAACACACCAGATTCAGCTCTTCAGATCATTAGAGGAATTACACTTGAAATGAACGGGTTAAAGAAGGAAGACGCCCAAAATGTTTAAAGTCTCCCTGTGGTGTAAATCCAGCTTTTAATGTAGTTTATGTGTCTATGTGGTGTTTTTAATCTGCTTTAAGACAAACCATGTGTAAATTCATAAGTCGACACCATTGCTGGGTATTTCCTCCTTAAAACTGCAGTGAACCAAAGACAGTCTCAAACACACGCTTTGAAATCGCTGGTGTTTCTGACGTCACAAACTACCTTGTAACCAATCAGATCAACGTGTGATCGTCAACCAGTGGATCTCTGAGCTGAGTGAGTGAGTGGAGGCGGGGCTCATTTGCATATTCATAGAACCGCGCATACTAAATGAGGCAAGGGTGTCGAGTTACATTCAAGATATTTTAAGGCATGAAGAAATTTATTCAAGGAAAAGACATTTAAATATGTCATTTTGGTGATCAAAGATGAGTTTTAAGGGATAAAAGGATGGACTACAGGGAGACTTTAATTATTGTCCTGATGGTGGAAATGGGGATTTTCAATGTTTTATCTGTTTTCTTACAGCCACTTTCTATTTTGTGAAGCTCAACAATCTTTTGCTGCACATCAGAAGTCAAGTCAAGTCAAGTCAAGTTTATTTGTATAGCGCTTTTCACAATACAGATTGTATCAAAGCAGCTTCACAGTATTAAATTAAAATAATACAACAAAGTTTGTTTCAAGAGGAATTTATTGATTGATAAAATTAAATTAAATATCCCCAAAATATCCCCAACTGAGCAAGCCAAAGGCAACAGTGGCAAGGAACCGAAAAACTCCATCAAGTGACCTAATGGTGTCCTAAAACTCCATCAGGTGACCTAATGGAGAAAAAAAAACCTTGGGAGAACCCAGGCTCAGTCGGGGGCCAGTTCTCCTCTGGCATTTATGAGCTAGAGGCCGGATTGTAGTTTGAACTGTAGGATTATATGAATGCCTGGCTGAAGCTGAACTATATTCTTTGGTTTTACTCATTGTGATGGATGATTAAGGGACTCTGGCCTTTGTGTTTCCTCATATATATATATATATATATACTTGACTGGATAATTTCATGTTCCTAGTCACCCTGGTGTGCTAAAAATGTGTATTAGAGAAAAACATTTTAATAATGAGATTTCCCACCCATTTTAAAGTCTTATACTTCAATAAAGGTTCGATTTTTGTGAAATAAAAAAAAAAAAAATCTTAAGGATTAACGATGCAGATTTATTTTCACAGGCTTTTTTGTTCATATTTATTAAGGGTACCAACAATATTGACACAAACTATGTTCAACACACACTGTGTTCAAAAGTTTGAGAGATTTTCTAATGTTTTTTTTGTTGTTGTTTCTATGTTTAGATTAAAGTCTATGATGAACGACTGCAAACATGTTATTTCCCGCGAGGGCCGTTGAAGGGAATCTGTTATTGCGATCGACTCAAAACATCTCAAAAACATGCTCTCGGTACATTAGGGCAAGAGAATCAATCAAAAAATGTCCAGATTCACCTCACGTTCAGGTCAACAAACCAACAAAACATCTGGGGCTTGAACCAAATGCAGGATTACGTCCTGAAGAAAACAAGGTCTCTCTGTGCGTTCGGCCTTCACGTTCACAGATGCAAAAAACTAGGGCAAGTTCTCAATAAAAGCACGGGCTCCGAATAACTCCAGATTGGCTGAAATGAGCTAAACAAATGAAGTGGCAAATGGGGCCAGAAGATGTTGTTGTTTTTGGCTGGATTTGAGCTCAGGGATTGAGACAGTCAGGAGTGCCCTACATTTGCTGAAAGGTTTCTGATCTTGAACGGCTCCTGTGCTAGTCATATGATTACCTTGAGTCACCCCGCGTATCTTCTCATAATAGAGCGTTTAATCGGGTAATGCTTGTATGATTTTACATGCAAGAGACTCGGCAAGGTCAACATGCTCTCACTCCTTTACAAGTGATGTGAACAAAGTGCTTTTTATATATAAAAACTACAGCTGTAGCTCCTGTCCTATGGAGACGGCGTTTGAGGTGAAGGATTATTATGTTGCCTGATCCCTTAAATGACCGTATTTTGGAGGTGAGAATATGCTGTTTTAGTAACAGTGCTAATACGTTTTTTAAACTAAGGTCACTGTCAAACTCTTTTATGAGTCCATGAGTTCTTTTTACTGGCTTTTAGTGATAGAGAGTCAATATGTGGCGCAATAGATGTTCTCCGCGTGTCATTACCAATAACAAGTACCTCTGTCTTATCTTTGTTTAGCTGTAAAGTTCTGAGACATCCACAATTTTATGCTCACTATTCCGTCCAGTTGTTTGGAAAAGGATTTGTGGGCATCTGGTGCAAGTGAGAGATAGAGTTGAGTGTCATCTGAATAATAATAATAATAATAATAATAATAATTCATTACATTTATATAGCGCTTTTCTCTGCACTCAAAGCGCTTTACATAGAAGGGGGGAATCAGAGGATTAACCAATATGATGTGTTTTGTACAACACCTCCGCTTGCATGTGTTTATGTGGTTTTCCAGCCAGAGTCGGTTCCTTGTCACCAGATGGTATTATGTAATGCTTCCATCAGGAGGCCAAATGACTAAAAGCAATCAAAGAATCTAGGATTTCATTCTGTCTAAAAGCATTGGAAATTTTACAGTAGCTTTTACCAAGTCAAAGGTGAAACACCTCGTTTGGTCTGTAATCAGCTCATGACACCTGAGAGAAAATGATGGATCGTTCATGATGGCAGAGAGATGGAGAGATTTTTGTTTTTGTTTCTGTTTTTGTTTTTTTGTTTTTGAATACATTTAGCATTTGCCAGTTTTAGTGGTTAAAGTTATTACCATAAAAAACGAAACTAAATGTAAAAACATTTTTGTTAACTGGAATAAATGTGAAAATAGAAAACCATAAATGAATATATTACTATATATATAGTGGTCATCTTTTCAAAACGTCTCAGGTTACAAATGTAACCTTTGTTCCCTGAGAACAGGGAACGAGACAATACGTCATCGACGTTATGGGGAATCGCCTCAGCGTGACCAATGACTGAAGTACCTGTGGAATCCCGCCAATCGCATTGGCCCGTGTCAGCCGTGACGTGACGCTCTGGAGTGCCCAGGAAGTATAAATAGAGCGCCCAGAGAACATGTCATCCTCTTCGTCTGAAGGGACTGAACAGGCAGAACCGAAAGCATGGCAGGGAGACGTATTGTCTCGTTCCCTGTTCTCAGGGAACAAAGGTTACATTTGTATCCTGAGACGTTCCCTTTCAGGTAACAGCCCCTACAGCCTACACGTCAGGCTAACTGTAGCCTAGGGCCAACACCGAGCTTTAACTCAAGGTCTGGACACCAATAAGTATATGGAAGCCTCAGCAACACGACCCTCATATGGAGAGGAAGCCTACTACATATACTAACACAAAACTAGCTTGCTATTTGCATGAAGGCCTCTGCAGGATGACTCTGAAAGTAGAGGAAGCCTGAAACATGCAATATGTATATGGAGGCCTCAGCAGTACGACTCTCATAGGGAGAGGAAGCCTAACACACATACTAACAATAACTAGCCCGCCTAGGCTCAATAAGTATATGGAGGCCTCAGCAATACGACCCTCATATGGAGAGGAAGCCTACTACATATACTGATAAAAAACTAGCTTGCTATTTGCATGAAGGCCTCAGCAGGATGACTCTAAAAGTAGAGGAAGCCTGAAACATGCAATATGTATATGGAGGCCTCAGCAGTACGACTCTCATAGGGAGAGGAAGCCTAACACATATACCGACAATAACTAGTCCGTCTAGGCTCAATAAGTATAAGGAGGCCTCAGCAATACAACCCTCAATGGAGAGGAAGCCTACTACATATACTGACACAAAACTAGCTTGCTACTTGCATAAAAGGCCTCTGCAGGAAGACTCTAAGAGTAGAGGAAGCCTGAATACACAATAAGTATATGGAAGCGACTCCTATATTGATCGAAAAACTACTAAATATACTGTTTACAAGCTAGCTTATTAGATAAAGAAACATATCTACTCTGTTCAGCTATACACCAAGCCCGATGCAGACCGTCAGACTAATACTCCATCATCATAGGTCCGCTGGGCCTGATGTTACTTTAAAATGGGGGAAAGAGGGAAGGTGGGCTTAAAAGAGGAGGAACAAAGCCTATCTGCTCCTCCCAGGGCGATCCTCCTCACGCCTAGACTGGAAGTCCTCTCTCCTTACCCCCCGCCTTTTCCTCCTGGACTCGCGCCGTCTCATGGCCTTGCTCCGCACCAGAGGAGGGGCACGAGCGGCGACCGAGTCCCGCTGGTCCTGCCTACGCTCCTCGAAGCAAGGCGGGCCAGGACCCCAGGGGCGTCTGGGTGCGGACTTGGACCGGAGCGGTATACAGGACCTATATGCTGCCGAGCGCGCCTTCGCCTCTCTAAACTTTCCGACCACCGCCTCGACGGAGGTTCCAAAAAGTTCAGAGGGCGAAACCGGGGCATCGAGGAGAAAAGTCCTCTCTTTCTCCCCAATGCCAGCCAGGTTCACCCACAGATGCCTCTCCGTGACCACCATGGCAGCCATCGAACGACCGATGGCCGCAGCTGTCTGCCTAGTGGCCCGGAGAGCCAGGTCTGTGGTGCGGCGCAGCTCGGCCACCGCCTCAGGGGACAAGCCCTGACCCTGGTCCAGGTCCTTCAGCAGGTCAGCTTGGTACGCCTGCAACACAGCCATCGTGTGCAGTGCCCCACCAGCCTGACCTGCCGCCGCGTACGCCCTGCCATTAAACCGAGATGTGGTCTGAAGGGGTTTGGATGGCAGGGTGGGAGTCCTCAGCGTCGATGCCCCCTCCCCCGCCAAATAGCTGGCGAAGGAATCTTCAATGGGAGGCATCGATGCGTAACCATGCTCCTGCATCGTCTCCACGTTTGCATAACTCAAACGCTGGAAGCGATGAATGCGCGAGGAGTATGGTTTCTTCCATGCCTTCACGACCTGAGAATGGAGGTCAGGAAGGAATGGAAGGCTCCCAGGAATCGATGGGGTGTGGCCAGAGAGGAAGCACTCGTCAAGCCTCCCACGAGCAGCTTCCTCTTTTACGCGCTGCCAGGGCAACTCGAGGCTGGCAGTAGCACGCTCCATCACCTCCATTAATTCCTCATACGCGGGGCAGGAGGGCTGGGCAGGATCAAGCATCTCAGCATCCTCGCCCGCCTCTCGCTCCTCCTGCTCACCCTGGCTTGATGCCAGAAGAGCACTGCCTGCTGTCCTAGAAGATGCCGAAGATGCATCATCATCGGCCAGCAGCTCACCCTCGTCCCGCGCTGACGATTGAGAGAGATTCACCCCTCTCTCAAAATCGTCAGCGAGGTCTCTTTGTGATCCCCACGATCTGAGTCTTCTCTCGGCCTCGGAGCGAGAGGGACCCGATCCGCGGGGCAAAGAAGACTGTCCCTCTTCCCTTGAGAAGAGGGACAGACGAGAACGAAGCGTCCTCAAGGGAAGACGCTCGCAGTGAACGCACTCCGCCCCCTCGAGAGCAGAGCGCGCGTGCTCTTCACCCAGACACCAAAAACACAGGTCGTGTGAATCACCAGGTGCAAGACACCTCTCGCACGGGTAAACACACTTCCTAAATGTTTTCTTCTCCGCAGATTTCTCCATACCAACTTACAGCACTCAGTAAGGATGACATGTTCTCTGGGCGCTCTATTTATACTTCCTGGGCACTCCAGAGCGTCACGTCACGGCTGACGCGGGCCAATGCGATTGGCGGGATTCCACAGGTACTTCAGTCACTGGTCACGCTGAGGCGATTCCCCATAACGTCGATGACGTATTGTCGAGGTTCCCTTCGAAAGGGAACTAACAAGAGTAAAGCAGAAATGAAACTTCAATTCAAGATAATCAAGTTTTCCAGAAAATATAATAAAGGATATTTAATTAATCTTAGTTAATGCATTACATTTGGTAATTTTTATTAAATAAAACACAACTGTGTATAAACGTTAAAAATGAAAATAAATGGAAAACCATACATGAATAAATAAATAAAAATTTAAAGGATAATAATAAAAGTAAAAAAAAATAAACACAAATAAACACAAATAAATGCGAATAAATAAATAAATAAAAATACATACATACATAAATAAAATGGTAATCATTTGAAACTATCAAGAGCAAAACAGAAATGAATCATTTCGATCAAAAATAATAAATTTTCCATAGAATATAATAAAAGATATTTCATTAATATTTCTTAATGCATTACATTTGGTAGTTCTAAAACTATTGAATTATACAAAAATTAAATACAACTAAAATACAAATTGAATACTGTAAAACCTAAAGACGTGATAAACAGGAAAAAAAAATATATAAACTAAATTCAAAACTATAATAATCACATATACAATGTGTGACGTCTTGGTCAACGTGGCAGAGAATGTATCTTGTGTTTTTCTTACCCAATTGATATTTATTTATTTGCAGCATGAATTCCACTTTATTTTGAAGAAATATATTCTTAGAACAGTTTATCAATGCGGTTAAAAAAACTCAATACAAGACATATTCTAAGAACAATATGAAGATATGTTACACTGCAAAACATGTCCAAACATATTTTTGCAGTTGTGAGAACCTTCACTATCAGTGACCTTTCGCCTCTGTTCTTTTGCCCAACCGAAATAAGGTCAGAGGTCAGAGGTCAAAGATCTCTAGAGCTGCATGACTAAAGTGACACAAAACAGGGTCAATATAGTAATTAGTTTGGCATTCATCGGGGCAAACACACACACACACACACACACACACACACACACAGATAACAGTAATGCCAGAATAGACTGAGCAAGTGTGGACATGTGAACGTGTTTTATAATCTCTCTCATCATTATTCCATTTGACCTGCAAATGCCATTTGTTTAGCCACTGTTTCCCTGCTACTCTCCCTAAAACACACACAAAAGAACAGCCTGGGAACCAGTTAAGACCCGTAATCAGCTTAGACTGGTTTAAGTTGGTTTTATTTCCCCTCAGGAAGGTGTTCCTCAGAAACATGCTTTTAACCCTCCGGTGCTTTTCGGTCATTTTTGACCAATACTTTTATACTTTTTTTTAGTACAAAATTATAGGCATTTACAGAATAGTTAAGGTTGAGCACTTGCTATGATGACACACACACACACACACACACACGCAAAACAGACATGATTGGAAAGGTTAAATGGATTACACTTTATTTTAAGGTGTCGTTGTTACAGTGTAATTATATATTTAAGTACTGAGTAAAATGAAGCAACTACATGTACTTACTACAGGGTTAGGGTAGGATTAGGGTTTGGTTGAGGGTTAGTTGCATGTAATTATGCATCATTTACTGTTGTTACTATGGTAAGTGCATGTAACATATGTAACAATGACACTGTAAAATAAAGTGTTACCAAAAAATGCACAAATGAGAGCGTTTCCTCTAGTGGAAGCGTTCGGTACTGCAGCCGAACACACTCTCACTGAAGATCATTTATTGGGATATCAAACTCAAATTTGGAACACAACTTGTTTAGATTTATGGCTTTGATTTTCTCTCAGTTCTAGAGTAAAACATGTTTTGTAAAATATGTATTTCATATAAAAATTGAAAATACCTTTTTTTCTTACATGTAAAATTCTATAACTTTAAGTTCACTTTTTAAAACTTTTTCACTAATAATCTGCCAAGTGTGATTTTAAAAAGAGACAAAACTTAAGTCTGTTGCTCCAAAGCATTGACGATTTACCACAGTTTAAGTTGGACATGTAATGTTCAGGTCTATGTCAATAACAAGTCCATAAATTGATTATGAATACTTTCCAACTTTTCGCTGATCTGGACTTGTCACAGACTCGGATGTATTTTAACTCGGACTTGAACGTTTAGGACTGACATGGACAGTTGACGGGATTGCCTCTACATCACCAAAGTCCATTATTCGCATGTGTTTTGAAGTCTTGCCTGTTTATTCAATCAACTCGACACTTGCAATCTGTCTAAGCTTCTCAGTCAGTCTAAAGTGAATGTGAACGGTTGGGAGACGCTCGGATTGGATCCGTGTGTTAGATCTTAAAGAGACAGCAGCCTAATAATCCTGATGCTGTCTGTCATTAATGATCAGCAAACAACAAGACAAAGATTCAAAGAATGACTAAGTGACTTTGATAATAATCTTTATATTTAATGTATACAGTGAAGATTATGCCGTGTTTATTTTTTGTGCCAAAACATAATTATAACTTAACTTCCATTACACGACTTTATATTTTGACATTTTGTAAAGCTAAGTTAAAACTTTCATCTTCGTATGAAAAAATAAAATAAAAAAATAAATAAATGCATGTACGTCTTCCGGGTCAGAACAGACCCGAATGCAACATACCTGTGTGTGTGTTCAAACCCTTTATGGTTTCAGAAATGTGTGTCTCACACTAAAAAAAGCCAGAAACAGTGTCATATTGCCTGAGAGAGAGAAATCAAGAGAATGAAACGAGCTTCCCTTTTTTCGGGCGAGAGACACAGAGACTCGGACCGTTTTTGGTCTGACATCTGCATCCCGCGTTACCATGGCAACCATGTTGCTATGAGATCAATCTATTTGTGCCATAATAGAAAGGCATGGAGCGTCTTTGTGAAACAGGAGTGTGTGTGTGTGGAAACGGTGTAGACGACCCCACTCTTGAGCAACACGTCATTCTGAACTGATTCGCAGGTAATGCTGTAAACCGACTGCATGTATGTGACAATATCGTGAGTGTCAGGCCTTGAAAAGTCAATGCCGAGCTGATCCTGAGGACAACTGTGTGGAAGGAAAATGAAATCTATAGATGCAGTATAAAGTACAATTTAGTTTCACACATGTAAATGTATATAATGCATTTATACCTATTTGCATTAAAAAAAAGATAATTAGTTATATATACATGAAGACTTCAGATGCAAAAGCCTCTAAGTCCGTCTAATGTTCAACAATATGAACAATATACGACATTTCTAAATGTGCTGACGGGATTTAGTGAGTTTGAAGTGAAAGTATTTGATGAATGTTTACTATGTGCGGAGAGCATTCACTCAATGTTATTATCTCATATACTGTATATATACACACACACACACACACTGGAGGTCAAAAGTTTGGAATAATTCAGATTTTTTAATGTTTTTGAGTGTCTTCTGCTCACCAAGGCTGCATTTATTTGATCAAAAATACAGTAAAAATTGTGAAATATTATTCCAATGTAAATCATCTGTTTTCTATGTGAATATATAGTAAAGTGTAATTTATTCCTGTGATCAAAGCTGTATTTTCTCCAGTCTTCAGTGTCACATGATCCTCCAGAAATCACTCTAATATGAGGATTTGATGCTCTATTATTATTGGTGCTCAATTATTAGTAATGGTTCTTATTATCAATTTTAATGATTTTGCCGTTAAAAATGTTGGTGGAAACTGTCTCCTTACTCACCCAAAAGTTTGAATGGTAATATATCAATGTTTCCACAAATATATGAACTGTTTTCAACACTGATAATCATCATAAATGTTGCTTGATCATCAAATCATCATATTAGAATGATTTGTGAAGGATCATGTGACACTTTGACTAGTAACCAAAAGTCCAAATCATAGTCTCTGCTGCTCCAATTCAACTGATATAAATACTAGTGTAGAACATTGCATAGAAACCGTGTCTATTCCTCGTTTAGTGAGATCAAATAATAAATCTAATGCAGGATCTAGGAAAAATCTAATTGTTATTAAAACAGAAAATGTTGCTATTAGTAAACAAAAACTATTTCTAAAGCTAGGTCTTCTAAACATTAGATCACTCACACCTAAGGCAGTTATTGTAAATGAAATAGTCACAGATAATAGCTTCGATGTACTTTGCCTTACTGAAACCTGGCTTAAACCAAATGATTATTTCGGTATTAATGAGTCTACTCCTCCTGGATACTGTTATAAGCATGAGCCCCGTCTGATTGGTCGTGGCGGAGGTGTTGCAACCATTTATAAAGATATTCTAAATGTTACTCAGAAAACGGGTTATACGTTTATTTCATTTGAAGTACTTGTACTAAATGTTACGCTCTTAGATGTTAGAAAAACATCCCTATTATCTCTAGCCTTGGCTACCGTATATAGACCGCCAGGGCCTTACGCTGATTTCCTAAAAGAGTTTGCAGATTTTCTCTCAGACCTATTAGTCAATGTCGATAAAGCATTAATTGTTGGAGATTTTAACATACACGTAGATAATCCAAATGATGCGTTAGGAGCTGCGTTTACAGATTTATTAAATTAATTTGGGGTCAAGCAAAACGTCATCGGACCAACACATCGTCTTAATCATACACTCGATTTAATTATATCACATGGAACCGATCCAACCGATATAGATATCATTCCACAAAGTGATGAAGTCACTGATCACTACATGGTAACTTGCATATTACGCACTGCTGTAATATGTCATGCGGCGTCGCGTTATCAACCAGGCAGAACAATCCTCCCATCCACCATAGATAATTTCTCAAATTGCTTATCTAATCTGTCTCAGCTGCTGCCTGAACCCAAACAAACAGATGAACTAGAAGAACTAACTAGCACTATGAGCACCATTCTCTCTAGAACATTGGATGTGGTTGCACCTATTAAATTAAAAAAGGTCAGAGAGAAAAATAAAGCACCATGGTATAACAATACTACGCATGTCTTAAAGAGAGAAACCCGTATTTTAGAGCGTAAATGGAAACAAACTAATTTAGAGGTCTTTAGAATCGCGTGGAAAGACAGTATGTCACGTTATAAAAAGGCCCTAAAAGCGGCCAGGGCTGAGCACCTCCGCAAACTAATAGAAAACAACCAAAACAATCCAAGGTTTTTATTTAACACCGTGGCTAAACTAACAAATAAACAGACGTCACCCGAACAAAATATCCCGTTACAGTTCAGTAGTAATGATTTCATGAACTTCTTCACTGAGAAAATAGAAAGCATCAGAACCACAATTGTAAACGTTCAATCTTCAATCGCGCCTTATAATTCAGCTTCAATTATCACCCCGCAAGAACAATTACAGTGCTTTACAACTATAGAACAAAAAGAGTTAAATAAACTTATCACTTCATCTAAAACAACAACATGTTTATTAGATCCTATACCAACTAAACTACTGAAAGAAGTGTTACCTGTAGTGGAAGAGCCTCTCCTCAATATTATTAACTCGTCTTTATCTCTAGGTCATGTTCCAAGAACATTTAAACTGGCAGTTATAAAACCTCTCATTAAGAAACCACAATTAGATCATAATAAACTAGCAAATTATAGACCCATTTCAAATCTTCCATTTATGTCTAAAATATTAGAAAAAGTGGTGTCCGCTCAACTGGGCTCTTTCTTGCAACAAAATGAGATCTATGAAAAGTTTCAGTCTGGATTCAGACCGCATCATAGCACTGAAACTGCCCTCGTTAAAATCACAAATGATTTACTTTTAGCTTCTGACCAAGGCTGTATCTCAATACTAGTTTTACTTGATCTTAGTGCTGCGTTCGATACTATAGATCACACAATACTCTTAGATCGACTACAAAATTATACTGGTGTTCAAGGACAAGCACTAAGCTGGTTCAAATCATACCTATCTGACCGCTACCATTTTGTCTATTTAAATGGAGAAAAATCGATCATAACTCCAGTAAACTATGGAGTGCCGCAGGGATCTGTGTTAGGCCCTCTGTTATTTTCAATATATATGATGCCACTTGCAAATATTATAAGGAAACATGGAATTAGTTTCCATTGTTATGCTGATGACACTCAAATATATATTTCATCAAGGCCGGATGAAAACGCTAAATTTTCCAAATTGACAGAGTGTGTTAAAGATATAAAAGATTGGATGACGCGTAATTTTCTTTTATTAAATCCAGACAAGACAGAGGTAATACTTATCGGTTCAAAAAACCGCCCACAAAACCTCTCACAATACAACTTTAACATCATAGGATGTCCTGTTACTTTATCCTCTACAGTAAAAGACCTGGGTGTTATACTCGATTGCAACCTGTCTTTTGAAAATCATATTTCATATGTTACAAAAACAGCCTTTTTCCACCTTAGAAACATTGCTAAGCTACGTAATATGCTATCAGTTTCTGATGCAGAAAAGTTAGTTCATGCATTCATGACCTCGAGACTGGATTACTGTAATGCTTTATTAGCTGCTTGTCCTGCATCCTCAATAAACAAGCTACAGTTAGTCCAAAATGCCGCCGCTAGAGTTCTTACGAGATCAAGAAAATATGATCATATAACACTGATTTTATCATCACTGCATTGGTTACCTATAAAGCTCCGTATTAATTACAAGGTATTGCTACTGACTTATAAAGCCCTAAACGGCTTAGCTCCAGTCTATTTAACGGATCTTCTATCGCCCTATAATCCATCGCGCTCTTTAAGATCACTAAATTCAAGGCTTTTGGTCATACCTAGGATATCCAGAACCACCAAAGGAGGGAGAGCATTTTCACATTTGGCTCCAAAACTCTGGAATAGTCTTCCTGATACTGTTCGTTGCTCAGACTCGCTCTCCCAGTTTAAAACTAGATTAAAGTCGCATCTCTTCAGCCAGGCATTCATATAATCCCACAGTTCAAACTACAATCCGGCCTCTAGCTCATAAATGCCAGAGGAGAACTGGGCCCCGACTGAGCCTGGGTTCTCCCAAGGTTTTTTTTTCTCCATTAGGTCACCTGATGGAGTTTTAGGACACCATTAGGTCACTTGATGGAGTTTTTCGGTTCCTTGCCACTGTTGCCTTTGGCTTGCTCAGTTGGGGATATTTTGGGGATATTTAATTTAATTTTATCAATCAATAAATTCCTCTTGAAACAAACTTTGTTGTATTATTTAAATTGAATACTGTGAAGCTGCTTTGATACAATCTGTATTGTGAAAAGCGCTATACAAATAAACTTGACTTGACTTGACACTGAAGACTGGAGTAATGATGCTGAAAATTCAGCTTTGATCACAGGAATAAATTACACTTTACTATATATTCACATAGAAAACAGATGATTTATATTAGAATAATATTTCACTATTTTTACTGTATTTAATCAAATAAACGCAGCCTTGATGAGCAGAAGAGACTCTTTCAAAAACATTTTAAAATCGTATTTATTTGAAACTTTTGACCAACAGTGTCAGCCATAAAGAAACATAATTAAATACTTAATATTTGTACAATAACAAGTCACTGGACCGTATCCCAGAAGTGCATATATATCAAGGTTTCTCTCTAAGAATTTGACGTCTTGTTTCGATGCGATAACGCAGACATCCGCCAGTCTCCATGAAGCCAGCTCTTTAAGATGAGATATTCTCAGTTATGTGAAGTCCTAGATCTGCAGCGTCAGATGCTCAGGGTTTCCCTCTGGGAAGCTCTTTAGCATCTATTCAGAGAACCAGCATCCGTCTGATCCGTGAGGAATAAAGTATCTGGCCTAATGGAAGCGGCATGATGCCCTTAATTCATCAGATGGAGACGCAAAGCTTCCCATCTCTGCTCCGCTCTCTTCCCACACACCCAGAGTTTTACCGTGCATAACCGTGACGCATTTCCGGCAGAGTCGGAGAATCCTGGGAGAGTTTGAGCCGAAACATGTTGTAGACGAGCTTTCTAACGGCTTTAATGCTCTGAGGAAATCTGCTTATTTCCTATGATGACCCCGCCGTGACCCCTGTCCATCTGTAGCGCACGACGGGATTACACACTATTTAGTCATTATTTTTATTAACAAGACACAGATGCATGTACACAGTGATAGACACGTGACATACACACACGAGTACATATAGAAAAAACAGCTTTATACAGTCAAACCTAAATGTATTCAGACGCCTTCAACACTTCTCACATTATCAGATTATTCGCTATAGTTTAGAAAATGGTGATGAAATATGAGCAGAACGGATATTGGATATTTATGAGTGGATTTTTGACTGGTTTTGTCCGTCCTTCTGTTAGACTGTCTCACACATGAATTATGTTGAATATCTGTCAGCTGTTAAATTTAACTACACAATTAGATAATACCAGTTTAGCTCAACCAATCACCAAGCAATGCTTCATTTTGTTCAGTCTGTGTGTAAAAAGAGCATTAGCAATTAAAGACAAAACACTTCAGCAAAACATGATCAGCTCAAAGTGTCAGAATCATTATTAGTCCCAAATTTTTTAATCAAAAATTTTTTTTAATCAAACATTATATCTGTTGTCTGAATAATGTTTGGTTTGACTGTATATTGTAATATGATGATTTGATGCTCAAGGTCAGTCTCTGCCAAACTTATAAATAAGTAAATGTAAATATGAGACTCTGCCAAAATAGCAGCGATTCTTGCTGAAATGTATATTTTGATTGCCATATAATATAATAATAAACTATTTATATTTATATAAATGTATTTTGAAATACATCAAGGCAATTTAATTTACAAATATTTTTAAATTGATTTTAAAATTAAAATAATGGTCATATAATTTACAGTTATATAAATATATTTAGCTATATGTCAGTATTTTCTTTACCCTTTTACTGTAGATTTTAAAAACACACAAATATATAGTTTTATTGAATGCCATGTCTGCATCTAAGGCTATTCTCATGGCAAAACATTTAATTGCAAAAAATCAAATATCATATAAATACAATAAAAACCAAACAATGCAAAATAATTGCTTAAAATTTGCACATGATAAAAAAAATCCAAAATCTTATCATTACTAAACACTTACTAAATAAGTGAAATAACTTCATAAAAGAGCGTTCTACTAGTGTTAAACCCAGGACAGTCCAATACAATACGTTTAATCTTACAAACACATGTATAGAGTTGTTCTTCACCTTCATCTGGTGAACACCACTGGATCAGATCCAGTCTTAAGAGTGATTCAAAGTCTGGTTAAACACATCAGAAATATGTATTTTATTATTCATGCTTCCTGGGAATAGAATTAATGAGACACAGCGGAAATCCGGTTGTGCTTTAATCTACACTGTGAGGAGAAAGAAGGTTTTCTGAGGTGAACTTCCGCTAATATCCGGTAATCCAGCAGATACGAGGAACAGCGAGATCACGATTAGTTCTTCATCCACGGCAAGACAAACTTATTTGTGGCGTTGAGGATCAGTCAGTGTTTTCCGGCGTAATCCAGCTGTGAACGAGGGAATCACACTTGATCCTGTTCTCACACTAACCCGAACATCACCCTGTAATACCCCAGGCCTCGGGGTCACGACCTCACACTAAACCATGTGCACTTCCCTGACACGTTAAACACATCTACACTTCACTGATATCTGCAGTGTGAACGTGCGGAGATTCAAAAACACCTACAAGAAATGTAGGTTACATGTACTTACTATAGTAATAACAGTAAATTACCGTATGCATAATTACATGCAACTAACCCTCTAATCCTAATCCTACAATAACCCTAAGTAGTTACTTAATATTACTCAGTACTTAAATATATAATTACACTGTAACAATGACACCTGAAAATAAAGTGTAACCAGAAATGTATTTTGGAAATGTACAGAAGTGCGCTGTTCAAAAATTCAACACTGTTGTAAATGCTGCTTGATTTTAACCACCCAGAATACCCTAGCAACCGCCTAGCAACCACCTAGCAACCACCCATAATACCCTAACAACCGCCTAGCAACACAATAGCAACCACCCAGAACACCCTAGCAACTGCCTAGCAACTCCTTAGCAACCACTCAGAATACCTTGGAAACCGCCCAGAACACCATAGCAACCGCCTAGTAAAACCTTAGCAACCGTGCCGAAATTTTGCCACTGCAAGCACCACTCACATTTTCTTCAGGAAATGTGCATGCTAATTTTTATTCTTATCTTAATAGCTAGATAGAGTAGCATGTAAATTGGTTTTGTATTTTTGTATTATTTAAAATGCTGTGGCTGATTTTTGATTGTGACTTGATTTTGGTGGGATTTAACAACATTAACAGTATTATGTTGAAATGTTGTTTTGTTTATTTTGTTACATATTTTCTTTTTTTAGTCGTTTGTATATTTCATTTATGTGTTTCTTTACAGTTCTTTCATCTATTCTTTCAGACGGGAAAGATAAAGACGGACTTGTCTTGCGGTTCACTGCAGCTTTATGTTTTTCATTATCATACAAATGGAGAAAAGTATACTTTATTGTATTTGAAATATATTCCCTTTTTCACTAGTACTGCAGATATACTAACACTTTTTACTATCTTTAAATCTTTAAAAGTATATTAGCATCATGCTTTTACCTATTTTCACAATACAACTTAACAGGCTTTAAAATAATTGTACTTTAGTATATTTTTGTGAAAAATCTGCTTTTTTATTATTATTATTTTTTATTTGCACTTTAATTAAATATATTTTAGGTATATTTGTAACTGTGTGCTGGAAATGATCATTGCAACAATGCATTAAAGGTACATACTTTCAAAATACATTATAGTATTCAATAGTATATTGTACAAAGTATAGCTAAGTAATATTAGTTTATTAATGTGCATTTGTTATTGAAGACTAAATGTGCATTTTGTAGTATTTGGAATAAGCCAGAGGAATTACTGAGCATATACTTTATATTTTACTCAAATATAATACACTTATGATATATTGCTTGTGTGTTTCGAAGACACTTGTAATGAATTTGTAATGTACTTGTAACACAAATAAAGTACACTTTAATATCACTAATCAAGCATGTAATGAGTCCCTACAGGGATATACTTAAAGTATACTTGAAGTTGTTCCAGTTTAGCACACAAAAGCATTAAACACACAAGTTACGCTTTACTACAGTTTAATTACAACTAAAATATACTTAGCACGAAATGAGTTGTTCTAAGACAGCACACTTCAGGTTATCTGATCATGAACACACTTGAAGAGCTGATATAGTCTGGATGAAATACTTTATACATATATTTGTTTCACCAGGGAATGCAATATGAAAATAATCCTGTCCACGCCTGTTCATTGCTGATGTTCACTGCGTGTCTTTAGTAAATCCTGACACAAACGGTGAGTAAATCTGGCCCTCAGTATCTAAAGCCATGCATTCAGACGTGTAAGAGTGTAAACAGTGTCCTAGGGCTCTGTATATCCTCTGAGCGGGAAGAAAAGCAGGGAAACAGTAACAGCACGAGTGAGTTCCAGCGTGCAGAATACTGAAGGATTCGACTCGGAATAAAGGAAATAAAGGAACAGAAGTGGAAAAGCAGTCTTTATTTCCTCACCTTCGTGTTGCTTCAAACCCGTATGTCCTTTATTATAGTGTGGAGAACACAAGTCTGATGCCGTTCATGGAGATCGAGTCCGTCACGATACAGAAGAGACAAAAACATCATCATACAACAGAAGTATCGCAAAATAACATATTACACTTTATGCTCTACAAATTATAAGTCTGTTAAAGCCACATAATAACTTGTGTTCATTCTCCATCTGGCCAATGATTGATTTGATTGATTGATGGTTCTTTCCAGATCTGATTTTCATGCTTTAAAATATCTTGAATGTAACTCAACACCCTCGCCTCATTTAGTATGCGCGGTTCTATGAATATGCAAATTCACCCCGCCTCCACTCACTCACTCAGCTCAGAGATCCACTGGTTAATGATCACACGTTGATCTGATTGGTTACAAGGTAGTTCTCTTACGAGAGGTCTCTCGTACTGCGTAAGTATCTTACGCTAGGGGGAAAATCCCTTTTCCGCGAGATATTGAAGCCAAAAAATGATCCTTAATTTTGTATTATTGTAAAACGCGTTGCGGCAGCATACAGACATAGGCAAGATGGCTCGTGTGCCTATTGGCTGTTCTGCGGCAACTGCAGCAGCCTATCGAGCGAGGCCTAGCGTGACGTCAGACCCAATGAGGGTGCTTCGCACCCACTGCGTCACGTCCCGCCGAAACGGGCGTGGCTTAGGCCTATAAATACAGCTCGCAGGCAGCTGATATCAGATTTTTCATCTCTTCAGCGAAGCACACGCATCGCTGGATCCGGAGAGAAGCCGCGCCGTCTGAGGAAGCACTTGCAGCGGGACGAGTCGTCACTGAAGTCGCTGGCCGCACCGCCTTCAATCGCCTTCCTACTGCGCTATCCGGCGCCTATATCCTTTACACTCTCTGTTGTGTGTGTGTTCGCCGCCGTGACACACACTGTCTAAAAGAGCTTGCGTCTTTTTAAAGATGCCTTCCTGCGGCTCGTGCAGAGCCACACTCAGCGACGGGGACCGCCACGTTATCTGCGTTTCCTGCCTGGGTGAGGATCATGCAGCTCTCGCGCTCGCTGACGGCGGCTGCCATCACTGCGAGCTACTGCCTATGGCGACTCTGAGGACTCGCCTGGCATATTTCACTGAGACTGCACCTCCGCCCGCTGTAGTGCCGCGCCGTAAAAGCGCCGTGCTCAGCGGGTCCCGGAACCTTCCCCCACCCATCAAAGCTCGCCGGTTCGCCCGCCAGCTTCACCGGCTTCGTCAGTGTCTCTTCCTGACGGACAGCGGCCGCCGTCTGCCGCCCCTTCCGTCGATGACGCTGATGAAAAAGCCGCGTTGGGGGAAGATGATTCCTGCTCTGTCCTGGCATCGGGCAGTGAGGATTGGGTGAGCTCTGTGGATCTCGCGCCCTCTGTCCGCGCATCGTCAGGCAAAAGAGCTAGCATCGAGTCAGAGCTGATGCGCGTACTCGCACAGGCCGCGGCGAGCCTCGGCCTCGAGTGGTCTACGCCTGAACAGCCTGCTCACAACCGGCTGGATGGATATTTTCTTCCTGGGGAGCGCGCTTCGCCTGCGTCCAGACCAGCGCCCTTTCTTCCTGAGTTACACGAAGAAGTCGCTAAGTCTTGGAACGCCCCCTTCTCAGCTAGAATGCGCTCTTCTGTTTCGCTAGCATTCTCCGCTGTTGACGATGCTAAAAACAGAGGTTACCATTCGCTGCCGCCGGTCGAAGAAGCGATACCAGCCCACCTATGCCCGCCCTCCGCTGGACGGCGCGCTAAGCTGGCTCTGCCTTCAAAAGCTTGCCGCATGACATCAACCCTGCTCGGTCGCGCTTTCTCCACCGCTGGGCAGGCTGCGTCAGCGCTGCATACTATGGCCACACTGCAAATTTTCCAGGCCGATCTCCTCCGAAAGCTGGACGAGAAAGGACCAGATGCAATTTGCGTGCCAGACTTGAGAAGTGCTACGGACCTCGCTCTCCGCGCTACTAAGTCTGCTGCACAGGCCATAGGACGGAGCATGGCCTCTCTCACTGTGTCTGAGAGACACCTATGGCTAACGCTCTCTGAGATGTCTGAGTCTGAGCGTGCCGCGTTCCTCGACGCTCCGCTTTCTCCCGCTGGCCTCTTCGGAACTTCCGTTAAAGATTTCGCGGAAAGATTCGCAGAGGTACAGAAAGCGTCACAGGCTATGAAGCACTTCCTGCCAAAGCGCTCCAGTTCTGCAGCAGGCCGTGCGAAACAGTCTGCTCAGAGCTCACAGCCTCAGCCTCCGCCCACCGCCGCCACTTCGCAGCGCCGACAGGCCCGAAGCGCGAGACCGCGCCCTCGCTCATCTGGCCGCCGCCCCGCCCCGCTTGGGCCACGGCCCAGGATTGCGGTAAAGCCTGAGGCCCCGAAGTCGTCCTAGCACGCCTAGGGAAACGACGGTGTCCAAGTCCCGCTGCGGCCGGACTTCCACCAAAACTCATCGCTCGTTCAGTTCCAAGAAATGTGATTGTTCCAGTGTATTTTGCAGTCAACAAGCCGGTTCCACTGCCCGCTTGCCTGCACACCGTTTTTACGGCTACCCAGATAAATCCCATAAAGAGTGTATTTTCTGGTGTCCCGGCCAAGGCCGATGGTGTTATGAGTGTAGACAAAATGCCCACTGCCCAGTGCCCATTCCTACACACAAGCACAGCCCGTCACACAGGGCTCGCGCACATAAAATCGACCCAGTTCGATTGCGCATTAAACGTAGCAGATGTGCCCAGTAGCAGATGTGCCCACTGCCCAGTGCTCACAATCACTACGTCCTGCATGTCTCGAGGTTTCTGTAAAAACTAAACCAACGTGCATTCGCTCTGCTCAGGCGGACAATGCTCTCGGTGTGGTAAATGTGCCCGCTATCCCGCGCCCACATCCACACATAGACATGACAAGTCCTACGGGACTCGCCCAGCCCTCCCCCTCTCGGTTAACCACCGCTGTTATCAGCGCGCCCTCTGCCTCGAATGTCATAAGCGCGACGCTTGTGTTACAGCACACCGAATCCCCTCTGTCGCTGAGCGACCAGAGCGCGCTTCACATTCAACCCCTAGCCACTCATGCAGATGCATGGGCGAGGCTACCCGGGGTTTCGAAGTGGGTGCTAGACATTATAAAAAGAGGCTATTCGCTACAGTTTCGCCGACGCCCTCGTTGCTATGCGACGCGCGTCGAGACCACGGTAAAAACAGAAGTAGCAAACCTACTTCGAGCCGAAATTTTGAAACTATTGAGCAAAGGGGCCATAGAGCCGTTATCTCTAGCTCAGAGCGAAGGAGGGCTATACAGCAGATACTTCCTGGTACCGAAAAAAGACGGGGGTCTCAGACCCATACTAGATCTAAGGCAACTGAACAGAGTGCTTGCAAAGCGACAGTTCAGAATGCTCACGATCAGAAAAATCCTCGCGCAGATTCGCCGAGGAGATTGGTTTGTGTCAATAGATCTGAAAGACTCGTATTTTCAAATACAGATAGCGTCACGTCACAGGCGATATTTGAGATTCGCCTTCGAGGGCCAGGCATATCAGTACACAGTCCTACCGTTCGGCTTGTCCCTAGCACCCCGTACATTTACGATGTGCATGGACGCAGCGCTCGCACCCCTCAGGCTACAGGGCATGCGAGTATTGAACTACTTGGACGATTGGCTGATTCTAGCTCAATCTCACTCGGTGCTCATACAGCACAGGACCATTTTACTCGATCACCTTGAGAATCTGGGTCTCAGAGTCAATTGGGCGAAGTGTTCTCTGTCCCCCAGACAGATAATATCTTTTCTGGGCACAGAACTGGACTCGCTGTCTATGATATCGCGACTGTCACCACAGCGCGTACTAGACATTCAGCGCGCTGCGGCGCATCTGTCCCGCTCAAGAAATTTCAGAGGATGCTAGGTCTCATGGCCTCAGCATCATCAGTTCTTCAGCTGGGCTTGCTTCGCATGCGCCCGCTACAGTTCTGGCTGAAAGCGCGAGTGCCGCGCCGAGCGTGGGCTTCCGGTCTGCTTCGTCTCAAGGTCAATCAGAAATGCATCGCAGCTCTGAAACCTTGGAAAGCAAACGACTGGTACCAATCAGGTGTAAGCCTGGGGACTTCCTCGAGTGTGAAGGTAGTGTCTACGGACGTATCCACCTCGGGATGGGGAGCGCTGCTCGAGGGCAGACCGTTCTTCGGCCAATGGTCGGAACGGGAGAAGCTTCTACACATAAACTGCCTCGAAATGCTGGCAGTAGACAACGCGCTGAAGCGTTTTTGTCCCCAAATACGGGGACACCACGTCCTGGTCCGTTCGGACAACATGTCAGTGGTGTTCTACATAAATCGCCAGGGCGGCCTCAGGTCCCGAAACCTGCACAGGCTGACAGAACGACTCCTGGTGTGGGCTCAGCGCAACCTGCTCTCGCTGAGAGCAGCGCATGTGCCAGGGCTCCTAAACGTAGGACCGGACAGGCTGTCCAGGAACAATGTTCCGACAGGCGAGTGGTCTCTACACCCACAGACAGTCCAGCTGCTGTGGAAGAAATTCGGCAGAGCGGAAGTAGACCTGTTCGCGTCTCAAGAAAACGCTCATTGTCTGGAATTTTTCTCCAAGAGCAGGGACGCGCCGGCTCATGTATGGCCCCGCCGCCCGCTCTATGCCTTTCCTCCCGTCTCTCTCCTGCCTCAGGTGATAGAGCGGATCAGGGAAGAAGGATGCTCAGTGCTACTCGTAGCGCCGTTCTGGAAAAACCAACCCTGGTTCCCAGTTCTGATGCAGCTAGCGAGCACTGCCCCATGGCCAGTGCCAGTGAGGAGGGACCTCCTCTCTCAGGCCAAGGGCTCGATTTGGCATCCGCGCCCAGAGCTGTGGTCCCTTCATGTTTGGGCCATCAACGGGTACCCTCTGACCTCCCAAGCGGAGTGTTAAACACGATCATGCAGGCTAGAGCTCCGTCTACGCGACGTCTCTATTCCTCGAAATGGTCAGTGTTCTCCAGCTGGTGCACAGCTCGTGGCGTGTCGCCCCCAGACTGTGGGGTGAAGGAGGTTCTCTCCTTCCTACAAGAGCTGTTGGATAAGGGCAGGTCCCCTTCCACGCTCAAAGTTTATGTGGCGGCCATAGCAGCGTTCTCAAAAACAACGCTTGGTCAGTCAATAGGAAAGAACGATTTAGTCATCCGCTTCCTTAGAGGAGCTAAGAGACTGAATCCTCTCAGTAAGCGCGACGTGCATGGAGTTTGGGCCTAATGACTCAAGAGTTATACTCAAACCTAAGCACGGTTATGTTCCAAAATCCCTCAACACACCATTTAGGGCGCAGGTCATTTCCCTGTCAGCCCTACCGGTCTCTGACGAGGAAGGAGACGCGAGCTTCCTTTGTCCAGTCAGGGCATTAAGAGCTTATGTGTCTCGCTCATCTGTCTTCAGACAGACGGAGCAGCTCTTCGTTTCGTTCAGCGGACGTTCCAAGGGACTAGCCGCGTCGAAACAGAGCCTATCCAGATGGATAGTTGACGCCATTGCGCTGGCGTACACTTCCAAGGGTATGCAGTGCCCGTTGGGTGTCAGAGCGCACTCTACGAGAAGCATGGCTTCGTCGTGGGTCTGGTCAAGTGGGATTGCCTTGCAAGATATATGTATGGCGGCAGGCTGGGCCTCCCCGTCTACATTTATAAGGTTTTATAACCTAGAGGTTCCTGCTCGATGAGCACTGTTCGCTGATCGACCGCAAAATGCTTATGGGCAAATAAATAAGACCCACAATTTTCCATCAGCTCAGGCCGTACTCCGCCCTGTCTGTATGATGTAATTTGCGTCTAAGGGACGCTGCTATATGTGGAAGAGCACGGCTCCGCCCCTCCCTCTTCCCGGACTCCCTGTGAGTTCCCCTGGTGATTATGCACTATATGAACCCCGGGCTTTCGCCCTTGGGTCATTGGTGTCAGATCCCAGCACGCACGGCGTTTTACATTGGGTCCCCTAGCGTAAGATACTTACACAGTATGAGAGACCTCTCGTAAGAGAACGTACTCGGTTACTAACGTAACCTCGGTTCTCTCTAGAAGAGGGAAGGAGTACTGCGTATCTTGCCGTGCATGCACATGCTCTGGTTAGCTTCGGCGATGAAAAACCAGATATCAGCTGCCTGCGAGCTGTATTTATAGGCCTAAGCCACGCCCGTTTCGGCAGGACGTGACGCAGTGGGCGCGAAGCACCCTCATTGGGTCTGACGTCACGCTAGGCCTCGCTCGATAGGCTGCTGCAGTTGCTGCAGAACAGCCAATAGGCACACGAGCCGTCTTGCCTATGTCTGTATGCTGCCGCAACGCGTTTTACAATAATACAAAATTAAGGATAATTTTTTGGCTTCAATATCTCACGGAAAAGGGATTTTCCCCTAGCGTAAGATACTTACGCAGTACTCGTTCCCTCTTCTAGAGAGAACCGAGGTTACGTTAGTAACCGAGTACGTTTGTGACGTCAGAAACACCAGCGATTTCAAAGCGTGTGTTTGAGACTGTCTTTGGTTCACTGCAGTTTTAAGGAGGAAATACTCAGCAATGGTGTCGACTTATGAATTTACACATGGTTTGTCTTAAAGCATATTAAAAACACCACAGTAAAAATTTTCACAATAGGGGCACTTTAAAAAATAATATACAAGTAACATTTCAACAGTGTTTTTAAAGGCTCACCAGAAATATTCCCAAGTGAAGATATGCAAAGCTGATACAGTAATGGCCAAAAGTGACGTTTGTGTTTAATGACCGTACAAGTTCGATTAAACCATCAAAAATATGAGAAGGAGAACAAGCTTCAATTAAGCATTATTTAGGGGTGTGAACACTTATGCATGTGGTTCTTCCAAGTTTTTTTTTTCTCTCTGAAATGCATCACTTTGGTTTTCAGTGGCTGTCATCTTTACACTAAAGGTGCAAAAGTTCTGATATGCTTTATTTTTGCTACTTTTCTTTTTTACATCACAAAAATCACTGTAGATCTAAATATTTATTTTTGCAAAAAGGTTTTGAGAAAGAGACAAATCGAGTGTTTTCTGTTGGGATCAGTATCTCTCTCTCACACACACACACACACACACACACACACACACACACACACACACACACACACACTGCATTGACAAATCATTAGTGCTTCTGTCATTATTTACCTCATCATAGATTTATGACGTACATGTTATGTTGAATATCTGTCAGCTGTTAAATTTAACTACACAATTAGATAATACCAGTTTAGCTCAACCAATCACCAAGCAATGCTTCATTTTGTTCAGTCTGTGTGTAAAAAGAGCATTAGCAATTAAAGAAGAAAAAAGCATTCAATTATTACCACAGTTTAAGTTGTAAATTTAATTTTCAGGTCTGAGCTCAAAAGGTGAATAAATGGATTATAAATATAGCGTAAATATAATTTAGTATACTTTTTAAAAAGAAATATTAAATAAAAAACATAATCAAACTAAAATATAGAACATTCATTTCCCTGACCAAAAAAAATAAAAATAAATAATAATAATAATAATAATAAGTCATTTTCAAAACTGAAGATATTATAGTTATAGTGTAAGTTATAATGATTCTCAAGTAAATTGATTTAAGAATGTTTCACTATTTTTACTGGAAAAGACTACAAAATAAGACACAGATTCCAGTGATTTTGAGTCGGCTACAGTTTGTGCTTATTTGGAGGTTAAAGACTTTCATTGACCCAGCAAACATCAACAGTGTTCCCACATTCATCCACCAAATCCCAAAACAAACCACTGAGAACAAACCACTACCATTGTGTGTTTACTGGGATCAGATCTTCGAGGCATGTACAGTATGTCCACAAGCATAACTGTGTGTTCAGCTTCGTACTGTAGTTTGATGACAGACGGTCTACACACATTTACAACTCCAATTTTTGCAAACCATCACTTTTACAGTTACTTAAATTCGGTTCTCCTCCACACTGGTGTATTAGTGTGGTGTCATGGATATCTATCCGGCTATAAACAGCAATATAACTGACATAACTCAAATAGTTATCTAGACAACCATAGACCTTGAGGTTCTCCAGTCTTTTAAACCCATTTTATGAGCAACACCTTCACTTCTGAAGACCCGTAAGCCTCCCACTCAGCCGAACCACACTGGACTGCTTGCTACTCATTTCTTTAGTCATGTATCAAAAGATAATGTGGCATTTAACATGTCCTGACCTCCAGCATCGGGGTCACCAGTGGCATCATGCATAACAGACAAAGCAATTTACAGCTGACTCACTCATGCCTCATTCCCAGTCTTCTTACGTCACCTACCTCGCCTTATGCCTTGGCAAAACATCTTGGAAATTGCATTTGTTGGGAATGCACAAGTATACTGAAGACTTGGAAGTTGCAGCATTCTGGGAATACCACCAACTTCCAAGATTCCCACAGTGTCTTAGATAGGCTCTGGAAAATGGTGCAGTCCAAGAGCCTGAAAACTGTAGATTTGACATGAAAGTTAAAATAAAGCAGCGCTGTTGAGAGGCAGGTGGACATATAAAGAGCGCCTCCTAGTGGAGACTGCAGAATTAGGCCATTCAAATGTGTGTTTCTGAAAGTCCTTTGAAAGGCTGTTCGCTTGATAGCAACTGTGCAAATCTTTGTCAGAGGGTTTGAAGGTCTACACAATAGTGTGTTTCTAACAAACGTTCTGCCTTGAACTAGGCATCCAGAAAATTCTAATACAGGCCATGTCAATTTATTTACTGCAATACGCTATGGTGCATGAAATGAGGCGGATAAATGGAAATAATTTCAAAATGACAAGCTATTTAAGAGGACACAGGCCTGAAAGAAAGCTAAACGAGGGAATTCATAAAGCTTCGCGAGTCTAATCGGACATTATGTAAAGCCAAAATTGCTTTGGTTACATTTTCCACCGTTGCAACTGTAGATCACTAATGTGAAGATCAGTGGAGAGTATTATTCCTGCAGGACTTTAAGGAAGAGTTTGCTAAAACTCCTAAGGAGAAATAAGACAAACACATTTAAGTAAATAGTTGGTATTCAAAGAAAAATTATTGGTGTAGAAACACTTTTCACTCAGAGATCGCTAGTAAATTACAAAAAAACTGCTTGCAACAAGTAACAATTAATCAAATGTTACATTTTGAAGTAAAAACTAAAATTATAATAATAAGAACGATCAAAAGTAACAAGTATCAACAAATGAATAAATAATGTAACAAGTAACAACAAATATGTATAAAAATGTAACAATTAACAACTATGTATAATATGTATAAATATTGTAACAAGTAACAACTACGTGTATATAAATAATGTAACAAGTCACAACTATGTATAATGTAAAAAGTAATAACTATGTATATTGTAACAAGTACCAACAACTATGTATAAATAACAAGTAACAACAAGTATGTATAAATAATGTTTTCATATTAACGGTTTGAGAAAATTATTAAATACCAGATAACTTAGAAAGAACATTATGTGAACGTTACTGGAAGATCGTTTGTTCATAACCTTGAAAGAGCCTTGCCAGAACGTTCCCTGTTAGATGCGTAGGAGAAACAACTGGGATAAGCCTGAGATCTCATTTATACAAAGTTCTGTCATTTAACTCTTGATGTCGCAGGCTGAAAGCTCCTTAACTCAATCACATCCTTCTCTACAGGGAACAGCTGATTGGTTCCTGCTGTATCAGTAGCCAATGAGCTGGCTGCTCAAATTTCAAAATACTTGGCCAGTATTTCCCAGGTGGGCAGGGTTTTATATTATTTTGAAGCTTCCCCGGGCGCCGCCATTAGCTAGCGGGCCCCCACCTGCTGTTAGCATCCCATTGACTCCCATTCATTTTGGCGTCACTTTGACAGCGAATAACTTCACATCTGAGGCGTTTAAAGACTCCATTTGTCCATTATTTATTTCTAAAGAAACAGGAAAATGAATAAAAGGCTCCATTACCTTGTATCTTACGTTATGGCCCCGTAGAAGCAGTTTTTGTAAAAATAGGCTAACAATTGCGTCATAACCACGCGACTCTCTGTCGCACAGTAGAGAGATTACCGTATGGACAGGAGGAGAAGCTCGCGGGCAATCGGGGGGACGTGGAGGCAAAATGACAAATTAATTAATCGGAATACCTAGCAAAAGTTTCTCCTGCTCCAGCTCATGGACACCTCCTACTAGGGGTTGCACGACTACTGATTTCTGCTAGTCGATTCCTTATCAAAACAATACTCGAGTTACTCGACTACTCGTGGTTCATGCTACTTTAAATGAAAAGACATGAAATAGCTAGATCTTATCAATAAACATTTATTAATTCATAGCCTAATGCAACAATTACATAAGTAAACTCTCAAAACATTATAATTATGACATTTCATTTTTAAATTTTCATGTAACAGTCTAAAGCCAAATAAATAGCCGTTCTTGCCTTTCATTTCAGACGTCTGCTTCTAGGGGCCGTTCACATATCGCGTCTTTTTCGCGCTCAAGGTCGTTATTTCAAATGTAGGCGCGGCGAGCGCGCTCATATGGAAACAACGTGGTGCGCTAGTTTTTCCAGGCGGGTTTTTCCTTCTCATCTCCAGAAATATATCTAGTAGTAAAGCTAATGCAAGGGCTAGAAATCAATTAATCCTTTGCTGATACTTCTTCATCGTCATCATGGAGAGCGCAGTTCACGGTTGCATAGCACCGACAGACGCCATGGGAGCGCGAGCGCTTGTAGGAGACAGCGGCCGCGCTTTCCACACGTTTTTAAACGCAATATGTGAACGGCCTCTTGCAGAGTTGGCCAATTACAATATTTTTGTCATCCTTGATGAAATACTTCCACACATCTGACGTGTGGCGTCTGTTGGTGACGTTCGCCATTTTTAATTCATTTATGGTTAATGGACGCTCGAGTAGTCGATTGTTTCCGACAGCGTCGACTAGTGGTTGAAGTAGTCGATCTATCGACTACTCGACTAGTCTATGCAAGCCCTGCCTCCTACTCACACTCTCCGTCTCTGCAAGCTTCGGAAGGGAATGATTCAGATTTCTCTCGGCACAGCTACTAGAAGACAGACGGGTTGCTCACGTCACATCTACATCATCAAGCTCAGTGTGAGTCTGCGCAGTGCGCTCAGCCATCAGGAAGTGAGAGCTTCTAATTGACTTCACTTTGTCTCCGTTGAATCCAATGGGGTCGCTGTGTCCATTTCTTTTACTGTCTATGGTATTTCCTGTAGCAGTGCAGTGGCTTTCAGAGACCCTCCCCTTCACCAGCTCCCCCTCCCCAGCTCCACCTCCCCCAGCTCCACCTTCACCAGCTCCCCCTCCCCAGCTCCACCTCCCCCAGCTCCACCTTCACCAGCTCCCCCTCCCCAGCTCCATCTTCCCCAGCTCCACCTGTGTAGCAGTGCAGTGTGCTTTCAGAGACCCTCCCCTTCACCAGCTCCCCCTCCCCAGCTCCACCTCCCCCAGCTCCACCTTCACCAGCTCCCCCTCCCCAGCTCCCCCTCCCCCAGCTCCACCTCCCCAGCTCCCCCTCCCCCAGCTCCACCTTCACCAGCTCCATCTTCCCCAGCTCCACCTGTGTAGCAGTGCAGTGTGCTTTCAGAGACCCTCCCCTTCACCAGCTCCCCCTCCCCAGCTCCATCTTCCCCAGCTCCACCTGTGTAGCAGTGCAGTGTGCTTTCAGAGACCCTCCCCTTCACCAGCTCCCCCTCCCCAGCTCCATCTTCCCCAGCTCCACCTGTGTAGCAGTGCAGTGTGCTTTCAGAGACCCTCCCCCTCACCAGCTACACCTTCCCCAGCTCCACCTGTGTAGCAGTGCAGTGGCTTTCAGAGACCCTCCCCCTCACCAGCTCCACCTTCCCCAGCTCCACCTTCCCAGCTCCATCTTCCCCAGCTCCACCTGTGTAGCAGTGCAGTGTGCTTTCAGAGACCCTCCCCCTCACCAGCTACACCTTCCCCAGCTCCACCTGTGTAGCAGTGCAGTGGCTTTCAGAGACCCTCCCCTTCACCAGCTCCACCTTCCCCAGCTCCACCTTCCCAGCTCCATCTTCCCCAGCTCCACCTGTGTAGCAGTGCAGTGTGCTTTCAGAGACCCTCCCCCTCACCAGCTACACCTTCCCCAGCTCCACCTGTGTAGCAGTGCAGTGGCTTTCAGAGACCCTCCCCCTCACCAGCTCCACCTTCCCCAGCTCCACCTTCCCAGCTCCATCTTCCCCAGCTCCACCTGTGTAGCAGTGCAGTGTGCTTTCAGAGACCCTCCCCCTCACCAGCTACACCTTCCCCAGCTCCACCTGTGTAGCAGTGCAGTGGCTTTCAGAGACCCTCCCCTTCACCAGCTCCACCTTCCCAGCTCCATCTTCCCCAGCTCCACCTGTGTAGCAGTGCAGTGTGCTTTCAGAGACCCTCCCCCTCACCAGCTACACCTTCCCCAGCTCCACCTGTGTAGCAGTGCAGTGGCTTTCAGAGACCCTCCCCTTCACCAGCTCCCCCTCCCCAGCTCCATCTTCCCCAGCTCCACCTGTGTAGCAGTGGAGTGTGCTTTCAGAGACCCCCCCTCCCCAGCTCCACCTTCCCAGCTCCATCTTCCCCAGCTCCACCTGTGTAGCAGTGCAGTGGCTTTCAGAGACCCTCCCCCTCCCCAGCTCCACCTCCCCAGCTCCACCTTCCCCAGCTCCACCTCCCCCAGCTCCACCTTCCCCAGCTCCACCTTCCCCAGCTCCACCTCCCCAGCTTCACCTCCCCAGCTCCACCTTCCCCAGCTCCACCTCCCCAGCTCCACCTCCCCAGCTCCACCTTCCCCAGCTCCACCTCCCCCAGCTCCACCTCCCCAGCTCCACCTTCCCCAGCTCCAACTCCCCCAGCTCCACCTCCCCAGCTCCACCTCCCCCAGCTCCACCTTCCCCAGCTCCATCTTCCCCAGCTCCACCTGTGTAGCAGTGCAGTGTGCTTTCAGACACCCTCCCCCTCACCAGCTCCACCTTCCCCAGTTCCACCTTCCCAGCTCCATCTTCCCCTGCTCCACCTGTGTAGCAGTGGAGTGTGCTTTAAGAGACCCTCCCCCTCCCCAGCTCCACCTCCCCAGCTCCACCTCCCCAGCTTCACCTCCCCCAGCTCCACCTCCCCAGCTTCACCTCCCCCAGCTCCACCTTCCCCAGCTCCACCTCCCCAGCTCCACCTTCCCCAGCTCCACCTTCCCCAGCTCCACCTCCCCCAGCTCCACCTTCCCCAGCTCCACCTCCCCCAGCTCCACCTTCCCCAGCTCCACCTCCCCAGCTCCACCTGTGTAGAGCTGTTGTATTGAACAGCAGGAGCATGTCTGGCTTGCTCACAGCGTGTGTGTGTGTGTGTGTGTGTGTGTGTGTGTGTGTGTGTGTGTGTGTGTTTGTGTGTGTGTGTTTGTGTGTGTATTGGCAAGTCCCGCACTGATAGCAGCAACAATCAACCGCAGAAAAAAAAAAAAAAAAAAGAAAAAAAAAGGAATGTTTAATTTTAGTTTAAGAAAAAAGAAACAGCAACAATAATTACTTTTATTTGAGTTTGGTTTTGTTTTATTTCATTTAAAAAAAAACGGAATGTTATTTTTAGTTTTGAAGTGAAAAGAAACAACAACAATAATACATTTTTGTCTATTTTACGTTTGTTTGATTGTTTTGTTTTATTATTTTTTGTTATGTTTTGTTTTAAAAAAGACTGAGAAGGATATGATTAGTTTTGAAGTTAAAATAACAGCAACAATAATAAATTTTTGTCTGTTTTATATGTTTGTTTGATAGTTTTTTTTTTTTTTTTTTTTAAATGATATTTTTAGTTTTGAAGTGAAAAGATTCATTTTATTTGTTTGTTTGATTTTTGTTTTGTTTTGGGGAAGAAAAAAAATCATCATCATCATCATCATCAGCAGCAGCGTAGCAGATCTATTCTGCCAAGAACAAACATATCAACATTGTCATATCCATTACCATGCCAAACACTCAGTGACTCGTCATGACAGGAGTATTTTGTCTTTCCTCCAGGCATTTATACACAGAAACGCTGGTGCCTTCTGCCTTTTATGACAAGCAAAAGAAGCATAAACGCTAATGTGTGTTGAGCGATGACACGCCACTTAATTGTGCATCCTTTTTTTTGGCACCACTTCATGAGTCATGGAGAGCTGCAGGTTTTTCCACTCGCGGTCACGTTTCTCAGTTCACCTCAGATGACCCAGTGTTAGTGTCAAGGTCCAAATAAGCACATCTAAAAGCCATGGCATAAGCATCAAGCCGAAAGTAGGTCAAGATAAGCTCTTCTGACTGAGATACAGGCTCTCTGATGCAGGTCTGGGTCACACAGAGACTGAACCCCAGACACACAGAGACTCGAGGCTTTGTGTTCGTGTCTCTTCCCGTGGGATGATGTCTCTCTCCCAACGAGAGATGGGAGAAACAGGGAAAATGAGACTCTGAGATGGAGAACGAGTCGTTACACACACACACACACACACACACACACACACACACACACACACACACACACACACACACACACACACACACACACACACACACACACACACACACACACACACACACACACACACTCTCTCTCTCTCTAAAACATGCTGGGTTGCTTCAACCCAACTTTGGGTCAAATATGGACAAACACAATGGCTGGGTTACATTTTTAAATTACATTTTTAACCCAGTGTTTGGGTTTATCCATATTTGACCCAAAATTGTGTTAAAACAACCCAGTATTTTTTAGAGTGACAAATGTTCAACATATATGTTGGTTGATCTCACCTGAATCTGATTGGTCAGACAGGATTCTGATGTTTGTTGTCATCCCATTGTGATGATTCTTATCCAAAGGAATTCAAACGGTCATTTCCTCCATATTATCTTATGTGATTATTTTTTCTCCCACGAAATTCAAGTTGTCATCATTTTCCCCAGTGTTATTTTAGTATCATTGATATATAAATATGAATTAATATTTGCACAAGTGTTAACTATCACTGACTACGTACAGTAGTTTTTGCTCAAATTTGAATTAGATTTTATTTATTTTCATTTTAATTGTTTATTTTTTTTTTTTTATTTTAACTGTTTTGTAATTTCTATTTGTTTTAGTTTATTAAAATGTCTGTATAGTTTGAGCTATTTTAGTATTTCAACCTCAAATAAACAATAATAAATGTGGCCTTTGGCAGCTAGCTTAAATAAAATGTTTAAGTCTTTAATATTCTATTTCAAGTAATGAAAATGTTTTTATTTTTTTATTATTATTTTTTTTTAGTTATCAATATTAACCCTGAATTGCACACCTTCATGTTCATTTTTGTTTTGTTTTGCAATTACATTTTTTAAGTTTATTTTAATGAGTAGAGATCTCCCTTTTTTTTTTAAATCTGAACAATGTTGTAGAACCTATTTTCAGAGCAGATTGAAAACCCCAAAATTGCACATTACAAAACTAAATTTACAAACTAAACACTACAATTGTAACTGTTTCAAAAGACATTTACTAAGCAGAGATGATGTGCACTTGTGAGTCCATCTATCTATCTATCTATCTATCTATCTATCTATCTATCTATCTATCTATCTATCTATCTATCTATCTATCTATCTATCTATCTATCTATCTATCTATCTATCCATCCATCCATCCATCCATCCATCCTATAATAAGGGCCAAAATACCAAAACTGCACCATAACAGCTGCAATAGAATGAAAGTATTTAAATTTGAGTTTATTCCTGACAGAATTAATGGCAATCAATGACATTTTAACGTGAAGATCAAACTTCTGTTTTATTGTGCCGGGGCGAAAATGTAAAAGCACATGAGTAACAAAAGAAAGATGAATAAAGACTTACAGGAAAGGAAATAATGCACTAGAGATTTATCAGGGTTTAGTAAATGTAGTGAGACATTACATACTTTGAAAAAGGTCTAAGCAACTGAACAGAATTATATTTAATAGCTTCATGTAAGATTTCACTTCAAGGACGATGGTTATGAATCGTGAATGTTAACGTGAGCTAGAGATGATATAGGAATTATTATATTAATAAGTTGTGTAGTTATGTGTGGAAACTAATGAATGTGAAGTAGTGAGAGATCCTGTCAGGAACCTCGACTGGTAAGGGGATCTGAGACACTCAGTGTTTCGCTTTAAGACAAACTCAAGATCAAGCTTTTAATGTAGTTTATGTGTCTATGTGGTCTGTTTAATACACTTTAAGACAAACCATGTGTAAGTTCATAAGTCGACAGCATTGCTGAGTATTTCCTCCTTAAAACTGCAGTGAACCAAAGACAGTCTCAAACACACGCTTTGAAATCGCTGGTGTTTCTGACGTCACAAACTACCTTGTAACCAATCAGATCAACGTGTGATCGTCAACCAGTGGATCTCTGAGCTGAGTGAGTGAGTGGAGGCGGGGCTCATTTGCATATTCATAGAACCGCGCATACTAAATGAGGAAAGGGTGTCGAGTTACATTCAAGATATTTTAAGGCATGAAGAAAGGAAAAAACATTTAAATATGTCATTTTGGAGATCAATAATAGTTTTACGGGATTAAATGATGGACTACAGGGGGACTTTAAGACTAAATAAACAAACACACAAATTAATCAATAAAAAATCTATCTTGTGCATTAGTCAAACAAATAAAACTTTTCAGTCCTTAGATTTCCTTTGCAATGTAACTTGCTTGTGGTTCCCAACTCGCGATTAAACGTGATTTATAGTATTGATCACAGTTTTTAAAGGAAGTCTTGCTTATATCGAGTGATTCTCGTCTGGTTTTTCTTCTGGATCCATACTTTATATTGGACATCAAGTGCTAAAAAGTAAACTGAATGTTCCTGAATCGATCGGTTCGTCCTCACGGCGAGTGGTCGTCTGGGTAAATTTGATCTTGGTGTTTTGGTTTGGTTTCCTATTCACTCTTAAAAATAAAGCTTGCAATGCCATAGAAGAAAAAAAAAATGTCTTTAAATGTCTTAAAATAACCATTTTTTCTTAGTGTGAAGAGCATTTAAAAAACCCTAAACAAACTTCTTTTTTCATAGAAATGTTTCATGAATGTTAAAGGTTTTTCATGGAACCATTAATGCCATTAAGAACCTTTATTTTTAAGAGTGTTCAGGTTACACTTTACAGTAAGGTTCATTAGTGAACATGAACTAAGAATGAACAATACTTCTACAGCATTTATTAATCCTAGTTAATATTAATTTCAACATTTACTAATACGTTATTAAAATCAAAGGTTGTATTTGTGAACATTAATGCACTGTGAACTAACACGAACAAAGATTCATAAATACTGTATAGCTCACTGTTAGTTCATGTTAGTTAATACACTAACTAATGAAGCTTATTGTACAGTGTTAGCGTGAATGTGTATCTGATCGTGTCCGGGTTCCTGCAGTCTCGAGGACTCTGGCTCCATCTACCGGCACACTGAAGAACTGCGTCTGCAAGTTATTATGAGCAAAATATGTACAAATTCTTCACTTTTCCGTTCTGTATTATTAGATCGACTGTGGACTCTTTGAATTATGCGAAAAACACCTAAAAACCCTTTATCTTGTTTCCTTTGGTTTATACAGTCAAACACACATGTATTCAGACATCAACACTTCTCACATTATCACAGTTTATTCACTATAGTTTAGAGAATGGTGATAAAATATGAGCAGAACTCAGTTGATATTTGACTGGTTTTGTCCGTCCTTCTGTTAGACTGTCTCACACATGAATTATGTTGAATATCTGTCAGCTGTTAAATTTAACTACACAATTAGATAATACCAGTTTAGCTCAACCAATCACCAAGCAATGCTTCATTTTGTTCAGTCTGTGTGTAAAAAGAGCATTAGCAATTAAAGACAAAACACTTCAGCAAAACATGATCAGCTCAAAGTGTCCCAATCATTTCTGCTCCCAAATGTGTATTAATGTTACTGTTAGTCACTGTATGAAGAATATTTGGGTATAATATGTCACAGTTTACTTTATCTTGCTCTCCTCACTTGCATAAATTAACTATAGTGTCCTGATCACACTAGTGAAAAACATCAAAAATGATATCTGGTGTCTGAATAATTTGTTGGTTTGACTGTATATCGCGCATCAAACACATATTGAGTTTTATCCACAATCAAACCTTTTATCCTCACGTTTAACAAAACCCTTTCATTCATCCTGTTCAACTCGACTCTCAGTTATCTGTACAGCGCCTTCACAACACAGTTTCACAGCAGCTTTACAGACAATACACGAGTCCACAATCATTACAGTTTACAGTGATCTGTCATCAGAGGAAACTGTCTAAGTTATGCATTTCAGAAATGTACATATACAAAATCACAGTTAGCGAAAAATTTATTAATTTAAACAATGTCATAATTTAATGCAGAAATAAATCTGGATGTCTCGCTTGTACGCCTCGATTAGCGTTTGATTAATCGCCATCCGTCAGAACAGTGTGTTTGATCTCGTTATCCGAGCGGAGACAGTAGATCATTCCTGAAATAATAACAGGACAGTTATTATGTGAGGGATAATGTAGACGAGGCGGTTGTTATAGCGAATACCCGGACAGGCGCGACCCTGACGCGAAGCGGAGCCTGAAGGGGTTATTATTCGCTATAACAACAGCCTCGATAAACATTATCCCGCTTATTACATGGCTACCTACCAAATAAATTCAATGATTTGACACAAAATATTGTTTTAAAAAGGAGTTTGATTTAAAAACGATTGTATTGCTTCCGCTAAAGAAAATAGTCCGTTCCGTCTCTACGGTTAGAATCCTGCGTCCATAGCAACGCTCTGTTTCTCATAGCAACGCTCTGTTTCTCACAGCAACGCTGTTTCTCACAGCAACGCTCTGTTTCTCATAGCAACGCTCTGTTTCTCACAGCAACGCTCTGTTTCTCATAGCAACGCTCTGTTTCTCATAGCAACGGTGCATTATATTTCGCAGCGGTTATCAAGATATAACACACCGCATTCTACATTACAATTCAACCAAGCCATGTAATAATGAACAGTACAGTAACGAACAGTACAGTAATGAACAGTACAGTACAGTAATGAACAGTACAGTAATGAACAGTACAGTAATGAACGGTACAGTAATGAACAGTACAGTAATGAACAGAACAGTACAGTAATGAACAGTACAGTAATGAACAGTACAGTAATGAACAGTACAGTAATGAACAGTACAGTAATGAACAGTACGGTACAGTAATGAACAGTACAGTACAGTAATGAACAGTACAGTACAGTAATGAACAGTACAGTACAGTAATGAACAGTACAGTAATGAACAGTACAGTAATGAACAGTACAGTAAAGTAATGAACAGTACAGTAAAGTAATGAACAGTACAGTAATGAACAGTACAGTAATGAACAGTACAGTACAGTAATGAACAGTACAGTACAGTAATGAACAGTACAGTAATGAACAGTACAGTAATGAACAGTACAGTAATGAACAGTACAGTAATGAACAGAACAGTACAGTAATGAACAGTACAGTAATGAACAGTACAGTAATGAACAGTACAGTAATGAACAGTACAGTAATGAACAGTACAGTAATGAACAGTACAGTAATGAACAGTACAGTAATGAACAGTACAGTAATGAACAGTACAGTAATGAACAGTACGGTACAGTAATGAACAGTACAGTACAGTAATGAACAGTACAGTAATGAACAGTACAGTAATGAACAGTACAGTAAAGTAATGAACAGTACAGTAATGAACAGTACAGTAATGAACAGTACAGTAATGAACAGTACAGTACAGTAATGAACAGTACAGTAATGAACAGTACAGTAATGAACAGTACAGTAATGAACAGTACAGTAATGAACAGTACAGTAATGAACAGTACAGTAATGAACAGTACAGTAATAAACAGTACAGTAATGAACAGTAAAGTAATGAACAGTACAGTAATGAACAGTACAGTAATGAACAGTACAGTAATGAACAGTACAGTAATGAACAGTACAGTAATGAACAGTACGGTACAGTAATGAACAGTACAGTACAGTAATGAACAGTACAGTACAGTAATGAACAGTACAGTAATGAACAGTACAGTAAAGTAATGAACAGTACAGTAATGAACAGTACAGTAATGAACAGTACAGTAATGAACAGTACAGTACAGTAATGAACAGTACAGTAATGAACAGTAAAGTAATGAACAGTACAGTAATGAACAGTACAGTACAGTAATGAACAGTACAGTAATGAACAGTACAGTAATGAACAGTACAGTACAGTAATGAACAGTACAGTACAGTAATGAACAGTACAGTACAGTAATGAACAGTACAGTAATGAACAGTACAGTAATGAACAGTACAGTAAAGTAATGAACAGTACAGTAAAGTAATGAACAGTACAGTAATGAACAGTACAGTAATGAACAGTACAGTAATGAACAGTACAGTAATGAACAGTACAGTAATGAACAGTACAGTATTCCCACTGATGCAGGGATGCTTCACCTGTGTCTCTGAAGACGAACGTCTCGCTCTTGGACCGGATTCTTCACTGGGATTCACTTCTTCCAGTCGAAGATTTCTGTCCTTTTCCCTGGGATTCTTCCGAGCTTCTATTCCCTCTTTTCCTTCTGTTCAGATGTTTGAGTTGAAGCTTCTTTCAGCGGTTCGAAAACCCCAAAATTGTACATTACAAGGAATTAAACGTACAAACTTAATTCTACAAATGCAAATGTTTGACATTTACTTGTCGGCTTCCTTCCGCACAAACCTTTCCTTCCTCTCAGTCGGAGCCTCTGAAGGGACGCATTTATCATGAGGAGAAATAGGTTTTTATTATTATTATTTTTTAGCTGAAGACAATGTTGTTGAAGCTTCTTTTTAGCAGTTTTGAAAACCCCAACATTTTCCATTATAAGAAATTAAAACTTGAAAGTTACATGGAAATATTAATAACGTAAAGAAAAATAATTTTTAATTGTTCCCGACTAATTTTTTTATTATTATTTTTTTTAAGGTGACCAACAACAACAACAACAAAAGTATTTAGTCATTTAAAGGAACAGTTCACCCAAAAATGTAATAAAGATTTGGCGCCTGAGGAACATCTCATGTTCATTTTTTGGTGAACTTTAAGAATGATTGACAGCAGGAGGAAAACACTATATATATACACACATATAGACTATAAATATGACTTTACATCAATGATATTTGATCATCATTGAGATACTACTTTAATACATTTTCTGAATGTTTTTGTTTAAATACTTTTTCACACTTCAGGAATTTTTACTATGTTGTGTTTTTGTAATTTTTTATTAGTTGTTTAATGTATTAATTTGTATGTAGTTCATTTCAGTTTTGGTTATTTTAGTACATAAATGAATATATTTATTTCAGTTAACATTTATTTTATTTCAAGTAACAAAAATTTTTATTTTTATTTTTTTTATGGTTTTAGTTAGTGTTAAAGGATTAGCGGAGGATTTTCCCGAATTTTAGAAAAGAACCGCCCTCTCCACTTTTTGAAAAAATGCACATGCGCAACACTCTCCCTGCTCCCGAGAGGGAACGCCTATTAAACGCTAGCATCGCTAATCATAGCTTACATTAACTTTTACTAGCAGTGATTATAAATGGATTTCTCCAGATAGCATGCCAAACTTTACCTGTCGAGTAGAAACTTCGCGACTGAGGCATCAGTGTGAAGCCCAACCTGTGCTTTTAGCTTTTAGCGCACGCCAGCGAGTGAAATATTCTCCCAAAAACACTCTGGTCTTGTTTCTTTCTTCAGAGGCCTTTCTCTTCTTGTCATACAATTCGTAGATACTTTTTCTCTTGCGACCCTCAGACATTTAGAAAAAACCCGGTGAGAACGGCGAGCTTCAATGAATGGCTGAAACCATAACTCATATATACACCTGAGAGTGCGCATGCGCAGAAAGGACGAGCACGTACGACGGCCTTACGTAAACATATCACCAGAATGATTGACAACTAGGAGGACCAATAGTCTTGATGATCCACCCGGAAAAAGAAAACCCTCCACTATACCTTTAACTATAATAACCCTGGTTTGTATTGCTTGAAAACACTAAATAATGATCTTAATTAAAGGGTGGATCACACAAAATCCTTGACTTTGAAATTAAAATAATACATTTTATCAAATTAAAAAAAGCCTGTTATGTTATGAGAAGGAAGATTTTTTGAATTGTAAAATGTTTACGTCAATTAAGCGCATTTAAGTTCCCATTAGAATCACCACTGAAATGTTCAAAACATTTATGTAAATTAATTAAATGTTCACCACCCACTTTTATTTTCAGTGGGGCTTCTATAAAGTGATGTGTCATTAATGCACTCTGACACTGGAGTAAATGAAAATCTAAAGCCTGCAATCGACATAAAAGTGATAATATCTAAAGATATTCTTCCAAAGCTTCTTCAGTGGTAAAACATAACAGCCCAAGCCAACACAAACACACACACACACACACACACACACACTCAACAGAAGACAACGAACATCGCTCTTCTAAGATGAAAATATAAAACACGTTTTCTTTATTTCCTGTATATAGACATATACCACTTGAGATTTGGAGAAAAGCACATATGAAGGCTATTTTATGATGATCTCATCAGACAGCTGAATGCAGAGACAGAAAAAGATCTCAATTACAAATAGTAAAAATAAAAATAAAATAAAAAACATTAGAAATGAACTTCTACAAGATTTCTAACGCAGTTACAGAAGTCTGTCAAATACCAACTGTCTGCAAGTGGCTAATAACGGTTTTCATCTGTACACAAGAAAATTTGTACAAAATAAGAGATCTACCATTCAATAATAGATGGATCATAACAGTACATAATATGTACAATATCAGATGAAGCCATTTAGAAGAGGGACGCGCACGAAAGGACACTTCGCAGTTGTATTTTTCTCTCATGAAATGAAACGGAAAGTGAAATTCACCACAATAAAAGCTTCCAGTTACGCTCTCGACACCGGAGGAGAAACAATCTTTCAGAGGCTGTGCATGTTCTTAGTTTCCTATGGAAGCTTGTTTCCGCCACAGAATAACATTTTAAAGATAATTCAATTCCGACTTTAACACACATAATTGCGAGATATAAAGTCATAATTGCGAGATATAAATTCAGAATTGCGAGATATAAAGTCAGAATTGAGAGACATAAACATGCAATTTCGAGTGTATATCTCTCAATTCTGACTTTAATCTTGCAATTCTGACTTTATATCTCGCAATTCTGACTTTATATCTCGCAATTCTGACTTTAGATCTCGCAATTCTGACTTTATATCTCACAATTCTGACTTTATATCTCACAATTCTGACTTTATAAAACGCAATTCTGACTTTATATCTCGCAATTTTGACTTTAATCTCACAATTCTGACTTTATAACACATAATTGGGAGATAATAAAATTAGAATTGCGTGTTATAAAGTCAGAATTGAAAGATAAAAAGTCGCAATTATCTTTTTAATTTGTTATTCTGTGGCGGCTTCCACAGTTTCTAGCACTACAGCCAAAAGATTAGAGGGAGGCATTTAAATTAAAAACAGAAAAAAGTTGGGAGACAGAAAAAAATAATACATTTATCTATATCTATTTAAATCTGCACATTCAAATGGAACATCATCAAGCTCACGAGGGGCCGAGGATATAAAAAAACCTGCAAGCGTCTTAAAATCACGTCACGTACGTACGGGGGAAACCGCAGACAGAGAACCGCACCGCAGCTCAACCAGGCCAAACCAAGCGGAAGTTCAAACAATGGTTCAGAGAGGATCCGTGAAGTCCTTCAAGTTTATCAGGAAAGGTTTTCTGACTTTTGTTGGGCAAAATGCATGTGTGTGTGAAGCCAAAGTAGCAAATTTCAGGCTAAAAGAAATAAAAGAAGGTTTCCTTTATCTAAAAAGGCACTATGCAAATGAAGGCTTGGTCGATTAAAAAATAAAACGCACAGAAAACGTTAACGTTTAATATTGCCTGTTAAAAAGCGAAGATTGGAGGACGAGATTGACCGACATAAGGCCGTTCACCATTGTTTGAACAACCAAAATCTCCCTGGACGAACTTATTGCCAAGTTTCAGGACAAAATAAAAAGAACGGAAGGAGCGAGTTCTCTTCATTGCCAAAGAACCGTCACACAATGAAAGACGGCGAAAGAAAGCGAGACAAAAGCAGCGCTGCTCTCTCGGCCTCCGAACAACCTGAGAATCGTTTGCTCGCTCCGAATGCAGTCGCGGTTCAAGTGCTCTTGCCTGCTTTTCCAGTCGGTGCAGGCACGCAACAGCTTAAAAGAAGAAACCAACATACGAACGAACGCATGTACGAACGTATGTACGAACGAACGCATGTACATACAAACGAACGAACGGATATACGAACAAACAAACGCACGCATGTACGTACGAACGGACGCATGTACGAATGTATGTACGAACGAACGCATGTACATACGAACGAACGTCAATACGAACGAACGAACATACGCACATACGAACAAACGAACGAACGCACGCATGTACGAACGAACGCATGTACGAATGTATGTACGAACGAACGAACGCATGCATGTACATACAAACAAACGAACGAACGAATGCATGTACATACGAACGAACGTCAATACGAACGAACGTCAATACGAAAGAACGAACGAACATACGAACGAAGGAAAGCCGAAAGAGACAGGACTGGAGAGGGTCTGGGTGGAGGACGGTCTCCGGTGCGATGCTTCTGGAGGGCAGATCTGGCTGTTTGTGTGTGTGAGTGAGTGTGTGTGTGTGTGTGTCACACCGGGGCCACACCGCCCTGCGCGCTGCCGTCGGGTCGAGACTGGGTTTGGTTCTGGTCCTCTAGTGGGGCTCCTGAGGGCCGATCATGTCCTCTGCGCGCCGGTGCGTCTCCAAGGCCTTCATCATGCAGGAGTCCTGCGGAAGCTCAGACTTGCGCCGCATCAGGGGCCGTTCCTTACGCTGGTCTCGCTGGAGCTGAGCACACACACACACACACAACATCAAACCACGCTTTTACTCAACTAAACTCAGGGTGTCTACAGATAGAAACAAGCTCAAAAGACTCAAACAAGCTCAATTTAAGACTTTTTAATGCACTGTGTAGAATTAATTTGTATATATATATATATAAATACACACACATATGCATGTATATATTTAAGAAATATTTATTTTATATACACATACAAATATTTTATATATAAATAAGACATTTTTCAACCGATTCATTCAAACGGCTGATTGAGTCTTAATTAGGGGTCGACCGATTAATCGGTCGGATGATTAATCGGCCGATTTTTAGCATTTTTTAACATAATCGGCATCGGCCAATATCTAGTATATCAAGCCGATTATTAGGCGGGCGCATCTGTGGGCAGCCTAGTGTTGTTGTTGTTGTGGAACACGTGTTCGGCGCACGCTGCGCCTAGAGTGATTCTCCAGCAGAGTGAGCAGACCTCATCCAGTGCCTAAGGAAGGAGCTAAGTTCCATGGAGAAAACTCCTTTATATTTAATTAAAACCTTTTGATATGTTACTGCCAACTTCGAGAAAAAATATGAATAGGCGACATGACGTTAGGCTACTTTGGATATTGATAGCGTAGTTGAGGTTGCATTAGCACAGCAGAAGGGTTGCTATCATGTCAAAATAAGTAAGCAAGAATTTTGCAATTACAAACAGAGAATCTGATACTTTTATTTGTTCTGTTTTGTGTGTCTTATATTTGAGAGGGTTGTCACTCAATGCAGAGAAATAAGTAATAAAAAAGTGACCATAGGTTAGTGAAGGGCTGGCTTTGCTTTGCTAGCGTCGTCGCTAGGGTTGGGTAGCTACAGACAGACCCGGTGCTAATACGGCATTGGTGCCTTAACAACCGTTATTTACCAGACCGAATATCAATGCGGATTTCTGTGCTTCATTTCGGTGCTACTGTTATGCCTGTGCTTCTCTTGGATGCTCTGAAAACGGACGTTAGAAACGTGACGCTAGTCAGCTGTTAACTTTAGCATACTAGTAGCTGGATTAAACACGGTTAAAATGCTGGCCAAACAGTGTAATGTGTGACTGTATTTCACTGTAGACTAGGGGTGGAACAGTACGTATTCGTATTGAACCGAAACGGTACGGGCGTCACGGTTCGGTGTATAAATTTACACGGAGAATACATGGTATAAAAATAAATAAAACTCGCGTGCAAATTACCGTAATTCATGTAATGCGGAACTACTGTTAGATACGCGGGTTCTTTGGGGACACCTAATCAGTAGCCCCGCTTTAGCTCTGAAGCAGGCTGCGATGTAAAGATTGCATTGCTGGAATATGGTGTGTGGGAGAGGGAGAGGGAGACTCGGGAGAGGGAGAGAGGGGCGCGGGTGCGGGCGCGATCGTAAAGTCGCGTGTGTTTAAAGTCGCAAAGTGTTTACTTATATTTGTGTGTGTGTGTGTGTGTGTGTGTGTGTGTGTGTGCGGAAGGCCTTCCGAGGGTAATCCGTGCGGTTTTGTCGTAAAAATGTACATATTTAAAACTTTATAAACGAAAATAACTGGCTTCCGGTGGTGGTTGGTGCGCGTTCATGGAGATGGATGCTGGCGTATGACGTAGGACGTAGCGTAGGAAGCGTCGTGACGTAGAACGAACGTGACAGCGCAGCCAGAGAGCAGAGCAAAACAAAACTCTACGTTCGTTCTACGTCACGACGCTTCCTACGCTACGTCCTACGTCATACGCCAGCATCCATCTCCATGAACGCGCACCAACCGCCACCGGAAGCCAGTTATTTTCGTTTATAAAGTTTTAAATATGTACATTTTTACGACAAAACCGCAAGGATTACCCTCGGAAGGCCTTCGTTTATCCCCCTGGAGCCGGGTGGATTATTTTTGTGAAGGATGCATGCACATTCTCGGACTTGAAGCAGCTGGACCCCATTGCCTCACATTATAACCACTGAAAGATCTAAGACATTTTCTAAAATAACTGAAAATGTGTTCGTCTGAAAAAAGATTGACATATGCATCTCGAACGGCTTGAGGGTGAGTAAATCATGGCTTAAATATCATTTTTGGGCGAACTATCCCTTTAAGTAATTATTTGTGTTATATTTTATCTTTCAAATAGAGGTTAAAAACAAGCACATAATCGACCAAATATCGGCCAAAATAAATCGGCAGCATTAATCGGCCGACCCGGATTTCAAAAGATCGGCATCGGCCTGAAAAAACCCATATCGGTCGACCTCTAGTCTTAATGAGTGAGTCATTGAATCATTCATTCAACCGATTCGTTCATTCAGTATCGAAACACCGCTGTGTGTAAAACAGGCAATACTGTGTCTAACATGTACGTCACTTAATATTAACTTCTTGTTTATTGAAAATCAAAATCACATTTGTAATCATGCTGATATTTGGAGGGAAAAAACAGCACTCTTTGTGTGATAATGATTAACTATATTAAAATGACAAATGTAAAAGACATACAGAGGAATTTTTGCCCCTTATCTTGAATTGAGGAAATTATAAATGCATTTTAATAGAGTAAGTCAATTTCTGAGTGAAACAGAATATTCACTTGCAAACTATGTAGGACCATTGTTATCTGTAAACATGTTCACTCCCCGTTCTGCCTTGTTTAAGCAGAAAAGTCATTTCAAAAGCAGAGGTGGAGGGGAAAAAAAAGTTTATAATTTTCTGTTTATCACTGTGAAGCTGCTTTCAAACAATCTGTATTTTATTAAGCGCTGTAGAAATAAATGTGACGACTTCAGAATGAATTGCTCGCATATAAATAGTCAATTTGATCTCATGTTGACTTTAAATTAGAATATGAAATTCTCGACACAAAATACTTGTTCATCATTAACCAATTAATTTAATCCTACAGAATTAGGCAAGGATGGTCCACTGCCATATTACAAAATATTCTATTTCAAATAAATGTTGTTCTTTTGAATTTTCTATTCATCAAAGAATCCTGAAATAAAAATGTAAATAACTGTTTTCATTAATAATAATCATAAATATTTCTTGAGCATCAAACCATCATATTAGAGTGATTTGTGAAGGATCATGTGACACTGAAGACTGGAGTAATGATGCTGAAAATTCAGCTTTGATCACAGGAATAAATTACACTTTACTATATATTCACATAGAAAACAGATGATTTACATTAGAATAATATTTCACTGTTTTTACTGTATTTTTGATTAAATAAACCCTGGGCTTTTACCGGAGTGGCTTCTTCTTCTACGGTCTTCTTTAGCATCATGACATCATCAATCATCGGCCCGTCCGTCTCCATATCCACCGGACTGCTGAGACTCGAGGAGTCGATGTACATGAGAAACTAAAGCAGAAACAGTCATTATATATTATATAATTACAATTACAATTATTTCAAAAAAGAACTAATAAAGACAAATGCATATTATTAGTTATGACAATACTGTGTCCAATAGTGTAGGCTTGGGTATTGTTTGAATTTTAATGATTCCAATTCTGATTTTGCTTATTGATTCTTATTCTTCTCATTTCTATTACAATAAGAAAAGAAAAGAAAAAAAGAAAAAAACTTAGATATCATTCACATTTAGTTTTATTGCAAAACATTTAACTGTAGCTGAATATCATGAACCAAATTTTTTATTAGTGTTATTTTAGAGACGGCATATATATTATGTTATATTAGGAATATTAGGCTGCTGTCACTTTAAGAGCTGCACGAATCCAATACACTGATACACATTTTTTCGCACTTCAATGATTTAAAGAAATCGATAAGAGGAATCAAATTTTTTATTTTATAACAAGTATCCGATTCCTGACCTCAAGTATTCGATTTTCGATTCCCAGCCTTAATCTTAAGTCAGTTAACACGTGTCATATGTTGCTAATTACCACAAAAATACACTAAAAATGCACATTATGAACTGATGAATGATTTTCAAGTGGTAATTAACTGTGTCACCAGATGCTGAAACTGAAGCTGGAATATATGCATGTTACATTTATGAAATTAATGACTGAAATGCAATTAAAATGTCTATTTTAAGGGACTGACTCAGATCTGAGTTCTTCATTCCCACACGAGTATCAGATCCGTTTACCTGTGGGTTTGATTTGGCGAGATTCTCTATCTTTATCCACGCCTCCTCCCGCTCTTTCCACTTCGCCTTTTCTCTAGTTTTCACAGAGAAAGGAAAAGTTTAGACGCATCAGCAGGCGAGTCTGTGAAAGTCTGAGTGAGTCTGTGAAAGTCTGAGTGAGCGTGTAAAAGTCTGAGTGAGCGTGTAAAAGTCTGAGTGAGCGTGTAAAAGTTTGAGTGAGTGTGTGAAAGTCCGAGTGAGTCTGTGAAAATCTGAGCGAGTCTGTGAAAGTCTGAGTGAAAGTCTGTGAAAGTCTGAGTGAGCGTGTAAAAGTCTGAGTGAGTGTGTAAAAGTCTGAGTGAGTCTGTGAAAATCTGAGCGAGTCTGTGAAAGTCTGAGTGAGTGTAAAAGTCTGAGTGAGTGAGTGAAAGTCTGAGTGAGAGTGTGAAAGTCTGAGTGAGAGTGTCAAAGTCTGAGTGAGAGTGTCAAAGTCTGAGTGAAAGTCTGAGTGAGTCTGTGAAAGTCTGAGTGAGTGTGTAAAAGTCTGAGTGAGTCTGTGAACGTCTGGTGTATGTGTGTAAAAGTCTGAGTGAGTCTGTGAAAGTCTGAGTGAGTGTAAAAGTCTGAGTGAGTCTGTGAAAGTCTGGGTGAGTGTGTAAAAGTCTGAGTGAGTCTGTGAAAGTCTGAGTGAGTGTGTAAAAGTCTGAGTGAGTCTGTGAAAGTCTGAGTGAGCGTGTAAAAGTCTGAGTGAGTGTGTGAAAGTCTGAGTGAGAGTGTCAAAGTCTGAGTGAAAGTCTGAGTGAGTCTGTGAAAGTCTGAGTGAGTCTGTGAAAGTCTGAGTGAGCGTGTAAAAGTCTGAGTGAGTGTGTGAAAGTCTGAGTGAGTCTGTGAAAGTCTGAGTGAGTCTGTGAAAGTCTGAGTGAGTGTCTGAGTGAGTGTGTAAAAGTCTGAGTGAGTCTGTGAAAGTCTGAGTGAGTCTGTGAAAGTCAGAGTGAGTGTGTAAAAGTCTGAGTGTGTCTGTGAAAGTCTGAGTGAGTCTGTGAAAGTCTGAGTGAGTCTGTGAAAGTCTGAGTGAGTCTGTGAAAGTCTGAGTGAGTGTCTGAGTGAGTGTGTAAAAGTCTGAGTGAGTCTGTGAAAGTCTGAGTGAGTCTGTGAAAGTCTGAATGAGTGTTTAAAAGTCTGAGTGAGTCTGTGAAAGTCCGAGTGAGTGTGTGAAAGTCCGAGTGAGTGTGTGGAAGTGTTTCCTACTTGTTTTTTTCTGCTCTGAACTGCTGTGTACAGTCATCAAAAAGCTTCTGATTCATCTCCATAAACAGCTTCAGAGCGTTATAGATCAGCCCGTGGATCGTCCTGAAGAACAGCAAGAGGAACTGCAGTTTATTCATCATATGAAAACATCAGAAACTCTTCATCAAACAAGCTGAACACTGTAGATGGACAGTCACTTTTAAAGTAAAACTGACAACGGTTAGTTCCAATCCTTGATTCTGATTGGTCAATAGCTGTGCTTTATTCACGATAAAACACGGCTATGACCGCTTCACCCAATGGTTCTATGTATCACTACAACACCCCTAGCAACCACTCTTAGCAACTTAAACACATGTGTGATCTCATTGATATTGTTCATTGAAGCTATAGTGGAGTATTGTGAGAGATCGAGAACGCGAGTGTAAAGTTACCTGCATTCACAGTAGACATTGCATTTTCCTTCAGGTCAGTCCTATATTCATAATAAAATAATCCGTTTGAATGTCCGCTGCGATATCTTGTCCTTTTAACAGTTAACCGTTAAGGGGTTTTCCCGTGCCTATAACGTTAGTCATCTGTCAGTTGCGTCTTCCTTCTCCGTGAAAACAAGTTTGAGTCTTTTCAATATAAAAGTCTTCTCTACCGACTGACTGAATGAGACAGTCTTTGCCACCATCTATTGGCGAAATAATGTAACTTCTGTTGCTGTTTACGGTCAGGGACTTTTTTTTTCCAGCGAAAGGAATGCTTTTAGTGATTTTACTTCATGAAAGTTGCATAGATAAATATTTTTCGGCTTTAATATTTGTATTGTGTGGCAACCGTTTTATAAAAGCAATAAGGTACTCGAGGCAAGTGCTGGATCGTGAATGACTCCGCTTCGTGCCTAACGACACCCTTCAGCCGTTACTTATTCACGATACAGCACAGCCTCTCGTACCTTATTGCTTACATTTATATATTTATGTCTCTTCTGCTCATCAAGGCTGCATTTATTCTATGAAAAATACAGTAAAAATTGTGAAAATATTATTCCAATCAATGTAAATCAGCTGTTTTCTATGTGAATAAATAGTAGTGTAATTTATTGCTGTGATCAAAGCTGAATTTTCAGCATCATTACTCCAGTCTTCAGTGTCACATGATCCTTCAGAAATCATTAGGGCTGGGATAAACGATTATTTTTTAAACGATTAATCTAGTGATTATTTTTCGATGCATCGATTAATCTAACGATTCATTTTTCCAGTCCGATTCCATTTCGATTCGATTATCTCCCCAATCCCCATTAATTGACTAATAGCAATTTATACATGTTAATTTACATATCTGAATGAAAAAAACATGAATTCCTTAACATTGCAATATATGTTTATTGCTCTTAAAATTCCAAAATAAAAGACTATACAAGTGCATAGTAATGCATTCTTAGTCAGAGGTAGCATTCAATAAAACCTTAAAGCCTTGAAAACACATAGCTTACTGAAACAAGCTTACTGAACACATAGGGCCGAGCTTACTGAAAACAAGTTCTTCTTTCAGATGAAAATAACAACAACTTGATGTCTAGCGTTCAATAAAAAAATAAAAAGGTCACCCAAAATACTTGTTTAGAGCAATTGAAAGAATACAGTAACCAATGTAAACTTGAGGGCTTTAAGCTAATACAGAGAGTGCTTTTCCAACAAAAAATAAATAAAAATTAACAGTGGGAGCCAGCAGCCTGTCATGACGTCCTTCCTGAACCAACATAATTGAACATTTGTTGAAAACACATAGTCCTAGCTTACTGAAAAAAGTGCATCTTTTAATTCTTCATTCACATAAAAATAACAACAACGTATAGTAATACACTCTGCCACTCACCTTTTTCAAAAAAAAAAAAAAAAACTAATAAAAAAAGTACTTAATTAGAATTTAATAAATGGAACATTATTGTAAAGTGTTACCGATTCAGACGTCTCGTGAGTTCAGTGTTGGACAGATCAGTTGTTTTAACCATTCATTAAAGTGAATCGGTTCAAATGAGTCATTAGTTCGCGAATCGGACGTGTCATTAGTGGACGTGTAGCCTACGGCAAGCGTTGTGTGATTATCCTGGCAGTTTATTTTTTACCACAATTCACACTCCGCGGCAATTCAAGAGAAAAAAAATCTCAGAATGCTCCACGTGAAACTTTGGTCTTCCGCCCTTTTTCTATCGTGTCTAATGATTTTGATTAATATGCACGAGGGAGAGAGAGAGAGCAAGACAGCGCTCGTGTTGTTTGAAGACGGTGAGTGTGCGCGCACGCGGCCGGGGCTCTCTCTCGCACTTATATGCGCCCTGTCAAGCGCAGTCAGTCATTCTATTCTACATCACTCACCGATCAAATAAGGCTTTGGCGGCCGCCAAAAAAAATTCAATGCAGGAAAACCCCTGGATTGGTTATATACCGTTGGATAGAATGATGGTCCGGCCATCGCGTATCAGCGATCATAAGGTACACACTGTGAAGTAATTGGCAAACGTTTTTTAGAGAAATGAAAACAGGTCGACGAATCGACGCGCATATTTTGCGTCGACGTCATCGATGACCTCGCCGCGTTGTCCCAGCCCTAGAAATCATTCTAATATGATGCTTTGATTATTATCCGTGTTCATATATTTGTAGAAACCGTGATACATTTTATTTTTCAGGATTCTTTGATGAATGGAAAGTCCAAAAGAACAGCATTTATTTGAAATTGAATGTTTTGTAACATTATAAACGTCTTTACTGTCACTTTTGATCAATTTAAAGAATAAAATGTATTTATTTAAAACATACACACTGTATATGTACACATACACACACACATATATAAATACATTACATTATGCATATATACACACACTTCTTTACCATATCGTAATTTAGTTTTTATATGTAGTTTTTAATTTTCCTCACTCTTTGATCTACCTTGTAACCAATCAGATCAACGTGTGATCGTCAACCAGTGGATCTCTGAGCTGAGTGAGTGAGTGAGTGAGTGGAGGCGGGGCTCATTTGCATATTCATAGAACCGCGGATACTAAATGAGGCAAGGGTGTCGAGTTACATTCAAGAAGACTTTTTTTTTTTTTAAGGAAAAACGTTTAAATATGTAATTTCGGTTTAAGGGATAAAATGATTGACTACAGGGAGACTTTGAGTTACTCATTTTTACAATGTTAGTCAATATTCTCAATAACCGGTTCTAGTTAACCAAGATAAGCAGTATCTGCAGCTGAACTTGTGAACAGCGGGACTCACTTATTCCAGTGGGTTTTTGAGTTTCGGTACAGCGACGGGAACATGATGGGGAGGATCCTCGCAGCGTTGTCACTGATTAAACTCATGATGTACTCGTTGTTCCAGTAGTAGAGAGCTCGCTC
>NC_138743.1:1532044-1669544 GCF_965113295.1 Leuciscus leuciscus | reverse complement strand
TAATTACACAAACTCCAGGCTTTCAGGTTTGAATCGTCAACTCGATAATATGAACAGGTCGACAGCAGAATACATGTGACCAACATGCACTGTAATTGTAAAACTGTAAAGCAGTGTTTGACACCACTAATACACCGCCTCAAGTGTCTGACCGCTCTTATTAAACATGATGAAAGGCACCAACAATGTCATTATAATATATAATCACTTCCAGTAAGTAGATCATTATCCTAAGGTTAGGTCGTATCAGTTGCCATTTCAACAAGGAACAGGAATTTGTATTGAAGCTGGTTTCCGCCGTGGAATAAAAATGTTAAAAAAAAAAAGATAATAGCGACTTTATATCTTGCAATTCTGGATATTTCTCGCAATCCCGACTTCACATCTCGCAATCATGACTTCACATTTCCCAATCATGACTTCACATTTCCCAATTCCGACTTCACATCTCCCAATCACGACTTTACTTTACATCTCCCAATCCCGACTTCACATCTCGCAATCCCGACTTCACATCTCCCAACATCTCCCAATCCCGACTTCACATCTCCCAATCCCGACTTCACATCTCGCAATCATGACTTCACAATCACGACTTTACTTTACATTTCCCAATCCCAACTTCACATCTCGCAATCCCGACTTCACATCTCCCAATCCCGACTTCACATCTCCCAACATCTCCCAATCATGACTTCACATTTCCCAATCCCGACTTCACATCTCGCAATCATGACTTCACATTTCTCAATCCCGACTTCACATTTCGCAATCATGTCTTCACATTTCCCAATCCCGACTTCACATCTCGCAATCATGACTTCACATTTCCCAATCCCGACTTCACATTTCGCAATCATGTCTTCACATTTCCCAATCCCGACTTCACATCTCGCAATCATGACTTCACATTTCGCAATCATGTCTTCACATTTCCCAATCCCGACTTCACATCTCGCAATCATGTCTTCACATTTCCCAATCCCGACTTCACATCTCGCAATCATGACTTCACATTTCCCAATCATGTCTTCACATTTCCCAACATCTCCCAATCATGACTTCACATTTCCCAATCCCGACTTCACATCTCGCAATCATGACTTCACATTTCCCAATCCCGACTTCACATCTCGCAATCATGACTTCACATTTCTCAATCCCGACTTCACATTTCGCAATCATGTCTTCACATTTCCCAATCCCGACTTCACATCTCGCAATCATGACTTCACATTTCCCAATCCCGACTTCACATTTCGCAATCATGTCTTCACATTTCCCAATCCCGACTTCACATCTCGCAATCATGACTTCACATTTCGCAATCATGTCTTCACATTTCCCAATCCCGACTTCACATCTCGCAATCATGTCTTCACATGTCGAAATCCCGACTTTACATCTCCCAATTCCGATTTCACATCTCGCAATCATGACTTCACATTTCCCAATCATGACTTCACATTTCCCAATTCCGACTTCACATCTCCCAATCACGACTTTACTTTACATCTCCCAATCCCGACTTCACATCTCGCAATCCCGACTTCACATCTCCCAATCCCGACTTCACATCTCGCAATCATGACTTCTCATTTCCCAATACCGACATCACATCTCCCAATTCCGACTTCACATCTCGCAATCATGACTTCACATATCGCAATCATGACTTCACATCTCCCAATCCCGACTTCACATCTCCCAATCATGACTTCACATTTCCCAATCCCGACTTCACATCTCGCAATCATGACTTCACATTTCCCAATCCCGACTTCACATTTCGCAATCATGTCTTCACATTTCCCAATCCCGACTTCACATTTCGCAATCATGTCTTCACATTTCCCAATTCCGACTTCACATCTCCCAATCACGACTTTACTTTACATCTCCCAATCCCGACTTCACATCTCGCAATCCCGACTTCACATCTCCCAATCCCGACTTCACATCTCCCAATCCCGACTTCACATCTCCCAATCCCGACTTCACATCTCCCAACATCTCCCAATCCCGACTTCACATCTCCCAATCCCGACTTCACATCTCGCAATCATGACTTCACAATCACGACTTTACTTTACATCTCCCAATCCCAACTTCACATCTCGCAATCCCGACTTCACATCTCCCAACATCTCCCAATCCCGACTTCACATCTCCCAATCCCGACTTCACATCTCGCAATCATGACTTCACAATCACGACTTTACTTTACATTTCCCAATCCCGACTTCACATTTCGCAATCATGTCTTCACATTTCCCAATCCCAACTTCACATCTCCCAATCACGACTTTACTTTACATCTCCCAATCCCGACTTCACATCTCGCAATCCCGACTTCACATCTCCCAATCCCGACTTCACATCTCCCAACATCTCCCAATCCCGACTTCACATCTCCCAATCCCGACTTCACATCTCGCAATCATGACTTCACAATCACGACTTTACATTTCCCAATCCCAACTTCACATCTCGCAATCATGACTTCACATATCGCAATCATGACTTCACATCTCGCAATCCCGACTTCACATCTCGCAATCCCGACTTCACATCTCCCAATCCCGACTTCACATCTCGCAATCATGACTTCTCATTTCCCAATACCGACATCACATCTCCCAATTCCGACTTCACATCTCGCAATCATGACTTCACATATCGCAATCATGACTTCACATCTCCCAATCCCGACTTCACATCTCCCAATCATGACTTAACATTTCCCAATCCCGACTTCACATCTCGCAATCATGACTTCACATTTCTCAATCCCGACTTCACATTTCGCAATCATGTCTTCACATATCGCGATTCCGACTTCACATCTCGCAATCCTGACTTCACATGTCGAAATCCCGACTTTACATCTCCCAATTCCGATTTCACATCTCGCAATCATGACTTCACATTTCCCAATCATGACTTCACATTTCCCAATTCCGACTTCACATCTCCCAATCACGACTTTACTTTACATCTCCCAATCCCGACTTCACATCTCGCAATCCCGACTTCACATCTCCCAATCCCGACTTCACATCTCGCAATCATGACTTCTCATTTCCCAATACCGACATCACATCTCCCAATTCCGACTTCACATCTCGCAATCATGACTTCACATATCGCAATCATGACTTCACATCTCCCAATCCCGACTTCACATCTCCCAATCATGACTTCACATTTCCCAATCCCGACTTCACATCTCGCAATCATGACTTCACATTTCCCAATCCCGACTTCACATTTCGCAATCATGTCTTCACATTTCCCAATCCCGACTTCACATTTCGCAATCATGTCTTCACATTTCCCAATCCCGACTTCACATCTCGCAATCATGACTTCACATTTCGCAATCATGTCTTCACATTTCCCAATCCCGACTTCACATCTCGCAATCATGTCTTCACATTTCCCAATCCCGACTTCACATCTCGCAATCATGACTTCACATTTCCCAATCATGTCTTCACATTTCTAGGGCTGTATTCTTCCAGTCGATTAGTCGATTATTTGGTCGATACGTTCTGGCTCGACCAAAATTCTGATTGGTCGATTTTTTGCCGCGTTCATTTCATTAGTTTTGTCGCGTTCATTTACCGGTAATCAGTTTTGCCGCGTTCATTTCATCAGTTTTGCCGCGTTCATTTCATCAGGTGGAAAGCACTAATTGCTAATGGGGGTGTTTTCAGAGCACCCCTGTTTCACAGGTAACAGTCTGTCTTCAGAACACCCCCCTTGTTTTCACTTCTTTTGGATTAGCCCAACTCACCGGAGAAGACGGACAGATTGAAGAAAGTAGGCTACTAGAAGGTTTGCTGAATATTACTTGATCTGGTTTCTTTAATAAATATTATTTTTTTATTAAAGTGGACGTGCCTTTTGTGTTTAAGAGTAAAAGCTTTTAAGTTAATAGTCTATTCGTGTCTCAGCCGCGAAGCTGAGCTCCTATGTTCAGCCCATAGACTGTAAAAAATAGGTTCAGCCTCACTCTGTGCGAGCTGCACAGAGCGGCTGAAATTATAGAGTCTGTCAGTTATTATAATACATATGACAGAAACAATTGTCTAAATTATGTTACATATTCCTCAAAAGTTCTTGTCATGATATCACTAGTTGACAACATAGTACTATTTTCGGATATTGCGCAGGTGCACGTGATGCAACGCTGTCAGAGCCGACAGCCGACAGACTCGTGTGTCAGACTCATTTCAGTGCAAATTAATTACGTCAAAAACGATTTAATACTGCAAATAGCCTACTAGTTTTTTTTATCTTTATTTATAATTAATTTAGGCGGACAACAAGGCTACCAAGTAACGTTACTGCGCACAGTGCGCAGCTAATTAATTTAACGTTTTTTTTCTAACGTCATTTTTAGTCGATTTTTAGTCGAAAACTTCAGGACTTCAGTCGACCAAGATTTTCTTTGGTTGAGTACAGCCCTACACATTTCCCTATACCGACTTCACATATCGCGATTCCGACTTCACATGTCGAAATCCCGACTTCACATCTCCCAATTCCGACTTCACATCTCGCAATCCCGACTTCACATCTCGCAATCCCGACTTCACATCTCGCAATCCCGACTTCACATCTCGCAATCCCGACTTCACATCTCGCAATCCCGACTTCACATCTCGCAATCCCGACTTCACATCTCGCAATCCCGACTTCACATCTCGCAATCCCGACTTCACATCTCGCAATCCCGACTTCACATCTCGCAATCCCGACTTCACATCTCGCAATCCCGACTTCACATCTCGCAATCCCGACTTCACATCTCGCAATCCCGACTTCACATCTCGCAATCCCGACTTCACATCTCGCAATCCCGACTTCACATCTCGCAATCCCGACTTCACATCTCGCAATCCCGACTTCACATCTCGCAATCCCGACTTCACATCTCGCAATCCCGACTTCACATCTCGCAATCCCGACTTCACATCTCGCAATCCCGACTTCACATCTCGCAATCCCGACTTCACATCTCGCAATCCCGACTTCACATCTCGCAATCCCGACTTCACATCTCGCAATCCCGACTTCACATCTCGCAATCCCGACTTCACATCTCGCAATCCCGACTTCACATCTCGCAATCCCGACTTCACATCTCGCAATCCCGACTTCACATCTCGCAATCCCGACTTCACATCTCGCAATCCCGACTTCACATCTCGCAATCCCGACTTCACATCTCGCAATCCCGACTTCACATCTCGCAATCCCGACTTCACATGTCGAAATCCCGACTTTACATCTCCCAATTCCGATTTCACATCTCGCAATCCCGACTTTACATTTCCCAATCCCGATTTCACATATCGTAAACCAGATTTCACATCTCCCAACCTCGACTTCACATCTCGCAATCCCGACTTTACATGTCGAAATCCCGACTTCACATCTCGCAATCCCGACTTTACATGTCGAAATCCCGACTTCACATCTCGCAATCCTGACTTCACATTTCCCAATTCCGATTTCACATCTCCCAATTTCGACTTCACATATCGCAAACCAGATTTCACATCTCCCAATCTCGACTTTACATCTCACAATCCCGACTTTACAATTCCCAATCCCGACTTTGCATCTCCCAATTCCGACAATTTCGATATAAACTTAGAATTGCAAGATATAAAGTCAGAATTATGAGAAAAAACTTTTACAACTTTTTTTATTTTAGGCAGAAACAAGATTCCATAGATTTGGCACAATGATATTATTACATCAAATTAACTATTGGTCACAAGTGTGTGTGTGTGTGTGTGTGTGTGTGTGTGTGTGTGTGTGTGTGACAGCTTCAATGTTGCCCATCCTATCAGATTTGAGAGCAGAAATAGTTTTTCAGAAAAAAATTATAATAATTCATACCTTCCTAAAATTTCCAGTAATTCGGCTATTCCATTATGATGCTCCGTTTCATAGATGAACCTGCATGGAGATAAAAATCAGATAATCTGCAGAACGATAATTATAACAGAAAACCTGTAACATGCACAGCAAGCTCTACATTGAATCAAAATAGATTCCATTTACTTCAATAAAACCAATTATTCCAAAGAAAATAAATAAATCAAAACATCAAACTGCCTCTGACACAACATTTCTAATGGCCATGTGGGCAGTAAAAACAATATGAATCAATAATTTCATGATTTGGATGTTATAAAGTTTAAGATCTCACCTATAGAAAATGTTATTAATCTGTTTCCTGATGTAAGCTCTGAGACCCAGGAACTTTCCGTAGATTCGGTGTAGAGTCGTCTTCAGGAAGTCACGCTCTCGAGGGTCTTCACTATCGAACAGCTCCAGGAGCTGCAATCAAATCACACATCAATTATCAGTCCATTAAAATGCTGAATTAATCAATTTCAGTGATCATGCAAACAATGCAGAAATATCTTGATGATGCACAAGAAATTTTAAACGGTCATGAAACACTAAACTACATTTTCTGAGATGCGTGTTGCACATCAGAGCTGCACGATTAATCATTAAAAGATCACGATCTCGATTCAAACGCACACCTGAACTTAGTCCCAAATGACCGTGATTCGACTCTGTCTATTAAAGCTTTGACAAGTCCGATCACATTCAGATCTGTGTTCTGATCCAGAGAGAGCCGTTGTCATGTATAGATATGAAACAGCTTCACAAACAGTCTTTTCAACCACACAGTATCATTATTTCTGTCTTATAATAATTATTATTACAGAAGTACTTGGATAAAAGTTTATAGTTCAGATATAAACACTGATGTCTACGGTAGTGATCAAAATAGAGTTTTATTTTATTTTTTTTTATTTTTTTTTATGTATTTGTTTAGCACATGTTTAGTACAAGTACAAAACTATGCAAGGAGGGAACAAAGCCACTCTAGGCTTGGTTTCAAATCACCTTTGAAAGTAACTTGACGCTTCAAATAAAGATTGTATCATTACATCGTTACACCAGTAGGTGGCGACAAGAGACCGCTAAAAATGTGTTTGTCATTGAATCGTTCACTCAAGAGATTCGCTCAAAAACACTGATTCATCCAGTAATGAAACAAGTGAAGTTTTAATGAGCAAGTCATTGAATCATTCATTTAAGAGATTTTGTTCAAAAATACTGATTCATCCAGTAATGAAACAAGTGATGTTTTTATGACTGAGTAATTGAATCATTCATTCAAGAGATTCGCTCAAAAACACAGATTCATCCAGTAACGAAACAAGTGAAGTCTTTATGATTGAATCATTCATTCAAGAGATTTGCTCAAAAACACTGATTCATCCAGTAATGAAACAAGATGGTTTTTATGAGTGAGTCATTGAATCATTCATTCAAAAGATTCGCTCAAAAACACTGATTCATCCAGTAATGAAACAAGTGAAGTCTTTATGAGTGAGTCATTGAATCATTCATTCAAGAGATTCGCTCAAAAACACTGATTCATCAAGTAATGAAACAAGTGAAGTCTTTATGAGTGAGTCATTGAATCGTTCACTCAACCCATTTTTGTTAGTTGTCTGTTGAGACTCTTGTGAGAATCGTGATCAAGAAAATAGGGATTGTCGATTTATCCAGAATGGTGCAGCTCTATTGCACATCCTAAAAGACAATGTTACCATCTGTTAATTTTGATTGTAGGGAAAAAATTATTTAGCTTTAGCTTTATTGTGCTATTTTCATGTCGACATCACAGGATGTGATGTTTTCTTACACCTATAGCACATGGGTGACTTATTCTCACAGTAAGTGAGAGATGCTTTATAAGAGTTTCTGTGTGGGCTTAAATTCTCTTTCATAGAATCTCCAACACAACTTAATACACAACACAACATGACACACATATGTATATGTTCGATGCACAAATGCTAACGGCTGTGCAGTTATTAGTGCATTAAATGATCACTGTCACAGAATATGCATGCATGTATTTGTGTGATTTACGGTGAGCTTACACAACCATGTATAATATATTTGATGATGTTGATGATGTTGTTGCAGGTAATGGTGAAGTGCAGCAAGCATTAATATAAAACTGAATAAAATATAACTGTTGTCATTCGTTCTGCACTTTTGTAGCATTATTCAAAACTAAAACGGTGTTTCATGACCCTTTAAAACTAACATTATTATTGAGGGTGACACACATAAATGCATTAAATACACAAACTGACAAAATATTAATGCAAGGAAACAGAAACTCTCACATTGAGTAAGTATATACATTTTTAACACAAATTAATTGATTTGTCAATGGCAAACGCAAACAACGTACCTGCATCACAAACTTCTGGTCGATGTATTTCTTGGCTATGTTTGGTTGAAAGTCTGGTGACTCTAAAAAACGCAGGAAAAATTCATAGACGAGCTGTGGAAAGAAATATCAGTATTTGAAATATACAAATTTTTTATCAGTGGGAAAATACTTTATATTATATTTCATTATAATTATGCACATTTTTTCCCAACATTTTTGAATCAAAGAAAAATCTATGCATCCACATAATTACACCTGTTATTCTCAATTATAGGATTGTATTACAGTAAAAACAATATGTAACACTTTACTTAAAGCCCGTATTTATAATGCATTATAGATGTATTTTTAATGCATTAATTATGCACCTTATAAAGCATTGTATGATCAGTTATTATACATTATAATACTCCTCTATTCATTAACAACTTTAGAAAGTATAACGCATTAAAACACACGACAAACAACCAGTTTCAGATGTAACAGGCAATCTGCAAATATTATAATGCATTTTAACTCTTTATGAAAAAAAATAATGCATTATAACGTACGTTTTGAACACCTTTATAATGCATTATACATAAAGGCTTCAAGGAAAGTGTTACAAACAATATCGCTATAATTGATTTTATTACATTAACAAAAAAACAAGGCATCTAAATAAAACTATGTTGTCTATATATACACAAACTACCATTTAAAAGTTTAGGGTCGGTAAGATTTTTTATATTTTCTGAATATAAAAAAAGTCTCTTCTGCTGACTGCATTTATTTGATCAAAACACAGTAAAACAGTGAAATATTATTATAATGTAAATCATCTGTTTTCTGTGTGAATATATAGTAAAGTGTAATTTATTCCTGTGATCAAAGCTGAATTTTCAGCATCATTACTCCAGTCTTCAGTGTCACATGATCCTTCACAAATCACTCTAACATGATGATTTGATGCTCGAGAAACATTGATGATTATTATCAGTGTTGAAACGAAGATGCATTTTATTTTTTCAGGATTCTTTGATGAACAAAGTTCAAAAGAACAGCATTTTGTCTGTATTGTTGCGTTTCATTAAAGTATTTTCTATATATAATCTGTGAGTGTAAGTGTCGTTCACCTGCAGGTGTGGCCAGGCCGCCTCGAGCGTGGGCTCGTCTTCCTCCGGGTCGAACTCGGCACCGGTCGGGTTTGATGAAGGCGGTAACGTCCTGAACATGTTGACTGCAAACTGAAAAGGACAAACCACATAACACTTACTGAACAGTGTGCATAGATATATATATAGATATACAGTCAAACCAAAATGTATTCAGACACCTTCAACACTTCTCACATTATCACAGTTTATTCACTATAGTTTAGAAAATGGTAATACAATATGAGCAGAACTCAGTTGATATTTGACTGGTTTTGTCCGTCCTTCTGTTAGACTGTCTCACACATGAATTATGTTGAATATCTGTCAGCTGTTAAATTTAACTACACAATTAGATAATACCAGTTTAGCTCAACCAATCACCAAGCAATGCTTCATTTTGTTCAGTCTGTGTGTAAAAAGAGCATTAGCTATTAAAGACAAAACACTTCAGCAAAACATGATCAGCTCAAAGTGTCCCAATAATTTTTGGTCCAAAATGTTTATTAATGTCACAGGTAGTCACTGTATGAAGAGTTATTGGGTATAATATGTCACAGTTTACTTTATTTTGCTCTCCTCACTTGCATAAATGAACTATAGTGTCCCGAACACACTAGTAAAAAACATAAAAAATTATATCTGGTGTCTGAATAATTTTTGGTTTGACTGTTTGTATGCATGTATATATGTATATATATATTAGGGGTGTAACGATACGTGTATTCGTATCGAACCGTTCGGTACGAGGCTTTCGGTATGCATTACGTACCGAACGGTTCGTTGGACCATTTTTTCTGCCGACCAAAATTTCGTCATTTCAAATGAAGGCGCGTCGCGGGTGGCAAGCGCGCTCATAGAGGCTGGCGCGACCACAACATCAACTGGCAAATGCAATGTAAGGAACGAAACTGAGCTACTCTTATTGTGTTTGTGTGGACCGTTTATCAGTTTTGACCTGTGAAGCGGGACTCGCGAGCCCTATGCGCGAGCCTGATCAAGCAACACCACACAGCGCTAAGAGATCCAGACCAGTAAAGAAAGCATTTGAATTTCAAATGCTTTTTGAATTCGCCACTGAAGTAATAACATCGCTGCGAGATCTAGTGAGAAACATGCACATTTCTCAGTTTAACGGATCAAACAGAAACATCGTGCCATGAATGAACTGGCCGGTGTCCACAGATCAGCAACATTTACCATGGATTTGCTGTAGTAACACTAACTGCAAGGTATGGAAGTTTGGCAGGAATAGTGGGCTATAATGCTTTCAAGTTACGTCTGTTTTATTTTGACATTATGGATACAATTGCTGCCCTCAAATGTTAATCTGAACTAAAATAAACCTTTGTTTATAACTAGCCTACTACAACATTACATTTTATTTTGTCCAAGGAGCTGTTTTGTTTTATATGCTCATAAGAAGAGTCAAGTATAGCTCCATTATTGCTCAGTAAAAAAAGCAACAAAAAAAAAAAAAAAAAAAAAAATCATACTTTATGATGTCAGTTTCATTAAATAAAATAATAATAATAAAATTAAAAAAATTCAAGGAAATTTCTCTGGCATTTATTTATTTTTGCTGTAGCCTATGGAAAACGTACCGAACCGAACCGTGACACAAGTGTATCGTATCGAACCGAACCGTGAATTTTGTGAACCGTTACACCCCTAATATATATATATATAATTTCTATACAAATGAACCAGCGCTGGTTTGATTAATGAAACGTGGCACAAATGAATCATAAGAAAAGGTTTTAATCCCCCCCGATCGCAGCACTTTGAAGATCACGGCTTTAATCATCAAAGTGTGTGTGTTTGCGCTTGAGAACATATTATCATGCTTATTTTTGCGAGTCCATTTGCACTTCGATGGGCCACGGCTTAGCATCAGCTGCGGCTCTAATAAACATCAAAGAGATGTAATTCAAGAATAACTGGCAGAAACCTCGAGAGCAACGGCAGGTCAATCGCAGAAAGCTCTCGGACACAAATGGGCCCTTAAAAGGATGGAAAAACGCCAGATCGGATTCAGATTTGCCCAAACGAGAATTATTAACAAGAATAACTTTGATATTGTTAGTAATATTTCATCTGCACTGAAGCAGCTTCGGTTTACTTGATTATCAGACATCATTTATTATAAAAATCATGAGTGTTAAATATGATCATCAGGCTTTTGAGGAGGGTTTATTTGATCATCTGTCAATCATTATTGTATTGCATCGCATTATATGTTTTGATCATAAACCTAATCATTTAAATATCATCTTACAAAGACATATTATTGACATTTATATGCATTGTATGTCAATATCTGCTATTCTGTAATCAATATCTCATTGATTTACATTTCAAGCATCAGAATTTCATCTTTTTGTCCATATAAATATCAGCATCTGCAGCAAAATTGCATATTTTTTGCTCAGTCTCTGAATAAACAGCTGTTTTTCCTCACTACATGAGACGTAGTGTACCAGCGCAGCGCTTCTGGGTTGTACGTCAGAACGGAGGCTCACTATTGGCCAGCATCACACGCGTCACACAAAGTCGTTATTTGTGTTTGTTTTGTCGCCTGATAATCTTAAGGTTGAGCCGCTGTAGACACTGTAGTCAACTTAAAGGTTTTTAAGTTACAATGCTACAAAACAGAAGCAAGAGCTCAACATGTGTTTGTGTGTGTGTGTGTGTGTGTGTGTGTGTGTGTGTGTGTGTGTGTGTGTGTGTGTGTGTGTGTGTGTGTGTGAGTGAGTGATCGAGCGAGTGAGCGAGTGAGTGAGTGAGAGAGTGAGTTAGTGTGAGTGAGTGAGTGAGTGAGTGAGTGAGTGAGTGAGTGAGTGCGTGCGTGAGTGACTGACAGTGAGTGAGTGAGTGAGTGAGTGAGTGAGTGAGTGTGAGTGAGAGTGAGTGAGAGTGACAGTGAGTGAGTGAGTGAGTGAGTGAGTCCGACCGTGAGTGACAGTGAGTGAGTGAGTGAGAGAGTGACAGTGAGTGAGTGAGTGAGAGTGACAGTGAGTGAGTGAGTTAGTGTCAGTGAGTGAGTGAGTGTCAGTGAGTGAGTGAGTGTCAGTGAGTGAGTGAGTGAGTGAGAGAGTGACAGTGAGTGAGTGAGTGAGACCGACCGTGAGTGAGTGCGTGAGAGAGTGACAGTGAGTGAGTGAGTGAGTGCGTGAGAGAGTGACAGTGAGTGAGTGAGTTAGTGTGTGAGTGAGTGAGTGAGTGAGTGAGTGAGTGAGTGAGTGAGTGAGTGAGTGACAGTGAGTGACAGTGAGTGAGTGAGAGAGAGTGACAGTGAGTGAGTGAGTGAGTGAGTGAGTGAGTGAGTGAGTGAGTGAGTGAGTGAGTGAGTGAGAGAGAGAGAGAGAGTTAGTGTGAGTGAGAGAGTGAGTGCGTGAGAGATTGAGTGATTGTGAGTGAGAGAGTGAGTGAGTGTGAGTGCATGAGTGAGTGAGAGAGAGAGAGTGAGAGAGTGAGTGAGTGTGCGGGCGAGCGAGTGAGTGAGTGTGCGAGCGAGCGAGCGAGTGAGTGAGAGTGCGAGCGAGTGAGTGAGTGAGAGTGCGAGCGAGTGAGTGAGTGAGAGTGCGAGCGAGTGAGTGAGTGAGAGTGCGAGCGAGTAAACTCACCATGTGGACCACCTCTGGATAGATGGGCTCGGTGATGACGTTCCTGTTGTGTGTGATGTACTCCACCATCTCACTGAGCGCCGCCCGCTTCACCTCCTTCCACTTCAGATCGCTCAGCGGGTCCGACACGAAGTCGAAGAGAACACAACACTGACGCAGTTTCTGCACGAACAGCTTCTCCTGCTCGGCCGGAGGAACATCTGCAGAGAAGAAGAGAACAGGGTCAAGAAGAGATCAGGGTCAAGAAGAGAACAGGGTCAAGTCGAGACCAGGGTCAAGTCGAGACCAGGGTCAAGTCGAGACCAGGGTCAAGTCGAGACCAGGGTCAAGTCGAGACCAGGGTCAAGTCGGGACCAGGGTCAAGAAGAGACCAGGGTCAAGAAGAGACCAGGGTCAAGAAGAGACCAGGGTCAAGTCGAGACCAGGGTCAAGTCGAGACCAGGGTCAAGTCGAGACCAGGGTCAAATTGAGACCAGGGTCAAGAAGAGACCAGGGTCAAGAAGGGTCAAGAAGAGACCAGGGTCAAGAAGAGACCAGGGTCAAGAAGAGACCAGGGTCAAGAAGAGACCAGGGTCAAGAAGAGTCGAGTCAGCTTTCCTGTAGCTCAAACAGGAGAGTGTTGACACTTGCAACGCCAAGGTCATGAGTTCGATTCCCAGGGAAAGCAAGAACTGATAAGAATGTAAATGTGTACCTTGAAATGCCAAATGCATAAATGTAAATGTAAGTCTCCTTCATTTATACAGTGCCTTTAACAATATAAGCTGTTTCAAAGCAGCTTTACAGTGATAATAGGAGATTACAGTAACAGAGATTGTTTAGGCTTTACAGCAGCTCTAGAATAAAGTTATTGTCCAGCTAAAGATCAGTAGTTATTAACTTAGCGGCCGCTAACACGACCCCGTTCTCACAGAAAACCCTTAATGTGCTCCGGCTCATCCACACAACAGCGTTCGTGCTCGAGAACGCAAACCTTGAAACAGGATCCAAGCAGCAAAGCGGTGAAAATGAAAAAATAAATAATTATCTCTGTGTAAACTTTAAAAAAAACGTGAAAGTGGAAACGCTGACGGCGTCCACATGCGTGTTACATGTTCAGTCTATAGGTATGTGCGTGTGATTATATATGTGCGCAGGCGTGTAGTCTTTCTTTACAAAGTGACATCACCAAATTACCTGTCTGGCCTTAATGTATAATACAGAATTGTTTATTGCTTCACATAGCCATGTGACCTGGAATAATTCTGACAACGTTTTATCTGTGCAGAGGTAAAGACCAGACCCAATCAAAACCTCAAACACAACTGGCCTTTAAACGACCTGTCACAGACAATGAGCCGGTTTCATATTAGATGCACACATTTCCTGTGTCCTCTAGATGATGCAAACGCTGCTGTTTCACTCACTCTCCTCAGTCCTTCTGTGTCTGACTGATATTTACACTCGTTTATCAAGTAAAAGTCTTTCAGTGTAATCGTACAAACGTCCTCCTTCAGCTCGTGTTTTTCTGCTGTCAAAATCTGCACTCATTTTATCAAGCAAATATAAGAATAACTTTGATATTGTTAGTAATATTTCATCTGCACTGAAATCGCTTCGGTTTACTTGATCATCACACATTATTTATTATACAAATCATGCGTATCAAATATGATCATCAGGCTTTTGAGGAGGGATAATTTGTTCATCTCTCAATCATCACTGCATTATATGTTCTGATCATAAAACTAAGCATTTAAATATCATCTTACTAAGACATATTATTGACATTTATATGCATTTTATGCAAGTATCTGCTAACTGTTATTGATTTAAAGTAAAAGTATCAGAATTTCATATTACTATTTGCCCATATAAATATCAGCATCTGCACCAAAGTGCATATTTTAAAATGCCCCCCTCCATATTCACTATATTATACTATATGAGCTATACATTTTGTTTTGATCATAAAACTAAGAATTTAAATATCATCTTACTAAAAAATACTATTGGCAGATAATGATATTATATGCATATTATGTAAGTATCTGCTATTCTGTAATAAAGATCTCACTGATTTACATACAAGCATCACAATTTCATTTTTGGGGGGTTTATATAAATATCAGCATCTGCAGCAAATTGCATATTTTTGCTCAGAGTCTCTCAATAAAACTGAGCTGTTTGTTCCTCACTATATCATTCTGCTCGAGCCACAAAAGTATCAAATAAGATCTTAACTTATATTTTTATGCAACATCAGAACCTTTAAATATTACAAAACAATATTTAAAGGTTCGGATGTTGTATTAAAAAAACAATTCTGACAATTATTTCATATTTCAGGCTTTTTACAGCAGGTTAAAGCACTTTTGCATATTGCATTGACGTCAAGCAAACTTCAAATGTGTTCATGCTTTTCAAAGTATTCACACAACATGACTTTCTGCCCGAGTTTTACTTTTGCAAAGTGATTCTTCACAAAATCACATTTACACCTGTAAATCACTAGAGTCTGGTCTTAATACCAGGTCTAAAACAACATGAACAACTTCAGTTTGCATTGCAAACATCTCGATTATTTTGTTCCTGATACTGAAGTGCGATCTGTAAAGGTCACGCCTGTGAGAAACTCGACACACGGTTCCCTTGATGCACATGGGAGTGGCGAGTGTGGTTCACATGTGAAAACTTCACTGCAATGACACTGACATTTCAACCAGCGTCACACGGGTCCCACTCACGCAAGTGCAACTGTTTTAAGAGCTTTGAGCTCTCAGCTATAAGAGCGTCTTTTTTTTGTGTGTGTGCAATGTCTATTTATGTGCACAAAAATGTGTATTCTGTGCATATTATGCATGTTGCTCCAAATTTCCTCTATCAAGGACCATAAAGAACGAATCTGAACTCAGTTTGATTCCAAAGACAACGCTTCAATCTGCAGTCCACTAAACACAAAGCAAGTCTTTGAAAGATCAGTCTTTAATGTTCTGCATGTCTAGCATGCATTGAATACTGCATCCCACAATGCAATGCAACCTTCCCTTTTCACTGGGATGAATGGTTCTATGCATGTTTACTAGCGCTGGGAAATGATTAATCGCATCCACAAATAAATTGTGTTTACATAATATGTGTGTGTGTACTTGTATAATCATTTTGTATATATAAACACACACTCTCCATGTATATATTTAAGAAACATGAGCTAAACTGGTATTATCTAATTGTGTAGTTAAATTTAACAGCTGACAGATATTCAACATAATTCATGTGTGAGACAGTCTAACAGAAGGACGGACAAAACCAGTCAAATATCAACTGAGTTCTGCTCATATTTTATCACCATTTTCTAGCGGATAAACTGTGATAATGTGAGAAGTGTTGAAGGCGTCTCAATAAATGTTGGTTTGACTGTATATTATGCAAACACAAACTTATTTTTGGATGCCACAGCACTGATATTTACATAACGTTCACAGTATGCACACTATACACTTCAGGAATGTTCGTACGCCATTCTGAGCGATCAGTCTCCAGATGCAGGTCACTTTTCAACATTCATGAATAATCACAAGCACAATCACTTCATCTGACTAATGCACACGAGGAAGAAGAGCGTTTCTAGCAACATGCATGCATTCTTCCTGAGGCTGTGACATCACTTCCTGTGACATCAGGGGTCTGGTTGAGGGGGGATGGGACTAGTTAAACAGACCCCCTCCCCTCCTCCCCTCCTCTTTAACCAGCGCACTGTAAACAGAGTTTTCCACATTAACCCGAGGCTGCGTTTCAAAACCTACATGAACAGCATTTGTATGCATCGAATGCATCAAGTAGACGCACGAATGCATGTGTTTGTGATGCACAAAAAGGTCTAAAAATAAAGCAATGAACACATTTGGAATCCACAGCAAAAAAAATCTGTGTTTTCCTTAAGAAAAAATTCAAATAAAACCCCTCCAGCGCTGAAACTTCTCCTGTGTTCGTAACGGCGGCCACAAATCATTGCATAGCAAACCTTCCTCGTCGCTCTCAACCTAGACAGACCCAACACACACACACACACACACACACACACACACACACACACACACGTCTCACCTCTAAAGTGCATGAGGGCCACGGGCTGAAAGGGCCCGTTGGCGTTCGGGGCGTCCAGAACCATCCTGGCCTCGTCTTTAGAGCATGTCAACATCTATCAGTCCAAACGGGCCCGGCTAACTTGAGCTGTTAGCCTCCATTTTAGCACAAACACTCTCAGCAGAAAATGAAGCTCCACTGCTGGAGGGAAGCTGCTAGTTAGTGATGTCACACATCAAAGGGAGGCTGCCGATTGGCTGGAGGAGATCATGTGATCAGAACCAGGAGAGGAGGCTGCTGATTGGCTGGTGGGAGCTGGAGGAGGTGGGACCTGTGGATTTGATTGGCTGAATGCAGATTATGGGATATTTCACACTGCTAACCAGTGCTGGTGAAGAGCAGTGAGTAACGGCTGCTCATGACATGTGCACTTTATTGTGCCGCTCTGCTGCTGAGAATTGTGGGTAAAGTGTGTGTTGGTAAAGTAAACGGAAGCTGATTACAATTTTTGACATGTTTTTTTTAATGGTTGAATTTAACTTTAATAATCAAATTAAATTCTTAAAACAATTTATTAATGTATTATTAGATTTTAATAACAATATTTGCCTATGAAATGGTTTTTATTTTTTCAGAAATTTCTTGTTTTCGGTTTTTATTTTTCTGGGATGCATTTTTTTTATGGTTTAATTACATTTTAATAATCAAAAAATGATGTCTAATCAACTGAATCCATAAAATGTAGGAAATGCGTTAGTTTATTAAGATTTTAACAATATTTGTGCCCTATGAAATGTGTTTGACTTTTTCAGAAATTCTGTTCTGGATTGTTTTTTTAATAGTTTAATTTAATTTTAATAATCAAAAATGATGTCTAATCAACTGAATTCATAAAACGTAAACAAATAAATAAATTAAAATTCAGAAATGTCTTGTTTCCGGTTTTAATTTTTCTGGAATCCATTTTTAATGGTTTAATTATATTTTAATAATAAAAAAAGGATGTCTAATCAACTGAATTCATAAAACTTTAAAAAATATTTACAATATCTGTGCCCTATGAAATATGTTTGACTTTTCAGAAATTCTGTTCTGGATTTTAAAATCTTTTTTTTTTTATTTAAAAAATCCAACAACAAAGTCTAATCAATTGAATTTCTATGAAATGTACTTTTTCATAAATGTCTGTTTTATATTTTCTGGATTCTGTTTTGTATGATTTAATACCCATTAATAATCTAAATGGGTGGTAATCAAATTAATGCATAAGCTTTTAAATTTTTTTTTTTTTTTTTATTACGCCCTGGTAACCATCCACATCACTCTTACATCATCACGTCCTCATGCATTATAATGCTATTGAAAGCAGTTCTGCATCCGGACAGTCAGGACAGTGAACCTGTCGTTTCCCTAAAGCACGTCCTTTAGCGAGAAACACCATATCTTGGCTTCACCTGTGCAGGGTTTCAGCCGGAAGTAAAACCAGAGACGCTGATGGTAAATAAAGAAAAAGCGATGACATAACAGTTTGACGAAAGCCCTTCTCAGACGCATGATGAACCGCAGCGAAACACTAACAGGAAAACCACATTTCAACACCTGCAGATGCAAGAACTTTGAAGCTCAGAGGAATAAACCCCAGACCTGAACCAAAACACAGAAAATCAGCCTTTCTCTGTATTTTACACCATATTCTGCCACTTTTAATGTTTCAATTATATTTTCAATAAATGTTTTTATATATTTGAAATATATATATATTTTTTTTTTATTTTTTTATTTTTTTTATTATCAATAACCGATAATTCTTTATATTTAAAAGCCGACAACCGATATATTGGCCGATAAATCTAAATCCAAATTGTCATTTAATTTTTGAGAGTCTGATTACAAAGACAAAAGTCTCATCATGTCCCAAGCACAGTTCTCATAATCTTTTGTAACCTATATGACAAAATATGATTGAAAATATGACTTTTCATTTTCAAACTGATTCCAATCATTTCAAGCAATTCAAAATATGTTAGGGCTGTCAAAGTCAACGCATTAATCTTGTGATTATGTTTTCCGGTTTAGCGTGTTAATATGTAATTAAAAAGCTCAGTTTTTCACTGCAAACGTGTGATTTGCATGATCAGAGAACATGTGCACATCTTACTGACTTATTTTAAGCTTTGAATGTCGTTTTGCATTTTTAAACATGATCTCAGCATGAATCTCAGCTGTTTTTAGTAACAGTGATGTGAAAGATGAAATATTACACATACAGAACTGTGTCTCTGCGGCTCCACAGATGAGGAAGTGAAAGCAGATCCTTCATATTTTCATCTGAGTTAGCACTGGATATTAGTGTAAGTACATTAGTTTTAATAAAGGATTAAATGAGAAGCATTACAGCACTATATTCTTGTGCACTACATAATATATTAGGGACGTCGATTAAACGCGTTAATATAATTAAGTAGTTATGGAAAAATAATCCATTAAAATGATCAGACTATTGAACACACTTACAATGACCCCAAAATTCAAGATATTAGAGCAAAAAAATGCCCCTGTATGAGTTTGTCTTATATTTATATCATGCAATAGTTACGCAATGTCACACGAGTGCCGTTTTTGTCCCGAATTGCACGAGTGAAAATGTGGTATTGATTTTATACAACTGTTCAATAAATAATAAGTTAATATTGTGTTATGTTTTACCCACAATATTGTCTGTTTTTGCAAATATAAATATTACCTATAAAGCCAGAGAAGAAGTGTTGTGTGTCTCTGAGCAACACAACAGTGCTTTGTTTCTGAATGAATCAACGTTTTGAGTGAATCAATCGGGTGAACCAATGATTCAATGACTTGTTCATAAAGAGAGCCATTTACTTCATTCCTCAATGAATCAGCCGTTTGAGTGAATCAATCGGGTGAACCAATGACTCAATGACTCATTCATAAAGAGAGCCATTTACTTCATACCTCAATGAATCAGCCGTTTGAGTGAATCAATCGGGTGAACCAATGACTCAATGACTCATTCATAAAGAGAGCCATTTACTTCATACCTCAATGAATCAGCCGTTTGAGTGAATCAATCGGGTGAACCAATGACTCAATGACTCATTCATAAAGAGAGCCATTTACTTCATTCCTCAATGAATCAGCCGTTTGAGTGAATCAATCGGGTGAACCAATGACTCAATGACTCATTCATAAAGAGAGCCATTTACTTCATTCCTCAATGAATCAGCCGTTTGAGTGAATCAATCGGGTGAACCAATGACTCATTCATAAAGAGAGCCATTTACTTCATTCCAAAAATGAATCAGCCGTTTGAGTGAATCAATCGGGTGAACCAATGACTCAATGACTCGTCCATAAAGAGAGCCATTTACTTCATTCCTCAATGAATCAGCCGTTTGAGTGAATCAATCAGGTGAACCAATGACTCAATGACTCGTCCATAAAGAGAGCCATTTACTTCATTCCTCAATGAATCAGCCGTTTGAGTGAATCAATCAGGTGAACCAATGACTCAATGACTCATTCATAAAGAGAGACATTTACTTCATTCCTCAATGAATCAGCAGTTTGAGTGAATCAATCAGGTGAACCAATGACTTAATGACTCATTCATAAAGAGAGCCATTTACTTCATTCCTCAATGAATCAGCCGTTTGAGTGAATCAATCAGGTGAACCAATGACTCAATGACTCATTCATAAAGAGAGCCATTTACTTCATTCCTCAATGAATCAGCCGTTTGAGCGAATCAATCGGGTAAACCAGAGATTCAATGATTTACTCATTTAGACATTTACCGGCACCTACTAGCAGTTTTAGTTTCTTATTTAGAGTATCATAAAAAATAAAATAAAACTTATTTTGGGGATAGTTTACACAGAAATGAAAATTCTGTTTACTTTAATTTACTCACCTTCATGTCATTTCAAACCTAATAATAATTTCTCAGCCACATTTGATGCGCATTTAATTTGCTAAAATTAAAACTATACGTACACAAAAAAAAAATCGAAATATTCATAAGAAATATAATAGCATCTCAATGACACTTTCTGTCTGTCTTGAAAATCATTCAAATGTAAAGGTGAAAATCACAATGACTTTACTTTACGGTCTCACCTTTGAACGCCGGCAGTTTCTGTAGCTCTCTGTTGTTGCTCAGGCTGAACCTGGACGAGCTCGTTCTCTTCTCCTTCTTCAGCGAGGTCTGAGATCCCGACGGTTTTCCCTTCAGCAGCTGTGTGGTCGGAGGGACGCTGTTCCCACCCTTCTTGTTCGATCCCTGATGAACACATTTCGATTATCATTTCACAGTTAAAGTAAAAGGCATTGATGCACAATGGGTTTCCGCCACAGAATTAAACATTTTAAAAGATAATTGCGACTTTTTATCTCAGAATTGCGAGAAATAAACTCACAATTGCGTGTAATAAAGTCAGAATTGCGAGATTTAAGTCGCAATTGCGTGTTATAAAGTCAGAATTGCGTGTAATAGTCAGAATTGCGAGATAAAGTCAGAATTGCGTGTTATAAAGTCAGAATTGCGACATTTGTCGCAATTGCGAGAAATAGTCAGCAATATAAATACAAAATTGCACGAAATAAACTCACAATTGTGTGTAATAAAGTCAGAATTGCGAGATATAAAGTCAGAATTGCGAGATTTAAGTCAGAATTGCGAGAAATAAAGTCAGCAATATAAATATAAAATTGCGAGAAATAAACTCACAATTGCGTGTAATAAAGTCGCAATTGCGAGATATAAAGTCAGAATTGCGTGTTATAAAGTCAGAATTGCGAAATATAAAGTCAGAATTGCGTGGTATAAAGTCAGAATTGCGAGATTTAAAGTCAGAATTGCGAGATTTAAGTCAGAATTGTGTGTTATAAAGTCAGAATGGCGTGTTATAAAGTCAGAATTGCGAGATATAGCCTAAAGTCAGCAATATAAATATAAAATTGCCCGAAATAAACTCGCAATTGTGAGATATAAAGTCAGAATTATGAGATAAAAGTCAGTATTGCGATAAATAAACTCACAATTGCATGATATAAAGTCAGAATTGTGAGATTAAGTTGCAATTGCGTGTAACAAAGTCAGAATTGCCAGATATAAAGTCAGAATTGCGTGATATAGTCAGAATTGCGTGATATAAAGTCAGAATTGCGAAATATAAAGTCAGAATTGCGTGTTATAAAGTCAGAATTGCAAAATATAAAGTCAGAATTGCGTGTTATAAAGTCAGAATTGCAAAATATAAAGTCAGAATTGCGTGTTATAAAGTCAGAATTGCGAGATATAAAGTCAGCAATATAAATACAAAATTGCCCGAAATAAACTCGCAATTGCGAGATATAAAGTCAGAATTGCGAGATTAATTCGCAATTGCGTGTAACAAAGTCAGAATTATGAGATAAAAACTAAAAAGTCAGTATTGCGATAAATAAACTCACAATTGCGTGATATAGTCAAAATTGTGAGATTAAGTTGCAATTGCGTGTAACAAAGTCAGAATTGCATGTAACAAAGTCAGAAATGCGTGATAAAGTCAGAATTGCCAGATATAAAGTCAGAATTGCAAGATTAAGTCACAATTGGGTGATATAAAGTCAGAATTGCGTGATATAGTCAGAATTGCGTGATATAGTCAGAATTGCGTGTTTATGTCTCACAATTCTGACTTTGTAAAATGCAATTAGATAGAGAATGAAATAAAAAGTAAGAATTACCTTTTTATTTTTCATTCTGTGGTGGAAACAATCTTCCATATAAATCAACATCGAGATTTAAGATTTAAAATTCACATGCATGTATAAAAGAACGCGTGTCTAGGTCATGCAATGGCAATATTTTGCAGGCATCTATTTTCTTTCAGAAATTCGCTACAAAGCATCAATGCATCTCAATGCACGCATTCATTATGATGCACAACAGCGCAGAACCTTTAATCTGAGGCCAAATCTGACCCGAGTGTCTACAAAGAGAGCCTGGATCATGAACACATCCACATCTCTCAATAATCGGCTCTGGTCTGTCGTGAAACCACGAGTTATTATCGCCAACAAACTAAAACCCTGGAAAAAATATTTTTGTTGGTTGAAATAAAGTAAAATAACAAAAAACTTTAACTTATTTTATTAAACAATTCTTATTTTTAGGGATGCACAATATATTGGCCAACATATCGGTATCGGCCGATATATGTTCATTTTTAATGTTATCATTATCGGCCTTATAAGAATATTTGGCCGATATATTAAAGCCGATAAATAATGTATTGTTTCCTTCAGCTGAGACGCTTCAGATGCAACTGTTCAACATGATGATTTTGAAATACGTGAAATATGACTGGAATCACTTTGATTAGGAAAACAGAGTCATATTTTCCATATTTTCACTCATATTGTTGTCATATAGGCTACATAAAATTATAATGAGAACATTATAATTGAGTGATTGGGACATGGTGAAACTTTTGTTTTTGTAATCAAGCTATCAAAATTCATTTTAAAAAATTTGGATTTAGATTTATAGGCAAATATATCGGTTATCGGCTTTCAAATATAAAGAATTATATTCCCAAAAATTTCTAATCAATGCATCCTTATCTTCATTTAGTTTAACTTGATGTGCTATATATAGCCTATATATATATATATATATAATATATATGAAATATTACTGAAAAGGACAAAAACACACAACAAAATGATAATAAAATTACGATACACACACACATAAAAAACATTATATAGAGATAGATATACATCACAAAATCCAGTCTGAATTACCTCATGTTCGGAGTTCTCCTGTCCTCCTGTTTTACCAACTTTTACAGATTTTGTTGCATCCTATAAAGAAAATAAAGGCTATAAAAAAAGTGATCTTGCATTTTCCCCTAAAAAATAAGAACTTCATAATTTTGTGAACAGAAAGAGACCAGCTGATATTAGCAATCCAGCTCTTCAAACCTTGACTGCAACACCAAATGCACTAAAGAAATACCTAAACTTTACGTTTATATACAAGCATTTTGTACATTCAATCACGCATTCGGTGAAAACAATATTTACATAAACGAGAAACCACCAATATTATCCTGCTAACCGGCTAAAGTTAGCTTCGCTACGGAACCTGAACGTATACAGAGATAAACTGTACATAAATACACACACAGTTCATTTAAAGTCACTTAAAGTGCTCTGTTTGACAACTAGGGATGTAAATCTGTTGAATATTTTTAATATCACGCCTATATAACCTGGTTTATGGCGAGCAGAGCTGGAGTTAGCATGAATGCTAATATCTCGAGCTGAGGGATGAAACTAATCTGCCTCTTTGATCCGAGTATAAATCCATATTTTTCCCAATTTTCTCAGATTTTCCTCCACATGAGACCCCGGGAATATGTATCTCACCTTGTCTTTCTTGACTTTATTCGGCATGGCACTCAGAAGCGTGTGTTTCCAGTCAGTCAGTCAGTCAGTCAGTAAGTGTGTGTCTGTGAGAGAAACTCCTGCAGCTGGTTAATTAACGTTACCACACTAAACTAAAGTGAATTAAACTGAACTAAACTAAACTGAACAGATAATGAACTCATCCTGCATCTTCCCTTCTCCTGCACTTCAACTCTTCTTTCATTCTCATCATATGCAGGCATGGAATAACGCATTTCATGAATGTAATATTTTACACTGAGGACATTAATCATTCAGTGTTGCAGTTTAATAATGTGTGCTTTATAAACACAATATTATTTATGTTCACTTCGCTGCTTTATGGACTCGTGTCTCTGTCGAGTGTTTGAAATGTTGGCGCTGTTTTATTATATGTTTTGTATTATTCTGCTGCCATCTGATGGACACTCACTGTATATGAGCCCTACATTAATATTAGCTTGGTACATTACATACAGTTTAAACACATTATACATATACACACATGTGTTTAATACCCTCGGTTTCACAGACTAGACTTAAGCCTAGTCCCTATATAATATATATATATATATATATATATATATATATATATATATATATATATATATATATATATATATATATATATATATATGAAAGTGAAAGTGACACGTGACGGCCAAGTATGGTAAGTTAACCCATACTTGGAATTTGACCTCTGCATTTAACCCATCCAAGTTAATGCACACACATTAGGAGCAGAGAGAGTGAGTAGAAAAGATCGTCGCGCTGCGATGGGAGTATGCCCACCCAGATCAGCCGATCCATCTAGCGATCAATGGGTGAGTTTCTGCCTGTCCGCACTCAACGACGATATATAGTGCTATATAATCACATCTAAAATAAAAGTTTATAAATATACAGTGTGTGTGTATACACACACACACACACACACACACACACACACACACACACACACACACACACACACACACACACACACACACACACACACACACACACATTAATCAACTGACAGCACTCTCTCTATAAAAATGTATAAACTCAACTGCATTTTGTATTTACTTGGGTTATCTTTGTATAATATAAAATTTGTTTGATGATCTAAATAATTTAAGTGTGACAAAAAATGTAAAAATCAGAATTAAGGGGCCAAAAAAATTTTCACAGCACTGTAGTAACAATTTACAATAAAATTGTACATTTTAAAACATTTTTGCTTCATGTTTTGTGGTAATAACATTTTAAAATAAGGTTTAAATTCTTTTTTAAATGAAACATTTTTTTTTTATTACATTATGCTTTTGTTTCGTGTTTTTATAATAACAATTTACAATGTTTTTGGAAACTTTTCAAACAAGTTTTTGTTTTTAAATATTTTTAGTTTTGCATTTTTATGTTTTTGGTAACAAAAAAAAGGTTTTGAACATTTGTATGTTTAAAAAAAAAATTTGAAAACATTTGTTTTTATTTACATTAAGGTTGAACATTTTGTTTTTAAACTTTTATTTGTTAAAAGTCTACAAAATATTTAGAAAATGAGTGAACACATTTTTGTGATTTTAAACATTTTTTTAAAGATTTGTTTTAAGATCTTGTTTTAAAAAATTTCTAAGAAACATTTTAAAGTTTGTACTTTTTTAACATTTGCATGTTTTTTAACAAACTTATTTTTTGTTTTTAATACTGAATATTTTAATAATTAAAAAAAAATCTATCTATCTATGAGTGTGAGTGAGGACATTCACCCTCCATTCATTCCCACACACACACACACACACACACACACACACACACACACACACACACACACACACGCACACACACAGTCTATATCTAACACATTCACACACACATGCACACAATAAGTAGGCTAGACAAAATGTGAACAGTTCAGGTATTTACATTTATTTGCATTACAATACATTTTTCTTAAAGATGTTCTCGTACAGCAGTGCTGAATGTGTGAACTATACAGATTTTGCTATATTTGATGTATGTATTCTAACACACAGGATCATGATAGCTGTGATACGTCTCTGGTGTTCGAGTGTGTGCGCCGCTCATGAACACAGGCTCCAGAAGAGGGGTCTCTCCTGCTGTCCCGGTGCTGATGAACTGTGTGTTTCCTTTATCTTCAAACTAATTAAGAATAGGTTTGTTACAGTGAGAAAGCTGATCTTCACTGAAGTCGCCACAGACGATTAGAGGCTTGAAGTCGATGATCTCCAGAGATGTCAGGAGGGCGTTCAGGTGTGCCATAAATAACTCATTATAACTGTGTGTCTGTAGATCACTGCAAGAAGTGCTTGTTTGGGGGATCTGTCTTCAAAACCAAATATTCCAAGTCAGTAACATTCTGTATACATCAGAGGACGTGGTACAACGAGCACACTCAGGCCCTTTAGAGAGCAGCCTTGATCCTACAGAATTAGTCAATTACAGGCCGATCTCAAATCTGTCAAAGACACTAGAACAGGCGGTATCCTCACAACTGTGTTCCTTTATAGAAAGAAATGATATCTATGAGGATTTCCAGTCAGGATTTAGACCGTACCATAGCACTGGGACAGCTCTCATCAGAGTCACACATGATCTGCTCTTATCATCCGATCGTGGTTGTATCTCTCTATTAGTGTTACTCGATCTTAGTGCTGCATTTGACACTATCGACCACAACATTCTTTTAAATAGACTCGAAAATGATGTTGGCATTAGTGGAATTGCACTAGCATGGTTTAAATCATTCTTATCTGACCGTTATCAGTTTGTAGCATTAAATGAAGAGATGTCTCATCGATCACAAGTTCAGTATGGCGTACCACAAGGCTCAGTACTAGGACCGCTGCTGTTCACTCTGTACATGCTACTCACACACACACACACACACACACACACCACACACACTGTACATGTTACACACACACACACACACACACACACACACGTTACACACACACACACACACACACACACACACACACACACACACACACACACACACACACACACACACACACACACACACACACACACACACACACACACTCACACACACACACACACACACACACACTCTCTCTGTTCATGCTACACACACACACACACACACACACACACACACACTCACACACACACACACACACACACACACACACACACACACACACACACACACACACACACACACACACACACACACTCACACACACACACACACACACACTCTCTCTGTACATGCTACACACACACACACACACACACACACACACACACACACACACACACACACACACACTCACACACACACACACACACACACACACACACACACACACACACACTCTCTCTGTACATGCTACACACACACACACACACACACACACACACACACACACACACACACACACACACACACACTCACACACACACACACACACACACACACACACACACACACACACACACACACACACTCACACACACACACACACACACACACACACACACACACACACACACACACACACACACACACACACACACACACACTCTCTCTGTAAATGCTACCCTTGGGAGATATCATTAGGAAGCATGACATTAGCTTTCACTGTTATGCTGATGATACTCAGCTCTATATCTCTTCACGCCTGACGAAACGCACCAATTCAAGAAATTAACGGAATGCACAGCTGATATAAAAAACTGGATGACTAGTAATTTCCTACTCATGACTGCTCTTACCAGAGATGGAGGACAATCCTACTTCAGTTAAAGTGTCCATGTCCCCAAACATGTTGGTACTCAAAAGCGCTTCCCTCCATTTAACTATATATATATATATTAAGCTGATTTACTGCTCAAGAAATAATACTTAGAAATATCAATGTTGAAAACATTTGTGCTGTTACATATTTTGAAGTAATTTTGTATTCTATGTAAATGTCTTTTGTGTAAATACATTTGTTTTTCTTTGAGTACAACGTTCAAAAAGTATGAAAATCACACAAAAAAAATCTAAATTCAAAACCTTTTGTCAAATTATTTAATTATTAAATTATAAAAAAGTAAATTTTTGGTAAAATGCGTCCAATAAAAAATCTCCCCGACCTCAAATGTTCATCAGCATAATAACTAATCGGGGTGTGACGATATCTCGCAATATATAAAACATGCTGATATTTCTAGTCATTAGAAATGTGGGAAACGGTGGAAGAGGCCGAGATCTTTGATGTTTCTGATTAAATAAAGGCTGTTTCTGACACTGCGATGTCCGTGATGCACGTCTGAGATCTATTACAGAACTGGATGATCTAATGCTTTACCCTTCATTAGTCAAATTCACAATTCATCAATTCAGGACATTTACAAAAATAGAAATGTACAGAAAATATGCCTGATGCATTATGACAACTATAATCATTCTGCATTTACTGACTTAAGCAAGTTAGTAATGCCTATATGTATTGAGCTGTGAGATTCAACAGAGAACCAGTAGGCTATCATTTTTGATAAACATGCCATAAGCAATTGATAATGTAGGAAATAGCAGATAATTGTACATAATTTAACCGCATAAATGTACCAAAGCATTTGCAACTTCTTCAAAACAATGAGAAATAGTTTTTAATGGCATTGTCAGATAAGAATGCATCATAACCTGATTATGTTTTCATTCACTGTATTACAGTCAGAAACGTGCTGTACTGTACCCTCTGATTCAGATGCTTGGATGATAAACATGAGGAGTCCGTCATCAAATGACCCGATATGCTGAACTTTATTTCAGGATCCCGCCGTGTCAATAATACAGTACCAGTGTCATACTTTACATCCCATAAACACTCAAAAATCAACATTGGAATGTTATTAAATACAAAAAAATGTGCAAATACAACTCAAAAGAATACAAAAAAGGAAGGGTGGGATGTCAATGAAAACTTTTTACACAGAGCTAGAGACAGTGAGTGTGTTTATCCAGTGCTCAGTCGACCTCCTCCATGCGTGAGGCGTCATCATCTCCCTCGAGCGCCGGCATCTCCTCGACCGGAGCAGAACTCACCTCTTCAGTGGGAACATCATCCTCGTCGATGCCTGAGACACACACACACACACACACACACACACACACACACACACACACACACACACACACACACACACACACACACACACACATTCAGTGTTTTAAACGCACTGTTTCTGCACTGCAGTTTACTATAAGTTTGAGTTTGTTTAAACATTTTTAAAACATTTTTGTTTTGCCATTTTCTTAGGAACATTCTAAAATAAGCTATATTTTTAACACTTAAGTATAATTGTAAAGAATTTTACAACACAAAAAATTCTCATTTGTCTTTTCATATATTAAAAAAAATAAAAAAATACTAATAATAATTTCTAACCTAAGCCGAGTTTGATCATCCTGTAGATGCGGTTTGAGTGCGTCTGTGGGTCGTCCAGCGTGAAGCCCGAGGAGAGCAGCGCCGTCTCGAACAGCAGGATCACCAGATCCTTCACCGATTTGTCGTTCTTGTCGGCTTCTGCCTTCTCTCGCAGGGTCTCGACGATGGGATGGTCCGGGTTGATCTCCAGGTGCTTCTTGGCGGCCATGTAGCCCATGGTGGAGTTGTCTCTCAGGGCCTGAGCCTTCATGATCCTCTCCATGTTGGCCGTCCAGCCGTATGTGCTTGTGACGATGCAACAAGGCGAAGACACCAGACGGTTCGAGACGGTGACCTGACGCAAGAATAAACATACCAGTTAACAATCAAACCTGATGTATAGAAGCACCACTGCAGTGTTTAATTCAGGGCTTTTCAAAATGTGGTGTGACGGCATACACGGAAGTAACAGGGCGTTCCCCAGTGTCGTCATCGACGCAGTGCGAGTTCCCTCAAAAGGGAACATTATAAATGTGTGTTTGGGACGTGGATTTTAACGGTGAGACTTTTGTTTTTGTAATCAGGCTCTCAAAAATTAAATACAAATTTGGATTTAGATTTATCGGCCAATTTATCGGTTATCGGCTTTGAAATGCACAGAATTATCGGTTATCGTATCGGCCAAAATATCATATCGGTGCATCCCAACATTAATCGATCATTACCTTCTCAACTTTCTTCTCCAGGATGTCCTTCATGATCTTGCACAGGCTTTCGAACTTGGCCTTCTTCTCCTCCTGCTTCTTCTTCTCGTCCTCGTCCTCGGGAAGCTCCAGACCCTCTTTGGTCACCGACACCAGGTTCTTGCCCTCGAACTCCTTCAGCTGCTGAACGCAGTATTCATCGATGGGCTCGATCATGTAGATCACCTCCAGACCGGCTTTGCGCAGACGCTCCACGAAGGCCGAGTTCGCCACCTGATCTTTGGTCTCGCCTTTGGGGGAGATTTGACAATTGTAAGAATGGTATCTTTAATTTTTTGATTAATCGTTTTTAAAAATGTGGATGATTCAAAATCGATTCTCAAAGGCCACGAATTGATTTTCTTTATCTATCACCCAGAAGCCAGTATTAGTTTTCCTCCACTTCATGTTACAGCTAATGCTGTGTGTTTTATCTTAAACATAAAATAACCTGGTCCTGGTTGATCAAGGCGTGCCACTGTTCTGACTCGGCCAATTTTTAGCATACATTTTTCATCTTGCATCAAAATCCTGTCTATTCCCCCGTATGCCTTTGAAATATAGAGTTGGGTTCTGCTTTAATGTACACAAGTGTACCTAAAATAACAAGAGTTTAATATACAGGTTTGTGGTTCTTAATTTCTTTTTATTAATTAGCCACTTGTAAACTTATGTTCACTGTTCTTTATTATAAATATATGATTTGTCTTAAATCTATATTCATTCAGCGAATCGGGAATCGAATCAAATTGGAACATCTGAATGGATACCCAGCCCTAGTTAAAATCATGTTTAAGTTCATTAAGCAGCCACTAACCGGTGATGTAGTAGATGTGCTTCTGTGTGTCCTTCATGCGCGTGACGTAATCTTTGAGGGAAACCATCTCGTCTCCAGAAGCGGATGTGTAGTAGCGCAGCAACTCCGACAACTTCTTTCTGTTCTGAGAGTCTTCATGGATGCCCAGCTGTGTGTGAGGAAAACAGCATGTTTATTTACTCCTTCAGTAACCTTTAACCTCATCCTTCCCTCGCACTTTGTAACACATCTTTCCCTCGCGGGTCAAAATGACCCAAAGCCCTAAAATGATAGAACATTATTTATTTTTTTGTCCAGAAAGCTTATTTTATTTCATTTTGATAATGTTTTCAATTTTTTAATGCTTTTTTTGGGGAGATTTATTTAATTTACCTTTAAATTACTAGAGTTGATCAATGAATAATAAATAAATAGTAATTTAAGCACATTCCTCACATTCTTTCAACTTAAATTAAAAATAACTCACAATTTCATGCATAATCCTTTTAACTCAGCTCTAAATATCTTACATCGGGGGTCTTTGACCTGTTGTGGAAAATAAAATAATATAATATGATATTTCATGACTCTAGATGGCCTTATAGCTCTATATGGAGCAAATGAGCTGTTCCGCTGGGTCCTAAAGTCAGTTCGCTTCAGTATGCATTCAGATACACATGTAAGACATTATAAGATAATTTTTTGGTAAAGTTTTAGCATTTTTAGGTTTTACTGAAGCATTCCTCGCATTCCATTCATTCCTAAGAGGGTCAAATTGACCCACGATGGAAGGATTTGTTACTTTTTTGAATTTCAACCACAAAACTCCTTGAATCTATTCAAGTGTGACAAAAGTCCTGGGGTCTTGGACCCCTCTGATGAACACTCAGTTTAAAAGAATGAGTTTCGGGTCAAAATGACTTCAGGGAAGGATTAAAGCACTTGTTTTAAGCGATACGAGCATCAGTTTTCACCTTGATGTTCTTGGAGAAGTGCTCGTAAAGCTTCTTGTAGTTGTCTTTGTCCTCAGCGAGTTCGGTGAAGAGATCCAGACACTTCTTGACCAGGTTCTTGCGGATGACTTTCAGGATCTTGCTCTGTTGAAGCATCTCTCTGGAGATGTTAAGCGGCAGATCCTCAGAGTCCACGACACCCTTAATGAAGTCTGGGAGGAAAGATGGATAATATTAACGCTACTGTCTCATATTTGATATGCACTTTTTTCGAAGGCCTGTAAATGATCAAAACTAGGGATGCGCGATATATCGGCCCCCATGTTGATATCAGCCGATATCGGTTCATTTTTAATGTTATCATTATCGGCCAGATAAGAAAATTTGGCCGATATATCAGAGCCGATAAATAATGGATAATTTCCTTCAGCTGAGGAAGTGGCTTTTAATGGTGAGACTTTTGTTTTTGTAATCAGGCTCTAAAAAATTATATAAAATCAATATTTAGATTTATCGGCCAATATATCGGTTATCGGCTTTCAAATATAAAGAATTATCGGTTATCGGTATCAGCCAAACTTTGAAAAATCTCCCACAGTCCCTTCTGCCGCCTGACTGATAGTTTAGACTTTATCATAGTGAAACTTTAGGAATGTCAGCTCGTGCTTCACGTGTCAAATCTGGCACTGATTTTTATCAAGTAAACATAATAACTTTTATAATGTTAGTAATATTTCAACTGCACTGAAGCAGCTTCGGTTAACTCGATTATCAGACATCATTTATTAGAAAGTATCAAATATGATCATCAGGCTTTTGAAGGAGGTTCATCTCAATCATCATTGTATTGCATTGCATTATATGCATTGATCATTTTAATATCATCTTAGATATTATTATTGAATAGATAACATGCCAATATGCCAATATATATTATTGGCAAATATTGATATTTAAATGCATTTTATGTAAGTATCTGCTACTGTTATAAAAACTCACTGATTTGCATCACAAGCATCAGAATTTCATCTTATTTGTCCATATAAACATCAGCATCTGCTGTTTTTCATACTTTACGAGCCATAAAAACACAATTTTTTAAATATGTCTTCCAGATGCTTCTCATGTCACGCTTTACAGGGTTAAAAACACAGCAAAATAAACAACACTGAGACTTAAGGTTACCTAAAAACACTGGGAAATCTGTGTGGCGTTTGCGTCTTAAGAGTATATTCAGAATCAGACTTTGATGTGATTCTTACTGAGGTACTCTGGGATGAGCTCGTCGCAGTTGTCCATGATGAAGACCCTGCGCACGTACAGCTTGATGTTATTCTTCTTCTTCTTGTTCTCGAAGAGGTCGAACGGCGCTCGACGAGGAATGAAGAGCAGCGCGCGAAACTCCAGCTGACCTTCCACAGAAAAGTGCTAATGGGAAAACACACACACAATCAGTCGGTTAATCTAAACCCTCTGGTGCTCTTCGTTAAATATATTTTAGTTTTATGTTTTTTATTTAGTATCTTGTATTTTTAGGGGATTTTATGGTACTAAAGTACATTTATGCTGTATTTATAATCCATTTATTCACTTTTTGAACACAGACCTTAAATAAAATTTATGATTTATTTCAAATTTATTATTAAATTAAACTAAGCATAAGGTAAATGCTGAATGGTTCAGAGCAACAGACTGAAGTTTGATCTCTTTTCAAAGACGACATATTTGAAGGATCATTGATGAAGTAAAAAGTTTTAAAAAGTGAACTTAAAGTTACAAAATTTTACGTTTATTGCAATTAAAAGTAAAATATATTTTGGCCTGACTGCGCTCAGTCTCTATTATACTGCACTTCTATCAGATTCTGCACATCTACTATCTCTACTTCAGGCAGACAGTCACCTTGACGGCCAGGTGATCCTCCCAGTCGTTGGTCAGGCTCTTGTAGAACTCGCCGTACTCTTCGTTTGTGATGTCATCAGGGTTGCGTGTCCACAGGGGTTTGGTCTTGTTGAGCTCCTCCTGGTCGATGTACTTCTCCTTGATCTTCTTCTTCTTCTTCTTCTTCTTGTCGGAGCACTTGTCGTCGTGGTCCTCGTCGTGGTCCTCGTCGTCTGAGCCCACGTCTTCGATCTTGGGCTTGTCTTCGTCTTTCTCGCCCTCCTCTTCCTCTTTCTTCTCCTCTTCCTCCTCCGCTTCATCATCGCTCACCTCCTTATCGCGCTCCTTCTCGACCTGAATGAAGTATGAGGTCATTTTTTTTAAACGATGGAAAAGTAGCTTATCGATACATTATATAAGCAAAAATGTTTAAATATGAAAAAACAATTAAATATGGTCATCTTTTTAAATTGTGGAATAGTAGCTTAATGATACATTATTGGCCATTTTTTTTTATCAAATACAAAAAAACATTATGTATGATGCCTTTTAAATGAAAGTATAGAATAATAACGAAATTATACATTATATCAACAAAAAATAATATATATTCATTTTTTTTTTAATTATGGAATATTAGCTAAATGATACATATCAGAAAAATAAATTCAACTGAACCAGGATTTCGCCAAACTGAAGTTGATGAAAAGCTACTAATTAAATCATAAATGTAAATTTAAAATACATAAAACTAAATGTATTTCCCCGACCTGCATGTCATGTCATCAGAAAACCATGAATATGTGAATGTGTGGTTAAATTAATGATACTTAAAATCCTGCTCTGCAGAATGAGCCAATAAAACACTCACGAAGAGCGTGATGGGGTAGCCAATGAACTGCGAGTGCTTCTTCACGATCTCTTTGACTCGCCGCTCTTCGATGTACTCCATCTGGTCCTCCTTCAGATGCAGGATCACTTTTGTGCCGCGGCCCATTGGCTCCGCTGTAAAGAACATGCATTTCACATTACAGTTCCAGTACAATAATTCAGAGATAATCATCTTTAACCCTCTGGTGCTCTTAGGTCATTTTTGAACGAATATGTTTACATTTTGTTTAGAATTTTTTACTTAATTTAAATGGTTCGAAACTTGGTAAAGGTTTTGGCACTTATGTGAACAATAAACAATCATGGACATGATTGGAACAGGTTTAATGGTCCTGTAAACAATAGTCACACTTGAGCTCCTCGCGGTCAGAAATGACGCATTGGAAATGAATGAGAGAGTTTCCTCTAGTGGAAGCGTTTGGTACTGCAGCCGAACACACTCTCACTGAAGATCAGTTTTTGAGATATCAGCCTCAAATTTTGAACACAACTTGTTTAGATTTATGGCTTTGATTCTCTCACCATTTTAGAGTAAAACATGTTTTTGAAAATATATATTTCATATTAAAATTGTGCAAATTTTTCATAACAATAAACGTAAAATTCTGTAACTTTAAAAAAAGAGTTTTTCACTTCAGCAATAATCTGCCAAGTGTCGTCTTTAAAGAGAGTTCAAACTTCAGTCTGTCGCTCTAAAGCATTCAAGATTTACCACAGTTTAAGTTGGACATTTTATTTTAATTAAATTTAAATAAAAAATAAATTTTGCCCATTTTTGACCGACACACAAAAAACACCAGAGGGTTCAAATAATTCAAAGACAATCATATTTAATCGAGCGCCTGCGTTCCACTTACAGTTGTCCACTTTAACGGTGAAGGATCCGCCCGCGGACGATTCCCACGCGTACTGCTCGTCATCTAAGTGTTTGGTGATGACCGTGACTTTCTCGGCCACCAGGTAGGCGGAGTAGAAACCCACACCGAACTGACCGATCATTGAGATGTCGGCTCCCGCCTGAAGGGCCTCCATAAAGGCCTTTGTGCCGGATTTGGCGATGGTGCCCAGGTTGTTAATGAGGTCCGCTTTGGTCATGCCGATGCCGGTGTCTATGATCGTGAGTGTGCGCTCTTGTTTGTTGGGAATGATTTCGATTTTGAGGTCTTTTCCTGAGTCCAGCTTGCTCGGGTCTGTGAGACTTTCATAGCGGATTTTGTCCAAAGCCTGATGGAAAATAGAAGGAATATTTAGGTCCTTATGCGTTACACTGAAAAACATTGTTAAATAGCTTGTAATGTCCTTTGTTATTTTGTTTTATTATTTGCATGTATTTATGGATGCATAGTTTTTAAAGTGCCCCTATTATGCTAATTTAATGTTCCTAATTTTGTCTCATACAACAGGTTTACATGCATCCCAGGTCAAAAACACACTTTAAAGTCGTCATGAAGACAAAATTTACCCTATTTACTTTTTTTTTTTAAATGATGGAATAGTAGCTAAATTATCAATTATCAGAATTTTTTTTTTTAAATAAAATACAAAAAACAATTTTTTATGATGCCTTTTTTTAAATGATGGAATAGTAGTTGAATGATACAATTTATCAGCAAAGTTTTTAAATAAATGTAAAAAATAAGAAAATTTAAATGTGGTAATTTTTTTAAGTTATGTAATAGTAGCTAAATGATAAACAGAAGAACTATTTAATTCCTTATGCGTCACACTGTCCTCTTACGCAGCTTTATTAAGACACATAAAAACGTGGTTAAATTGCATGTAATGTCCTTTGTTTTTTTTGTTTTATTATTTGCATGGATTTATGGATGCAGTGTTTATAAAGTGCCCCTATTATGCTTTTTAAAGGTTCCTAATTTTGTCTCCCACATTGAAACGTGAACATATTGTACATTGAAACGACTCAATATTCAGTTTCACTTGGAAATACGTCAAATACGGGGACTTTAATTTTCTTATAACACATCTCACATCACCTAATTTCTCAAAGAGTCTGAAAACGGTTTGTTTGAAGATTCAGTCTCTCTAAGCTCCGCCTCTCTGACAGCTGCTCTGCTCTGACTGGTCAGAAACCGAACGCTCATTATCAAATGTGAATCTCAGCCCTTGGTCACAGTGATACGAACAGTAACGATGGCGTGGGTTTTACCGTATCAATCTCAGAAAACAGCGTCTTCTCCACATGAACAACACGAACCAAACTTTCCCAGTCTCAGATACACTACAGTGTTTGAGGGCGGAGCTAAGAGACGCTGTTCAGCCAATCAAGACCACATTATGCAAATTAGTTACAAACCTACGCAGGTTCAGCAGTGAGACTGAATTACTGACGACTCGTTTCAGTTCAGAATCGTTTTATCTTTGAAACTGCAGAGCTTTTCTCTCCACAAACAGCTTTATCAAACACTGCATGAAAGGAAATATTTAAACATGCATTATGGGGCACATTGAAGGCTAAATGCCTTTTTTTATTTTTCATTAGTTATAATTTTGCAGTGATATTTTTGTTCTATTGCTTGTAATGCGCTTTGTTGTTATTGGTTACACTTTACAATAAGGTTCATTAGTTAACATTAATGTATTTACTAAAATGAACTAACAATGAGCAAAATATTTGTTACAGTATTTTTAAATCTTTGTTAATGTTAGTTAATAATAATCCAGCTGTTCAGTGTTAGTTCATGTTAGTTCACAGTGCGTTAATGTTTACAAATACAACCTTAGATTTTAATAACGTATTAGTAAATATTACAATTAATATTAACTAAGATTAATAAATGCTGGAGAAGTATTGCTCATTCTCAGTTCATGTTCACTAATGAACCTTATTGTAAAGTGGGTAACACTCCTTTATTAACACTCTGTCCTTGTTACATGTAGTTACCATAGTAATAACAGTAAATTATGCATAATTACATGCAACTAATCCTCAACCTAACCCTAACCCTATAGTACATGTAGTTAATTATTATTACTCAGTACTTAAATATATAATTACACTGTAACAATGACATCTTAAAAAAACAGTAAAGCGTTACGGTATCACTTTATTACACAGTGTCCTTGTTACATATGTTACATATACATACCATAGTAATAACAGTAAATTATGCATAATTGCATGCAACTAACCCTCAACCAAACCCTAATCCTACCCTAATCCTATAGTAAGTACATGTAGTTACTTAATATTACTCACTATTTAAATATATAATTACACTGTAACAACGACACCTTAAAATAAGGTGTAATCGTAATAAATAATAAGACAGATTAGACTTCTGCGGTGTTATAGAGAATGCATCACTCTTGCACGGTACGATTACGCACGTCTGAGGAGTTGGAGATGAGCTCTCTGAGGAAGATCTCTTTGTTGGAGTAGAAGGTGTTGATGATCAGAGACATGAGCTGAGCGATCTCAGCCTGGAAAGCGAAGGTCTCGGCCTCCTCATCCTCCATCGGCTGGTCGTGCACCTCCGGCATCTGTGAGTGTGCGGGACAAACACAACATTACATACACACTCTATTCAACGAGGATCACGTCTCAGCATCTCATGTCAGATTTGAGTTATGCGTGAAAAGCATCAAATTAAACAGGGCAATCGCGATGAATCGCATCCAAAATAAAAGTTTGTGTTTACATAATATACAGTATGTGTCTGTACTGTGTATAATTATTTTGTATATATAAATACACACACATGCATGTATATATTTAAGAAAAATGTGTTATTAATATATAAAATATTTATATTTATATAATATAAATTATGTATAAATATACAGTATAAACATGCAAATATTTCTTAAATATACACATGTATATGTGTGTATTTATATATACAAAATAATTATACACAGTACACACACATAAACACAAACTTTTATTTTTGAATAAATTAATATTTATGAATTTGCATATTCTAAATGAGGCGAGGGTGTCGAGTTACATTAAAGATGTTTTAAGGCATGAAGAATATTTTTTCAAGGAAAAACGTTTAAATATGTCATTTTGGTCATCAAAGATGAGTTTTCAGGGATACAATGATTGACTACAGGGGGACTTTAATTTAATTGTACATTTCTATCAGCGTTGCACAGTTCTCGACTTTCAATTCAGTTCAATTCACATGTGTTTGTATAGCGCTTTTCACAATACACATCGTTTCAAAGCAGCTTTACAGAAAATGCATGAGTCCACATTATAATTTACAGTGATCTGTCATCAGAGGATATGTATTTCAGAAATGTACATGTATATACATATCACAGTAAGCTAAAAACGTATTCATTTAAACAATGTAATTGTCTAAGGACCTGAACAATGTAATAGGATTAAAATTTATAAATTTAATTGCATGTTGCCTGTAGACATTACATCAGTAAAGACATATAACACTCAGTAAAAATGACGGAGATGTTACTTGTCATTATTTAATTACAATTCTTGTATTTAAAAAGCATTAGTATTTAATTCATGGTTAAATGTGGATACTGTAAAACACTTTAGTTTATCCTAACCTGAACCATCTGAGGCTCATAGCGAGGTTTAATTCAAATGAAAAAGTGTTATGCACATAAAACATATTAATTCTATTATTAACCCATTAAACTCATTAGACAGGGATTTATTTAACTCCCACGCTAAGCTGAAGGGAAACGAGCGCCACCTGCCGGTCCAAGCGGATCATTGCAAGCTTCTAGAACCTACCGAACTCTCTATATGCATTAACATGGAGAACATCACCTCAGTTATCACTGTACACACGTGTAATATGTGAATGAGACACTATAATGCAATTAATTTCAGTCGGGAAAAATACCAATACGTTATGCTTTAATATTGACATCCTTTATAAAAATCGCATATTTAAAATGCACTCTTATAAACATGCACATGCAATAGTGATGTCCTCAGATGCTTTCATAAGCATATTTATTGACAGTGAATCTTTTAATAGGCTCGTTTAATCTGATGAAAATCCTCTGAGGTAAAACTCCAGATGGACTGATTATTCTCCGCATCATTTCCAAATTAAGCCCTTTTAATTATAGTAACAGCGACTTAACGTTACAGGTGTAAGAAAAACTTACATGAACTTCATATTTGCTCAAATACAAGTTGGAAAAAAGAAAAACTCCGCGTACTTTAAATGTTAAGTAGCATCACAGCTGTTAGCAGAATGAATGAAACGGGATTAAACGTCGAAAATCCTCACAACATTTGCGTGTAATAACACAAAAAGTGAAATAGTATTGAATTAGGACGTTTTTCCGATGATATGTTCTTACCTTTAATGATTTGTTAAAGTGAATTAGATAAGGCGGTTCTCCTGACGAAAGCTGTGAGATATTTCTCCTCAACTGTCACACTTTGAGAGACGCGTAAACATGCGCGCGCGTTACGCTCACTTATATACGTCCAGCTGAGAGAGTTCGAGAACGCGTACGTTCCACAAATCTCTCGAATCTTCTCAATGCTTTCCAATGGGCGCGAGGGGAGGGGCTTGGCTGTCAATCATCCTCTCGTCACCATTACATCGGTTAAAGGGGGCGTGGCCAACAGTGAGGGACATGACATTTCTAGATCGAAAGTTGCAGCGAAATAAGGACAGACCAGGTCATATGTATTATTAATCATTTATTAGAAATGTTCAACTCATGTTTACAAAAAAAGCTTAAATTAGAAAAGCTCAGAACATAATATTTTCTGGTCACTACATGATGTAAACACACACACACAAAAATATTCCATTAAAAATACATTAACAATTTAGTGCTATTTACACTAAAACTCTTTAGTCAACTTCCTCCATTCTAGAACTGTCTTCATCGCCCTCCAGAACTGGCATATCTTCTTCAGCGGGTTGAGATATGTCCTCCACAGTAGAGTCATCATCATCGATGCCTGCAAAATACAGATTAAATAATAATTAAGTCACTTTTTCCTCTGAAATTTTATTTATATGACTACAATCTTAAAGTCACCATGAAATCAAAATTTACAATTCAATTTTTTTAATGGAATATTGCAGTGAGGATTAAACCATGCACACCATTATTAAAACAAAAATAGAATAATGCGCCCTCATAATCGTTAATCAAAGATAATCCCTTGTCTTATGACGTGTTTACTGGTGAGGGTGGGACAATCCTCAGCAATATGTGAAAATGATCCAATCAATTCCCAATGGTTTCATGGCGATTTTAAAAATAAAGGTTCCAAAAATGGGATTTTCAAAGTGATGCTATTGAAGAATCATTTCTTGGGTTCCCCTAAAGAACTTTTCAGTGAACGGTTCTTAAAAGAACCATTTTTTTTTTCTTAGTGTGAAGAACATTTGAATTATCTAAGCTTTTTCCACTGTAAAAAAGATAATAATAATAATTTTTACTATAAAGATCCTTTTGTGCAATGGAACGGTTCCATGGATTTTAAAGGTTCTTCATGCAACCATCAACGCCAAGAAAGAACCTTTATTTTTAAGAGTAAGTGAGTGGTTTTTTGATGGGCATTACCAATGGCCAAAGAGCAGAGTGCAATATAATGCTACACTCTAAAAAATGCTGGGTTGTTTTAACCCAAAATTGGGTTTAAATATGGACAAACCCAACAGTTGGGTTACATTTTTAAATTAACCCAACTGTTGGGTTTATCCATATTTGACTCAATATTGGGTTGAAACAACCCAGCATTTTGTAGAGTGTAATAAACTGTAGGCTCTTAGACATCACACTTACCAAGACCAAGTTTGATCATCCTGTAGATGCGGTTAGCGTGTGTTTGTGGGTCTTCCAAGGTGAATCCCGAGGAGAGCAGGGCGGTTTCGAACAGCAGGATCACCAAGTCTTTCACGGCCTTGTCGTTCTTGTCGGCTTCTGCCTTCTCTCGCAGGGTCTCGACGATGGGATGGAGAGGGTTGATTTCCAGGTGCTTTTTAGCTGTCATGTAGCCCATGGTGGAGTTGTCTCTCAAGGCCTGAGACTTCATGATCCTCTCCATGTTGGCCGTCCAGCCATATGTGCTTGTGACGATGCAACAAGGCGAAGACACCAGACGGTTCGAGACGGTGACCTGTTTGGATACAAGTCCAAATATTCATTATCATTTCAGAGTTCTGAAGACTATGCACTTCTAAATCTTAGGATAGTATGCTAACAGCTTCTACCTTCTCAATTTTTTTGTCTAGGATGTCTTTCATGATCTTGCATAAGTTCTCATATTTGGTCTTCAACTCTTCCTGCTTCTTCTTCTCGTCCTCGTCCTCGGGAAGCTCCAGACCCTCTTTGGTCACTGACACCAGATTTTTGCCATCATATTCCTTCAGCTGCTGAACGCAGTATTCATCGATGGGCTCGATCATGTAGATCACCTCCAGACCAGCTTTGCGCAGACGCTCCACGAAGGCCGAGTTCGCCACCTGATCTTTGGTCTCGCCTTTGGAAAGAGTTTTGACAATTGTAAGAAAATGGTCTCTTTGGGTAAGTAATGTTTAATCTGGTGCTCTTCTGTCTGAAAATGTTCACGTTTTGAAACGTATAAATATATATTTCATATAAAAATTGAAAATAGTATTCATGTGCAGTTTTCAGAATACACGTAAAATTCTGTTACTTTTTGTCGTCTTTGAAAAGAGATCAAACTTCAGTCTGTTTCTCTAACCATTCAACATTTACGACAGTTTAAGCTGGAAATTTATTTTTCAGGTCTATGCTCAAAAAGTGAATAAATGGATTATAAATACAAAGTAAATATAAAATAAATCCCCTAAAAATACACAATATTAAATAAAAAACATTATCAGACTAAAATATAGTACATTCATTTCATTGACAAAAAAAGAAATCTGTCATTTTTGACCGACATGTGAAGAGCACCCGAGGGTTAAGTTCATGAACCAACTACTAACCGGTGATGTAGTAGATGTGCTTCTGGGTGTCCTTCATACGAGACACGTAGTCCTTGAGGGAAAGCATCTCGTCTCCAGAAGCAGATGTGTAGTAGCGAAGCAGCTCCGAGAGTTTTTTGCGGTTCTGAGAGTCCTCATGGATGCCCAGCTAGAATAGAAAATACATGTTAGGATATATCTTGGATATATTCAAACCCCATCTCTGAGTTTCATTAGCTACTTGAAAAGCACATATACCTTGATGTTCTTGGAGAACTGCTCGTAAAGCTTCTTGTAGTTGTCTTTGTCGTCGGCGAGTTCGGTGAAGAGATCCAGACACTTCTTGACCAGGTTCTTGCGGATGACTTTCAGGATCTTGCTCTGTTGAAGCATCTCTCTGGAGATGTTCAGTGGCAGATCCTCAGAGTCCACTACGCCCTTAATGAAGTCTGGGAGGAAAGTTTAACTCGTTAACACTTAAACTATTGGGTCATATCAGTATCCAATGTCTAGGAATCATTTATAATGACCTCTTGAGACACTTACTGAGGTATTCTGGAATGAGCTCATCGCAGTTGTCCATGATAAAGACCCTGCGCACATATAACTTAATGTTGTTTCTCTTTTTCTTGTTCTCGAAAAGGTCAAAGGAGGCTCTTCTGGGAATAAACAGCAGAGCGCGAAACTCCAGCTGGCCCTCGACCGAGAAGTGCTGTTTCAACAAGAAGATTGGTGGTCTTCTCAATAAAAGTCCAATAATTTTTATGTTATATTTCTGACTCAATATTACTACCAACCTTGACGGCCAGGTGATCCTCCCAGTCGTTGCTTAAACTCTTGTAGAACTCGCCGTACTCTTCATTGGTGATGTCATCTGGGTTGCGGGTCCACAGGGGTTTGGTCTTGTTGAGCTCCTGAACATCAATGTACTTTTCCTTGACCTTCTTCTTCCTCTTGTTCTGGCCATCTTTGGTGTCTTCATCCTCATCAGCCCCCAAGTCCTCAATCTTAGGTTTGTCTTTGTCATCGCCAGCTGCCACCTCCTCCTCCACCTTTTCTCCCTCTTCAAGGTCAACCTCCTTCTCTCTCTGTTTCTCAATCTGCAAGATATTTTTATGTTTTATAATGTGGGCACTAAAAGCATTGGAAGGTTTGCAGTACAGGTACCAAAGTAGAGACACTTACAAAAAGCGTGATGGGGTAACCGATGAACTGAGAGTGCTTCTTCACAACTTCCTTGACGCGCTTCTCCTCAACGTATTCAGACTGATCCTCTTTAAGGTGGAGAATGACTTTGGTACCACGTCCAATGGATTCACCTATAATTGCAGAGCATGATTAGTACTTTTTGAATAAAGATCCAATTGATTTGTATCAAAAACTTTTAAGAGCTCATACCAATGTCTGGCTTCACTGTGAAGGATCCGCCAGCTGCAGACTCCCAGATGTACTGCTCGTCATCGTTGTGTTTGGTGATGACCGTGACTTTCTCGGCCACCAGGTAGGCGGAGTAGAAACCCACACCGAACTGACCGATCATTGAGATGTCGGCTCCCGCCTGAAGGGCCTCCATGAAGGCCTTTGTGCCGGATTTGGCGATGGTGCCCAGGTTGTTAATGAGGTCCGCTTTGGTCATGCCGATGCCGGTATCAACGATTGTGAGTGTGCGCTCTTTCTGATTGGGGGTGATTTCAATCTTCAGGTCCTTGCATGAATCAAGCTTGCTTGGGTCTGTCAAGCTCTCGTATCTGATCTTGTCCAGTGCCTGTTTTAAAGACACATAAAACAATGGGCCACTGAAACAACTGGATTTAGCCTTTGGTGGAGTATGTGTGAATTTTTGAACAAATGCTGGATGTACCCTCATCCTTCCTTCGGGTCATTTTGACCCAAAAATCATTTTGTAATTATTTATTTTAAAATTGAGTGGGGTCCAAGACCCCCTTAGGAATGAATGGAATGCGAGGAATGCTTCAGTACACATAGAAAAACCTAAAAATGCTAAAACTTTACCAAACAATTATTTAATAATGTCTACATGTGTATCTGAATGCATACTGAAATAAACTGACTTTAGGACCCAGCGGAACAGCTCATTTGCTCCAATTACTTAAATTACTATTTATTTATTATTTATTGATCAAATCTAGTCATTTAAAGGTAAATAAATAAGTAAATCTCCAAGAAAATACATAAAAAAAATAGTCAAAAAAATATTATCAAAATAAATAAGATAAGCTTTCTAGACAAAAATAATAATAATAAAGTATAAGTTTAGGGCTTCAGGTCATTTTGACCCGCGAGGGAAGGATGAGGTTAAATCTCTGATTAACTCACGTCTGAGGAGTTGGAGATGAGCTCTCTGAGGAAGATCTCTTTGTTGGAGTAGAAGGTGTTGATGATCAGAGACATGAGCTGAGCGATCTCAGCCTGGAAAGCGAAGGTCTCGGCCTCCTCATCCTCCATCACGGGCTGTGCTGCTTTCTCTGGCATCTGGGCAAAACCAAGAAGGAAACAGATAAATGAGGGTTCTGAAATATAAAGCTCTAATATTGGAAAATAACCAAAACAAATGTATTTCATTCAAATAGAACAGAGTTTGAACATTGTGTTTTCCTGTAATTATTCTTTCTAAATATGTATTTTGAAACGACACGTGTTGTTTTCAGTGTTTGCAGGCTATTTTCAATGGAAAGTGATGGAAGCTTGTTTCTGCCACGGAATAAAACAATTTAAATGATAATTGCGACTTTTAATCTCACAATTCTGACTTTTTTCTCGCAATTGCGAGTCATAAAGTCAGAATTGCGAGAAAAAAGTCAGAATTGCAAGTTTACATCTCGCAATTCAGACTTTATAACACGCAATTGCAACTTTATATTATGCTAGTCGGACTTTATAACTCGCAATTGTGAGCAAAAAGTCAGAATTATTAGTTAAAAAGTCGCATTTACCTTTTTTATTTTTTATTAACCAGCAGTCCAAAAAGTCACTAGATTTGTCAGTAGTCGCTTTTTTTAAGAAAATAAAATTTATATGTTGGCAACACTGGTTCTATTAATAATTATATCTGAACTTCTATTCCATCTATTCTATCTAACTTCTATATATTCCTCCAATAGTACAAACAAAACATTTTCATACCAATTTTTTTCAAATGCTTTCATTATTTCCACCACTACGTCTAAAATCACAAAAATTCCTTTGAATTACAAAAATGCTGATTATTCATAACTAAGATTTGCTCTTCTGTGTCTGCGCTCTGAGTCTTTGATAAGGACAGCTGATTAACCCCCACTACACTGTAAAAGCACATGTCCAGCACCTGTCATGAGTTCAGGAGTGGGGGAGGAGTGTCACATGTCCTCACGCAAATGCCCATTTATGCAACCCATACTATCCTTTTCAGCACATTTTAGAGGGTTTACTAATGTAATTTGACCTTTTCTCATTTTTAGGATGTTGTTTTGGGTTACTCAGGTTGAAAAGTCACAGCTGTCATGATTTGATGAAATGAGTCGGCATGCTTGCAGACATGTGCTCTTCTCTTGTGGCCAATGTTGGTCTGATGTGCTCTAAACGCATTCAGGATTTACAACAATTTAATTGGAAATGTCTTCTTTTTTTCTTTTTTTGGCACTCTAAAAAATGCTGGGTTATTTCAACCCAATTTTGAGTCAAATATGGACAAACCCAGCCGTTGGGTTACATTTTTAAATTACATTTGGTAACACTTTATTTGACAGTGTCCTTGTTACATATGTTACATGCACTTACCATAGTAATAACAGTAAATTATGCATAATTACATGCAACTAACCCTCAACCAAACCCTAACCATATAGTAAGTGCATGTAGTTGCTTAATATCACTCAGTACTTAAATATATAATGACACCTTAAAATAAAGTGTAACCTTACATGTTTAACCCAATGTTTGGGTTTGTCCATGATTGACCCAAAGTTGGGTTAAAACAAGCATAGAGTGTATGCTCAAAAAATGGACTTCAAAATGTAAAGCTGTAAAATAATCAGATATGAACCCCATTCTAATGGTCCAATGCTCTAATACCAGTGCAAATCCCAAACTCAGTTTCTAGAATGTAATTCCTCTTACCTTGATAATTGTCTTCGGTATAAAACAAGGTCTCAGGCGTATGGAGATCTTAATCCACTTGAGTTTGGTTTGAGTTTTGGTGTCGCCGACTTCTTCTGGTCGCTGGTTTTGCTTTATCTGCCGAGAAGAAGGCCTTCATCAGGCTTTATATACCCGTGAGCCAAGTTTCTCGAAACCCCCATTCAGAAACTTCCAGAAGGAATGCCCACTACAGATAGGAGTGCTAAAGTAAGACCACCAGGCCGAGTGTGTGTGTGTGTGAGGGGGGTGTTCGCTATCCTAGACCCCTTTTGTCCTTTTTTGGGGCAGGGAGTCACAAGAAGTGTCTGTCAATCAAAGGAAGAACGTTCCGGATAACACATGTGTCCATCAGGAACTTCTTCCTATAGCAAAATCTGGAAAGCTCATTGGCTGATCCAGTGAAACAGTGCAACATATCACTGAGGTGCCAAAATTCACAATGAAGAGATAAAACTCTAAATACAGAACTCTGAACTCTCAGGCCTAGTTTCACCTTATGATGTGTTCTATCTAATATTGACACGCCGTTTGTGTCGAATTGGTTTACCTATAATTCGGCAAATGTCAACACTATGAGTCATGTAAACACACGAAACCTCTAATGTAGGTTGTTAGAGACTAAACAAATATACAATTTAAGAAATTATGAACTCTTGTGTTTAAAAAACTGTTCTTTGGTCATTTTGACATGTTATTTTCAATGCAATTCACCAAAAATCAAGGTTTTGAAAAATTATAGTCATGTGAATACATAAACCTTTAGCGACTAAATAAATATGAGAAATGATCAACAACAAAAAATTGTTTCTCTCTTTAGGGGTCAATTTGACCCACATTGTTTTCAATGCAATTCACCAAAAATCAAGGCTATATGAAAAAGTCTATAGTCATGTACCACATAAATCATCTAATGTAGTTTGTTAGAGACTTAAAAAATATAAAATTTAAGAAATGATTAATTCTAGTGTTTAAATAAAACTGTTCCTTGCTTTGTGTCGGGGGTCATTTTGACCCGTTGTTTTCAGTGCAATTCACCAAAAATCAAGGCAATGAAAAACTCTAGTCATGCAAATACATAAACCTTTATAGTAGCGACTAAATAAATATGGAATATGAGAAATTATGAACAAAAACTATTAGAGGTCAATTTGACCCACATTGTTTTCAATGCAATTCACCAAAAATCAACACGACAAAAACCTCTAGTCATGCAAACACATAAACCTCGACTGTAGTGACTAAATAAATACAGAATATGAGAAATTATCAACAAAAACTTGTTTTATCTCTTTAGGGTTCAATGCAATTTTGCCAAAAATCAACACAACAAAAACCTCTAGTCCTGTAAACACATAAACGTGTCACAGGTTAGTTTGCAGCAGAGACGAGGGGAAGCCAGATCTAAACGCAGCCGTTTTTATTTTCAAACTATCTCAAATCTTTACAAAACTAAATCACAGGAACAGAACAATCTATAACAGAGACATGGACAGACTGAAACACATGAGCTTAAATACACAGAGAAGGAGACACAGCTGGGACAAGTGGACAGAACCACAGTAATGAACAAGACAACAGGTGACCTGGATTAAATCAGTGAAACACATAACATAACATGAACACAAACACTAAACGTGACACCTAAATATGAAATATGAGAAATTATCGACAAAAAAATTGTTTCTCTCTTTAAGGTTCAATGCAGTTCGCCAAAAATCAAGGCTAATGAAAAACTGTAGTCATGTAAAAAACATGAACTTCTATTGTAGTGACTAAATAAATGTGAAATATGAGAAATTATCAACAAAAAAGTGTCTCTCTCTTGAGGGGTCAATCTGACCCACATTGTTTTCAATGCAATTCGCAAAAAAAATCAAGGCTAAATCAAAGCCGTATGGATTACTTTTATGACGGATGCACTTCTTTGGGATTCAAAATCCGGAGCGCCATTCGCTCCCATTATAAAGCTGGGAAGAGCCAGGATATTTTTTTTATATAACTCTGATTGTGTTTGGCTGAAAGAAGACAGTCATAAACACCTGGATTGATGGTGAGTAAATTATGGGATTATTTTCATTTTTGGGTGAACTATCCCTTTAAATCACTTAAATCACTCAGTATATGCTATAATATACAGCAGAAAATAGTTCACTCAAGCTTATTCACCCCCCAGAAAACAATCAATCAGTTTTTTGTTCAATCAGGTCAAAAGTAACCACAAGGTGAATGTTTTTTGTATATATAATATAACTAGTATCTAGTTGTGCTGATTAAAGTATGATAGTGATGTTCGGTTCGTGAACGAATCGTTCTTTTGAACCGATTCATTGAAACGAACTGTCCGAAAGAACCGGTTCGCGGAAATGAATCGGACTAGTACTCGAAGCTTTCCAGTGTTTTCCCGATCGACCAGAGGAAGGCGCTACGCTAGTGTTTTCCAGCACGTTCTCTGACTGACAGTGTGTTTCAGAGGAGTTTCCAGAAGCATATGTGAGGTTATATATGAAGTTCAATCTGATATAATATAAAAACTTGCAGCAAGTATAGGCTACTGGGCGTTTGATCTGTTTAGATGTGACCAATGAGACTGTCTACCGTACAGTCAGTCACATATTTTATGTAACTTTGATCCTCTCATTTAAAACATGCTTGCAAATATAAGGTGTGTGAATGTAAATACAGTTTCACAGTGTTTAACAATCAAAACAAATGCGACTTGATCGCGTCTTCTCTCTTCAGCGACTCGGCGCACAAGAACAGACGTTCATCTCCAGAAACTTTCTAATCACATCCCTCAGACTATACACAATACAAGCACCTTTTGATAATGAGAGTTTATTTAAAGATGTGCTTTAACTTTAATACTGTGCTTTTTTTTCATGCATGTGCATTTATCTGTTATTATGCGATTAAAAAGCTGCTTTAGATCTGCAAAGATCACGTTTACAAGATACGAAGAGACCAGTGTATTTCCTTCAGTGGAATTATACAACAATTATATAACAAATATTGGCTGTGTTTTACGTATGTTTATTGTGTATTCCTGCATGCCTGAGAATTCTTCTTTTGTTGCTGTTGTATGGAGTTATAATGTCCTCGTACTGGCTAACACTGGCACATCAACAGAAATGTTGATTAATGTGTGTGATGAATGAAAGAAAGAAAGAAAGAAAGAAAGAAAGAAAGAAAGAAAGAAAGAAAGAAAGAAAGAAAGAAAGAAAGAAAGAAAGAACTGGAATTGACGAGAAAAAAAGCATCGATTTGATCTAACTAGCGTGAACGCGCAGTGCACTGCCTGTGTCGCGCGCGTGCTCGTGCACCAGCGCAATGAACGCTAATGTAAGATGGCGGCGGAGGGAGATGGGAAGAGGAGAATGAAATTAAAATTCGATTCTCCACGCGGGAGGGCGTGTATAAACTCATGCCGAACAGGGCTCGAACACGGTCAAGGTCTCATTCGTTAACGGCGAGAGAATCTGTTTCAATGTGGGTCAGGAGCTTTACTTTTACACTTATAAAGGCGTCAGGAAGGTATAACTGAGACTGTTCCTGACACATGCACGCGCAATAATCAGTGTGCACTGGGTTTGATTCGGGTCAGACTTGTGCACTGTGTCTAAACAATGTTTACAACTCAAGTTGCATGGAAACGCAACCCAAAACACTGATTTTGAACTGTTGCATGCACTTAACGTGGAAAACCTGTTGCATTTTATTGTAAAAAAACGTTTACAGTAATGCCAGTGCAATCCAGAGCATAGTTTTTGGTTGGTAACTGAAATTAATGGTGAAAGGTAATGTTGAAAAGGTGTATATGTGTGTGCACAATACGACTGACATGTAGTAAATGCAACCCCAAAAATACCCTGTTCAGTAATTTAGGGCAGACCTTGGCTGTGCATGATGCGTGGGGTGGGTAACCTGTTGCATGCTATTGCAAAGGGTCCAGAGTGATATTATTAAATAATTTATGTTCACAGCATCATATGCTACGGAGCCCCTAAAAAGGGACGTGGTGGTGGAATTTTTTTTAGGATGGGAGAGGGTTTTTTTTTTCAAATCTTTTGCGTTCCCTCGCAAAACTTTTGCGTTCCCCCGAGAAACTTTGCGTTCCCTCGCAAAACTTTTGCGTTCCCCCGAGAAACTTTGCGTTCCCTCGCAAAACTTTTGCGTTCCCCCGAGAAACTTTGCGTTCCCACGCAAAACTTTTGCGTTCCCCCGAGAAACTTTGCGTTCCCACGCAAAACTTTTGCGTTCCCTCGCAAAGTTATTTGCGTTCCCACGCAAAACTTTTGCGTTCCAACGCAAAGATATTTGCTTTCCCACGCAAAATGTTTGCGTTCCCTCGCAAAGATATTTGCGTTCCCACGCAAAACCTGTTTTGAGCTCGGACAGACACGTCCTGTTTAATGTCCCGCTGGCAGTGTTTCAGAGCTCCGTGCGTTAATGGAGCGTTTATAGTGTTTGAACTTGGACTCAAATATAAAGAAATGCGGTCAGTGCTTAACTCAAGGAGTTCAGTGAAGTTGGCAATATTCACATAGGCTATTCGAACTTCCCTATTCTTGAGCTAAACGTTGTTGAAACACAAACAACACCTATTTATAATCACAGTAACCTAGACAACGAGCTATAACCCAATTCTCAAGTCCAAATAAGGGGCCGTCTGTAAAGTGCAAATCTCAAAACCCTTCTGCACATTTTATATCATTAAACATATTCAATAGCTTCACTGTGACACACTGTACGGTCAGTACAGTGTGTCACAGTGAAGCTATTGCATATGTTTAATAATATAAAATGTGCAGAATTGTCACCAAATTCAGTTCACACATCACTGCTCTCCTGCTGGTTATACTACATTACTTAGTTTGATAAAAAATGCAGAAGTTTTATGATTATTTATTATGAAATAAAAGCAATAACTTCACCCTTTTTAGAAATAAATATTAAATAACTTCACACTCTGTGAAGTGTAGGCTTATACAGTGTAGGCTACAGTGTAATGCCATCAAATTCAGTAAGCAAATATAATGCAAAAGCTGCGTATAGCCTACCAATATAATTTATGTAAAGAATAGGCCTACTTATTTTTTATGTGCAATTATTTCCCAAACTATTTGTTGTAGGCCTATAACCAACATTAGAGCAGTGATGTGTGAACTAAATTTGGTGTGTTACAGTGAAGTTATTGAATATTTTTCATAATATAAAATGTGCAAAAGCAGTGTAGTATGACCAGTGGGTCACCATTGAAACTGAATTGGGTGGCACTACAGTTTGTAACATTGAAGTTAATGATTATTCTACTGTGAGTTGATGCTGTAGTCGTTTTTGGGTTATATTGCACTTTGCAGACGGTCCCTTCTAACTTGTCTCTCAGCCGCCTGCTCATAGAGATCAATATTATAAAGCTTGTTTTGATGACAATCGGGTTGTAGCTCGATGTCTAGGTTACTGTGATTATAAATAGGTGTTGTTTGTGTTTCAACAACGTTTAGCTCAAGAATAGGGAAGTTCGAATAGCCTATGTGAATATTGCCAACTTCACTGAACTCCTTTAGTTAAGCACTGACCGCATTTCTTTGAGTCCAAGTTCAAACACTATAAACGCTCCATTAACGTACAGAGCTCTGAAACACTGCCAGCGGGACATTAAACAGGACGTGTCTGTCCAAAACAGTTTTTGCGTGGGAACGCAAATATCTTTGCGAGGGAACGCAAAGTTTCTGGGGGGAACGCAAAAGTTTTGCGGGGGAACGCAAAAGATTTTAAAAAATAATAATCTCCCAACCTAAAAAAAATTTCCACCACCACGTCCCTTTAGGGGCTCCGTAATATGCAACCCATATTGTACTGTGCATTAAGTGCTTTAGGGCAGGTATGGGTTTATGCATGAGGTTTAGATGGTCAACATTTGCATTCTTTGGTAAGTTAATTTAAAAAAACCAATACTGTTTATATGCTCATGCATCCTAGAATATAATGTATTTTCACTGATTTCTGCGCAGTTATGCATGAGATTTGGGGTGGGTAATCGGTTGCATTATGTTGAGAGTATATTTTTGTGTTTTCAATATGACTGACATGTCAGTGCAGCTCAAAATATCCTGTGCATTCTGTCATTAGGGCAGATCTTGGCTTATGCACTGAAAAAATATTTTCATTCATCCAATTAAAAAATTTTAGGGTAATGGTTCACATCTATATTTTATAACTTGAGCCAATGAAAAATAAATAACTTGCCCTTACCAATATTTTCTATGTCTATGAAAACTATTTTATAAAACTTGGCACAAAGCATATTTTTCTTGTTGAAAAAAATCAATTAATTTAAATTCTATTTTTGATCTAAACAAAAATATATAGATTTAATCAAAACAAAAATTCTCATTTAATAAATATGTATTAGAAATTATTTGTTTTCTCCAATTAAATAGATATTGATTTAATAATACAATTATTTCTCATTTTTAAAAATACAAGTTAATAGAAATTATTTATTTTAAACAAACAAAAAGATATGGATTCAATAAAACATATTTCCCATTAAGGAACATTAATTAATCTTGTCCAAAATCAAATAAAAAAGACACATAATTTTCATTAAATCGATATTTATTAAATTATTATATACATTACTTCCACACATCCACAATTTCGTGTCAGATTTTCAACTTTTTCAACATTTGCGACAGACAGCAAGTCCCTCAGAACCTCTTGACCCTCAAGTATGATTCCAATGTTTGTGGGTATACAGCTTGTGCATCTCTGATGACAAATATTTCCATGGTTTCTGCTGAAGAGTGTTTTCAGCCTCTTCCTTCTCCAACACCTGGAAAAGAATTTAGGAAGGAGAAAAGAAAAAGAAAAAAAGAATAAGGAATCAATACAGCTTGGGTTTCCCCCCAAATTAGTTTACATAATACTAATACTTCTAACTAATTATAAAATTTACTCCAATTTGTTTTTGACATATAAATATAAGTTGCACAAACTTTCCAGCACATGGGACTCTGATTTTAGCTGAAAGTAATTGTTTCTATATTTGAAATTAGCCTTCAGACTGTTATCAGACATATATCTGAACATAGTCTGATGGCTAATTTTGAAGTGGACAGCCATATCTAGCATTTTCACATCTCTAAAGTAATCTGGCCTTACCAGGAAATCTTTGATGAGGTCCTCCACTGTTTCTCCCATATGGATGAGATATTTCAGTGCTCTTTGTATCGGTGTCAGTATCCTGCATCAAGATAGTACAAATTTGGCATGAGGGTACATTATGGTCAACAAACTTTAGCACAATATACGTTATCAGTTGATATAATAATTATTATAATATATGATTCAATAGTGTGTCAATCCTATTACTAACGCCACGAAAAAATGTCTGCCCCCCCCCAGTGTCCTCTAGCTGCTACTACACTTTTTTGAAAACCAACCGACATCAACCGATTGGCGCCAATGCAGCAATACTTCTATGCATACAATCCATAATTAAATGACCATTGTGAGTGTCGACAGTCATACGTGTTAGATAACGTTACCATTAATCACAAGTGAACGTCAGTCCTTTTACATGTAAGTTAACTTCAGCTCCTTAGTTGTTGATCAGGTTTCTATGGTTTTAACCAGAGAACGTCGTTCTTATGACGCTGCATCGAGATAACGTTATGTTCAATGATTAAACGTTCACGTTAATTACCATTGTAAAATCAAAATAAGCCAGGGGTAAACGTATATGTTCCCTTTTGTAATCGGTCAGGAATTGATTAACGTCGACACATTAACGTTAACTTGCCAAGTGTAAACTAAGCTAGCTAACACATTTTTAAACTAACGTAAGTTACATAACGATATCTAACAGATAAATTCGGCAGAGCAACATGTCTTGTACAGGCTTCTAGATATACAGCAGCACATTTAAATGGTTGTTTGTTTCACTTACTTCAGTTTATCCGCGATGAAATCTGATTCTCTCTGGAGCAGCAAAGTGATCCACGGCACGTAGAAGAGCGGTTACAGCGGTCTGCTGACGTGGTCGTTGTCGTCGAGAAGATTTGTGTTTGCTGCAGCTGGTTTAATGCCCATGCGCAATCCTGTGTGTAACCTTGAAATTGTACATTCGTCGAAACAAATATTTCTTATTTGAGCTCTTAATGAAAAATATTTATATTTAACTATGTTTTGAACGAAAAAAATATTATTTGAAAAATAAAACAAATAATGGTAAACTGAATTGAAAGACAAATTATTAATTGGATGAAGTACTGCTTGAAAACCTTTTTACAGCATGATGTGTGGGGTGGATAACCTGCTGCAACGTGGTGGAATTAAATACACTATCAGTCAAAAGTTTTGAATCGGGAAGAATTTTAATGTTTTAAAATAAGTCTCTTAAACACATTTCCCCCATAAATTCTAAATTCTCATTACAGTCATGCAATATATTGTGAAGTTATAATATTAGTAAAACACCGGACTGGAGGATTTTCAATATGTTACTCAGATTAGAATGTGTGTAACTGTCGTAAAAACATGCAAACAAACCCGAAAACTAATGGTCCATCGCCGTCGGGGTGAAATATGATGTTCTCGAAAGGTTGTGAGAGATTCAGTCAAGATTGTGTTCAGTATTTTCAATAGTTTTGTTTTCTCTCAGTTGGTTGTGTTCTTATAAGTACTGTAATTTGTCCAGTCCACCTTTATGATGATCTCAGGCTCAGAACAAACAGGCTTGTATAAAGAGAACTAAATATCTTTTTGAACATTTATTTTAGTATTGTTTCAAATGAAACCGGTTCATGTACACTGTGTAAATATTGTAATTTACATATTTATGGTGGATTGAAATAATAATTACACAAAACAGTAAAGTTGTATTTCTAATTTATATATAATTAAAATAAGCATATTTTTGTCTCTTGATTTCTTTGACTGCATGTTTTGTCGTCTGATGGTTGTTTATATGTGTTTTCCTGAGTACACTCTTATTGTGATGTTGCAATTCTGACAATTTCACGCAATTGTGAGTTTCACAATTCTACCTTTATTTATTGTGAGTTTATAATTTGCAAAAAAGTCTGAATTGTGAGATAAAAAGTTTTTATTTTATTTTTTATTCTGTGGCAGAAACAAGCGTCCATAGTTCTCTGTTTTCTTGTAAAATACTTTTTTATTTAATTTCTGTAGCACCAATGGTGTTTAAAATCACTAACTCTATAAGAGCATTTCATTTGCATTCACATATAATTATATCTTGACACTTACATTCTAATTTCTTCCTGATTATATAAATTGGCATTGAACTATTATATCCATTAGTATTAGATGTGCATGTTGGCGTCTGCGAGTAATTGGCCTTGTCATGGCTCTTAAAGGTCACACTATGCGGGAGGATTTAATGTCTAATTTCTAATTGGAAGAATTGCAGTGGTGTGTTTATGAACAGATCTGTGTGCAATATTTAAGATTCTTTTTTACATGTTGCTTCCATTGTAAATTGTAAGTTTAGTCATGTTTCTCCTAAAATCCCTCAGGAGAAATAAAAATAATAATAATAATAATTGTGATACATGAAGTGTATTATTGAGCTATAAAATCAAAGGTCATTTGATCTTGAGAATGTTTGAGGTCATATAGAAATACACACATTTTCTGCCTGATCAGGGAAAGAAACCCTTCCTTCGACTAGTTGAGTCAGTGATTTTATATCCGTGGATCCTTTAGCATTCATCATTGATGCTTGAATGAGAACTAATTTATGATATAGTTTATATTATATATATTATAATATGAACCCGATTGCAGCAACTAGTACAGATATTGTGCGCTGCTTTATTCCCAAATGATTTATGCAATATTCCAATTTTAAGCATTAGTTAAAATGCGCAAATTTGAATGCAAACATATCTTATGAGAACAGCATTATGATCAAATCTGTGTTAAACTGACTCTTACTGGTAGCTGAAAATGTGTCATGTTTTGATATTATTATTTTTTTTTACTACTTATGGACAGCACTTTGGTCCATTCTTATGGTTTTGAAAGTGCTTTATAAATAAAATCTGAGTTGGAAACATCATAAAATTATTAAATGTCAAAATGTTTAATAAACAAACATGCAAAAGGAGATCTGTGGCTGTTGTACCATTTCAGTTAGTTAAAAGTTCAAGTAACACACACAAAATAAAAATAAAACATTTGGAAGAATAACCATTTTTGTCCATATACTTAATGCCAATGGGGTTTAAGTTTTTGTATTGCATTTTATTTTAAGTAATGAAAATGTTTATGGTTTTAGTTAACGATAATAACAACCCAGGTCAAATGGACTAAACGTAAAACCACAAGCCGACTGTACATCTCCGAAGGCTTCCCTTTCTCACACTGTGTTGGATGTGTTGAGATGGAGGCCAGAGATCTTCAAAGCTTGTGTAAATAGTACAAAGCATCTAAGGGGCTAATGAGGACTGCGAGATAAGTCAATGCAATTTTAATGTCTTGCAAAAGCTTCAAAACCATTCTAATACTGGAATATGTTCAATATGAAGCACAACCTTACACCTTGAAAACGGTCAGTCACATTCAAGCAAATAGAAAATAGTTCATCTGCATATCAAAAATAGCCCAGCGTAATCTTGAACAGAAGGTGGAATTATAAGGGCTTTCGCACCAGAGGAATGTTTTCAAAGTTCCTGTAACTAATGGCGGGAGTACGCGCTCTTTGGCGCACTCGACCGCAGGAACTGGGAGCAATATTAGGTATAGAAACGCCTTTTCAGGGACTAAATGATCTCCTACTTTAGAGTAAGGTGTAACCCAGCACAATAGGAACTACCAGTGACGTAAGTGTACGCTGACTGGCCGAACGCGTGCGAAACACCAGCACCCGCCATTTGTAAAAAGCCTTGTAAACAAGGTTTACAGCCTATCCGCCTTATTCCTGAGGAGCGTACAGCGTGATGAATTATGGGTGGCACTTCCGGTTTGGGGAACTTGCATTCAAAAAGACTGAAACTAATCATTTCAAATCATAGGGTTGCCCTACAAATAAAGCTTATCCATCAGTTTGACTGAATGAGCTGTCAATTTTCCTTTTCCGACATCATGAGAATAACGTACCACTTGATATTTTTACGTGACGTTATAACAAGAACATCTACGGCAAGAGCTCTGTTCAGTCGCTGCTTTCTTTTTTCTTTCCAGCATGATTATTTTCTGCTGAATTATTTCTGCACATTTGTGGTCTGTTCTCCCGATTTAATTTACGATATATCCCATTATAACACCGTATTAGATAGGACCGTTAAACAGATCGTAAACTAATGAAGATGGAGAATGTGAGCGCCAAGTGCTTAAGCTCTGAGCCTTTCCTCAGTCCCGCACAACAACCAGGGGTGTGTTTCCCGAAAGCATCGTTAGCCAACTGTGGTCGCGAGTGCTGTCGTTATCAGCAGTTCAACGAGTCGGTGTTTCCCGAAACCATCGTTCCAACGAACATTCGCTAACAAGATCGCAGAGTTGTGTGTTTGGAACGACAGATCTCGATCTGTGGTTAAAGCAGTTTCTTGTTTGCATGACATGTGGACTCTTTATCTTGAGCTAAACAAGCAAGATGACATTCAGTGCAACCTATATCTTTTATTTAGAATACATACAAATGTCATTTATGTCTTTTAGTTTTTCGAGAGATTTAAAGCGTCGTTGTTGAAGAGTGTGCATGTGTGAACGAGCTCTAGTGTAAGAACGAGACTATGATTGAATCTGGAAATAAAGCAAAATAACTGAGAAAAATGAGAAATAGTCCTCAGATGCATGTCTGTAGTTTATAGCAAAACATCTCATCTTCGATCTCAAACAGATTCATTAAACACATGCGTGACATCATTAACCAACGTGGTTGAACGACCAATTTGCGACAATATGGTTTCGGGAAACAGTCGTGACTAGCTACTTGATTTCTTCAACGATGCATCGTACTATTGTAGTGAAGCAGCGAGTTACAGCGCTGTACGGGAAACACACTCCAGAACGGCAGGTCGTAAGTTACGTCACTTCAGAGTTCCTACTGGCAGTGCGAATGCAACCAGAAGAATCGCCCTATTGGGGAAACTTTAGTTTATGGGGGACAACCTTGGTGGCTAGTTCCTCTAATTGAGTTCTTACAACTACCTAGTGCAAAAGCCCCTAATGATCCAAAGCACACTGTCTGCAGGTCTGTATATACACACACACATATACATAATTATAAGAAAGTTCATGCTTTTGCAGATTTTAAAATCATATATACAAATGTTGTCTTTGAAATGGCACAAAAATGCTAGTCTTTAATAATAGATATAAGAGTGACAACGATAACACTTTTTTTTCCCCAGTGATAATACTTCAATGATGCTCATAACCACCAAATCCAAACGTCACGTACTTTTATTTTATTTGGAATATTTCAATAAAACAGGCAATAAGAAGTAGTAGTCCATAAAGAACTCTTAAAGGCTTTCATTAGAGGATGCAAAAACAACAAAAAGGAGAAAATATAAAGTCACTGTAATCGAAGGTAGCTCTTGCAGAGTTCATGGTCCCTGATGTCTCCCCAACCTCCGTTTTTGACGTGAGGAGCCAGTCCTTTCGCTCCAGAAGAAGGGAGTCTCTTTGTGATGAGCAGCTGTTTTGGGAACAACTGGTTCCCGCTGCTCTGGAGAATGTTCTCGATCTTTGTCTTCTGGCTGGTCGGCATGCAAGCCGACTTCTTGTGGTGCATGCCACAGTCACCGGCATGGAAAATGCGAGGCGCCTCGCTCACCATGACCTTCAGAAACGTGGGCAAACAAGCCACGGTAAGGTATTGCAACGACCAATCCCAGTTGTAGTCGTCGTAGGTGCAGAAGGCATCAGTGCATCTGAGGAGTTTCTGGTACGTATCTCTGTTCAACACCATTCCCATGTTGTGCTCGGTGGACTTCCATGCTTTCACCTCCACTTTGTTGGCTTTGCTGGAGTAGCCGGTGTGTCCGTAGCTTCCCAGAGACAAGATATCACAGTCAGGACACTGTTCTTTCTTTAGGGACACCATCATTTTGAGAAGGTGTTGAAAGTCGGGAGCGAGGTAGTGGTCCTCTTCGATGAGCAACACAAGTCCTTGGTGATCCTTCAACACTCGGACTCGATCCCACACAAAGTGCAACTTCCACCACCAATGATGTTTGGTCTGCGAGAACTTGGCTTCCCGATAGTGGCCGAAAGAGTCCGGGTACTCTGCGTTTATGCAGCCTAACGTTAAGGCATCTTTCTTGGAAATGTCTCGAGGGCAATCTCTGGGATCATTCCCGGGAAACTCTTGAGGATAAAGTTGGATGCTAAAGGGGAAGAATATCTGAAGGACCAAACAGAAATCCACAGACGCGACTATCTGGTTGATTTCCGGAGACCAGAAGTCATGGCTGAATATCAGCAAGACTTTCTCAATTCCTTTCGCTTTTCTCAAGCTGTCCACCAAAAGCCGTAGGTATTCGGGGCGGTTGTGAACCTGAACGACGACGACAAGGTCGTCCTTCTGACGCACGTTGTGAAACTTTTCCTCGTTTTTTAGGGTCTGGTCAAAGTTGAGCTGAAACACGATCCCTCGGTACACGAGAGTCGTGTTGTCTACTTCGGGCTTGGCGACTACTTGTTGTTGTTGTTTTTCCGGTACAGTCTCGTTGACGGGTTTTCGGGTGACTGGTATCGTTACCTGCACCTGACCAGCGGCGCTGCTACGCTTACCTGTCTCCAAATCCTTGGGAAACACGGCACTTGCCTTCTTCGCCTTACCACTATTCCAGACGGCGAATCCACAGATCACCACCACTAGAGTCAGTATTACCACCTTTCGCTTGTAAATTCGGAATCTCATGATAGGCAGTCGCCCTGCGGGACGGTCGGTGAAGCGATTCTGGAGACGAGGACGGCAGGTTGGCGATGCAAAAAAGGTCTGCTCCAGCAGATTGGGTACAAAATGTTATCATAGAAAATGCAGCTTACTCTTGGTCCTCTAATTCTGGAATGTATTCGAGTGATAGCGTTTCCCATAAGGCATTTTCTCAGAGGCAAATGGGTCGCCTTTTATAACCTGAGGGAAATAAATTGAAAGAATGATTTTAATAAGCATGGTCTGTTTTTTTTGTGTGCATTCACTTTAATATCTCTAAACATATTATTAAAAAATATTCAAATATTAAAAGTCCCCTTGTGGTGAAAATCAAGCTTTTAATTTTGTTTATATGTCTATGTGGTGTTTTTAATATGCTTTAAGACAAAGCATGTGTAAATACATAAGTCGACACCATTGCTGAGTATTTCCTCCTTAAAACTGCAGTGAACCAAAGACAGTCTCAAACACACGCTTTGAAATCGCTGGTGTTTCTGACGTCACAAACTACCTTGTAACCAATCAGATCAACGTGTGATCGTCAACCAGTGGATCTCTGAGCTGAGTGAGTGAGTGGAGGCGGGGCTCATTTGTATATTTATAGAACCACGCATACTAAATGAGGCAAGGGTGTCGAGTTACATTCAAGATATTTTAAAGCATTAAGAAAATTAAGGAAAAAACTTTGCATTTGTCATTTTGGTGATCAAATATGAGTTTTAAGGGATAAAAGGATTGACTACAGGGGGACTTTAATATTCATTGTAAACAATGGAATAGATTATGTAACTTTGAAAAGCCATGCATCATTACATAAAATGACAAAGTACACACAAACTCTGCAAAGCATTGTTCTCCTAAAACTTCCAAGAAAGGATTACGTGCTGGAAAATCAAGACCTCTCAATGTGGCATATTCTCAGATCACGTCTAGTTTTATGGCTGCACATTAAAAACGATGGTATTTCATCTGTGATCTACAACATTCTGATCCATCAAACCTTTACTAAGTGCCATAAGAAGGATGAGATTAACAGTATTAATATAACAAACGTGGCCCTAGATTCTTAGGCAACTGAAGTATAAACTCACAGGGGTCCAGACCTCATTACTGGTCTCTGCAGATTTAACCTGAAGAGCTGCTAATTAAGAGTACAACAGAACAGTGCAGCACAGATAAACTGCAGACTAAAATATAGAGTATCGTGTTTCAAATACAGAAGAATTTCGCCAATCTAAAAAGATTTGATACAATTCTAAATGTTTAAACTCTACAATCAGATGAAAACATGTAAACAGAATTCTGTAACATGGCGTTTTGTATCAATAGGCACGTTTCCATTACAGATTTGCGCAAAACTTTCGCGATTTTTTTCTAAATATCGAATAAAAAACGATTGCGAAATGACGGCGTTTCCATTAACCGATGTTATGCGACTAAAACGTAATTTTTTCCTCTTGCGATCAGTCATTCCAAACATCATGGCAACGGACGTTGGTAGGTTTATATATATCACGGCCATGTACCGCACTAGACATTATTATTATTAATAGAAGGAAACGTAGGCGTGTTATCCAAGCATTAATGGAAGGAACTACCCTTATACCTGTGAGCGGCTCATATGAGGAGTTTCTGGGTGTTTCTCCCTCATCTCTGCTCCGAGGTCTTGATTGTGGCATTTCTTTGAGGTTTAGAATCCAGTACTTCTGTCATTCTTTTGTCTTTTATGAATTTAATAAAGAACTCTGTCTCGTAACACACCGCGTCATCTACGTCAGGTGACTGTAAATGCGCAAAAACTGTTTTCATTGCAGTTTTGCGAAATATTCCTTTTTCGAATTGCCTGAAAAACCTCCTCATGCGAGCATAAAAACTTTTTTTGCGCTAAATGGTTGTTTTTACGAAATTGACGTGTTTGGGCGCATTTTCAATTCGCACTTTCAATTTGCGCAATTTGTAGGGTAGCCTAATGGAAACGCACCTAATGTTTACATTGCATTATTATTAGGGCTGGGTATTGACACCAATTTCACAATTCAATTCGATATAAATTATTTTGGATGTATATATCAGGTACAATACGTGGCAAATTTTCTCAAGGGAAAAAATCTCTAATGCTGTAAACAATACATGAGAGTCAATTTGTACTACATTACTATAATATTAAAGGTTAAAATTTACTGATTTGTATATAAACACCTAATACACCCAAGGAAGTTTTATTATAATATTAACTGTAGAATTACATCATTGTATTTCTACTCTAATTCATTTTTTGAAATATAAACCTTTAAATGGTGGCTGTCAACTTGACGGATTTATCCGAACATGCATTAAATATTAAGAACATAAAAAATTATAATGTGTAATATGGTGCATATATTTAGCAAAATGCTTCCCTCTAGAATTAATTTTCCTGTAGCTGACTAACGAGTTAAGCTCACTGAATATGTTTTATGAGGTAAATGTGACGTTACATGACATATAGGGCTGTCAAAATTGCTCAAAAATGACGTTCGAATATTCCCTCTAAAAAACACACGAATATTCGAACTATTCGAACATCTGTTTGCGCATTTTTTCAATGCCGCGCATTACGTCAATTACAGGACAAATTAATACAAAGAGACATACATAACCTGTATAGGTAGTTAATTTAAGTTTAAACATATTTGACAATGTATTACCAACACAAAACCAAGTAAATAAACTAATGGCCAAGACCGCAGACCTCAGTCTCGCTCACTCGCAGGCACTCTCTCTCTCTCTCTCTCTCTCTCTCTCTCTCTCTCTCTCTCTCTCTCTCTCTCTCTGCTCATAACGGTTTAAATGAACAACAATAAGCACATGTTGAGTGCTGATCAAGAGTTTTGTGCAAGCAATTTAAGGTTGCGACTCTTGCCCCAAATATAGCAGGCTTCATTCAGTAATTGAAACAAATGTATTAACATTAATTGAAGTTTTACAGTATAGAACCGACATTGAACGATCCGAGCGAGCTGTGCTGTGGTAAACATGGAACTTTTCTGTTTAACGTTAAATAAAATGAGGCACACAATTCCGAGAAATGTGACAACGAAGAACTTTTACCCTGAGGTTCATAAAAAATAAAGTGCTATTACAAAAAGAAAAAGGCTACTTACATTATTGGTGCTTGTATTAAAAAAAGGAAAAACTGACTGCAATTTATTCCATTGTCTTTTAGTGCACTGTCAACTTTCAGCAGTGACGCTGTGCTAGACAGTGCGACTCGTGTGACCTGTCCCTCAGGCAGCGCGCGCGCCCACTCGCAGAGCAGACAGCCGCGCCTCTGCTTCCGCGGGCGTGTTTTTCCATATTCGAAATTCACATTCGAATATTAATTTTCACGTTCGAATTTCTGTTTTTTAAAACTATTCGAATATATATTCGAATTTAGAATATTCGTTGACAGCCCTAATGACATATTGTTTACAAGCTGTTTTATAGACGTCTTTCCACAGTTGAAACACTGATTGATTACATGAGACATGATTGATTGCAGTAAGTTGTTCTGTATCTTTCAACATTCCTTCTGATGTTCATCATGTTTATGTCTCGCTGTAACTGGTATTAAAGCGGAGATGATTGGTTTGCGTGTGCTTCTGTTGAACTGAGGACAGAATTTGAAATCTGAGACTTTGTTTCATAATAAAAGCACAAAGCTTATCGCGATTTATTGGATTGGAGGCGCGCTACAATTTCCGTTCATTAATCAACTGGATAACAGGACAGACTAATCGATTCTTGGGATTTAAGGATCGATATCAGTTCGTAAAAATGAGAATTCAAGATTTTTTTTACGTAGCCCTAATTATCATCATCTTGTGCACAGGTACCGAATGGAACTGAACAGCTCTTACAATTATTTTCTAAAGATAAACTATTTTTAACTTGAGAGCTTAAAGGGTTAATTCACCCCAAACATGTAAATGATCCCATAATTTACTCACCATCAAGCCATCCTAGGTGTAAATCAGCCAAACACAATCAGAGTTATATTTAAAAATATCGTTTGTAAATGGAGTGAATAGACCCTGAGTTTCTGAATCCCATAAAAGTGCATCCATCCATCATAAAAGTAATCGGTACGGCTCCAGGGGTTAATAAAGGCCTTCTGAAGCGAAGCCATGCGTTTGTGTAAGAAAATTATCCATAATTATAACTTTATAAACCTATAATGTGGAAGCACAGAGGATCGATCAAAACAAAACGCCGGTCATAAATTAGAAGTCTAAAAGGAACATTTAAAAACAAAAATGTGGGAGGAGCTTGAGTTTGTTGTTTGAACCGTGAGAGGCGTCGACTCTCAGCTGAGCTTACCATACTCCTACGTCATGTGTCAGGTCAGAGGTCATGTGTCGGGTCAGAGGTCATGTGTCGGGTCAGAGGGCATGTGTCGGGTCAGAGGTCACTCTTCTGCCGGAACTAGACTCATGTACGGTCTTTACCAGAAGCCGTTGATTATGGTTTATACAGTTATAAATATGGATATTTTTCTTACACAAACGCATGGCTTCGCTTCAGAAGGCCTTTATTAACCCCTGGAGCCGTACGGATTACTGTTATGATGGATGGATGCACTTTTATGGGATTCAGAAACCCAGGGTCTATTCACTCCCATTACAAAGATATTTTTTAATATAACTCTGATTGTGTTTGGCTGATAGAAGAAAGTCATATACACCTAGGACGGCTTGATGGCGAGTAAATGATGGGCTAATTTTCATTTTTGGGGTGAACGATCCCTTTAAGCAGTTGTACAAGTGCAATACTCATGGCAAGAGATTTAAAAAACAGCAAGATGCAACAGTGCTCAATGATTGTGGCTTACATGTGATTACATGCAACAACTGAGAAAGAGAGAGCAATAGAAAGTCATTACTGCAAATAGGAGATTCCACATTTTATACTTTATATTATGTACCTTCATTTACTGACTCTCTATGTTTTGTTAGGTCTGTTCTGTCAATGTCTAATCTGGCCATTAAACCCTGTCTAAGATAAAGACAAATCAATGTGATCTGCAACATAAAACCTCTCGGAAATCATGACTCTATATTCTTCTGAACCTCTCAAACGGGCAAAACTAAATATGTGAAACATGTTGAATCAATCAAGTTCAGACAATTCCTAACAGACGCAGTGAGTCAGCAGGACAAACGCCCGTAGATCTCCACAGAAAACACTGAGTGCCTTGATCGATGTCAAACCATGCATTCATATTTCGGTTATTAATAAACCTGCGGGAAATACAACCACAGTCCGGCGCATAAACACAAACACCACAGAGTCCGGAAGGAATGAGCCCATGTTTACAACACAGATCTGCGTGACCCTTCACTAATGTACCTCTACAGCTTCATAACACTCAAAGAGTTTTAATGCACAAATATGCACTGATTAAAGTAAAAAAATAAGAAAGTATGACGGAAGCTCGTGCACACGCATGCACTCATTGCAGCTTCATGCTCGAGCTAAAGCAAGCAGCTGCGCGTGCCACAAACACACATAAACGCAAAAACACTGCACTGCATTCATTAACACGTCTATATTTGGTTTATATTCCTCATTTCAAACGGCAGATGATCGATGCATGTGTATGCATGCCGATGTGTGTATTTTTGATGATGCACTTGACACTAGTTAGCTTTGCTGCTAGCGATTTGTAAGGCAGAATATTGAGCTGCCGCATTCAGATGCACACGAAACAGAAATGTAAAGAGAATAAAAGCCTCACCGCTGACGCAGGCATGTAAGGCGGCTGTCATATCCACATAAAAAGCGCATTTTAATTCAAGTGTGTCATGTTGCTCAGGCTCCCACAGTTTCACCAAACCTCCGGGGGGCTTCGGCTGTCAGCGCGCGCGTGATGATGTCACATTCCCCACATTCGCATTTCACACTTCTGAGAGAAATAGTTCATGCAATGCTCATATTATTATACATACATCATACATTTCATTTAATATTCAACAATATTATTGATCTCCTGCACTGACACCATTATATGAGAACTGAACTGAGCTGGACGATGACATCACGCTTTTCTCCACTGTAAAGCTGCTTTGAAACAATTTATTAATATAAATAAACGTGACTTGACTATTAGACATATTTAGCGATCATTATGATAGTCATTTCAGTTCCACTAATTTGTGTAATTGCTCCTAACAACATTTTCATCTTGTCAGAAAACATGCAATCTATGGGATTTTACCTGTAGAGTTAAATACGTTTTTATTTAGTTTAGTTTTTATTTAGTTTACACTTAGTTTTTTTTCGCCAGATCAATTAAATAGTTAAAAATACATGACGCTGTTTGGTGTAGTTTGCCATTGCAACCACTAGGCGGAGACGTTTTAGTTTTTTGGGCACATTTACGTTTATTACTTTTGGGCCCATTTACACAACCCCGCTTTCAACTAAAAATGGGAACAGTTTACGCGTTTTGGACGTTCATTTGCGTGAAAATTACTTTTGACAACGATACCGTTATTGTCTCCATGTAAACTACAAAAATGTGAATTTGTGAAAACTGTGACGTCATGCGTACGTGTATTATGTGTTCAGTCTACAGGCGACATCGCCACCTACTGGCCTGGTAGCAGAATACAGGTGGATCCACGTGAAAGGGGACAATTTCGACAACGTTGTCGTCTTTATGCGAAAAACGCAAAAATTTTTTACTTATGTACTTTTTTTAGTACATAATTGTTGTGCAAACGTACCCTCAAATAATATCTGTTACTGGTTTATGAATAGCCCACTGCACAGTACATATGGATGCATTTGTCCTCGCCCACTTTTTCTTTATTTTTCCCATTCATTTTCCCCATAGGGATTTTTTAAAAATGATTTGTTAAAGCATAAGCCATAAAACAAGCCAACCAGCTACAAGGAGAATCACAACATTACAAACTTTGATTTGAAGCAAAAAAAGTTGTGTAGTACTTAATAGCCTTAGTGAGGGAAAGAACTACAATCCCATGAAGCATTGCAAACAGCATAATCGAAATAAAAACGATAGGAAAATAAAACTTTTGTTGAAATCAAATGTTGATTTATATATGTATATATACACAATATATTTTAAGTTTATTTCAAAATATGATATATACAAACAATATTTTGAGAGCTTAGAGAGATCAACTCGATTCGCGGTTCTTCATGGGAGTGGGCGGAGCTAAAAGCTATTTTGGCGCGTGTGGCTTTTTTCGACTCACTGATTGGTGTAATTTTCTTTATAGCATTATGGGCAATGTAGTTTTTCATCAAGAATTCAGCTGTTTAATAATTAAAAACGCTGCTTCAACAGAAGCAAATACAATTGATGAACAACCTCGTAGCTCACAGTAGGGCTGTTCAGAAGTTATTGTTCAAAATCAATTCCCATATGGAGAATATTAATGGAGTTTTTCTACTTCCTGAATCTGACTGTTGAACTCTAGTATTGGTGTCAAAGACCCTTTTCAGTGACATCATGCGTGACAGAATAATTGGAGATATTCATTCAACATTTATTGCAATATTTTGCTAGGGTTTTGGCTGCAAAATAAAGTCTAAAGAGAATATGTTTTAATATCCAACGAACTTTAGTAGTATACAATATAGCCTATAGAATTCACATATTAATACATAAAAATAAAAAAATCATAAAAAAACATGCCAGAGTGTACAAATGTATTAATTATTCCAAAAAAAAAAACCCCAACAACTGTATATTCATTAAAGATATGTCAAGTCTTGCTTGCTTTCTTATTGACAATGTTCTCCAGACTGGTGCAATAATCCTTTAGTCTCCTGAAGAAAATGAAGACAATTAGGCTTGAATCTTGGATCATTTCTTCTTGTTTATATGAAATTTTCTCAAAATAATAAAAGTTGTTACTTTCTAGTTGTTTTTATTATTACTTTCATTGGAATAATACATAGATATATTAAAATTATTTTATTTAATTATAACATTTGTTTTTTCCAAGAAAAAAAAAGAAAAAAGAAAAAATGGTGTATATACAATCACAAAACAGACGGATAATACATTATTTTTCTATTGAACAAAAATCACAGAAATGATCAATATCTAAATAAAATAAAATAAAAGTATGGCACGTGACATGACACTAGAAAGGATGCAGAAATGGAAACTGAAGTCCTATTTTGAAATAATGATAGTACTGCATTTTTCTCGTTTACAAGATCACGAAATAAATAAACAAACACACGGACATGAAAAAAAAAGAATCTAACGGTTTCACCAATCAGCCACTACGCGTCGCAGTCTTCGATGTTGACACCGGATGCTTCACATTCCGTAGAAGAAGAGCGTATTTTTGCGCATGCGCACGAGCGCATCTTCCTTTTCGACATCCCGATCGAGAGAGACGAGATGGGCCATCAGCAGCTCTACTGGAGTCATCCGCGAAAATACGGCCAGGGATCCCGATCCTGGTAAGTTGTGCTTCTCCCGCATGTTTAATGTTCGGGGTTCGGGAAACGCGGGAGCTCGGCTCGCTCAGGCCGGCGGGGGTTTATTATTTCTTCAGGAATGTGGAGCACATGCGAACAAACATGGCGGCCGCGCATCGTCTCCTGTTCACCACAGCTCGTTATAAGATGTGGGAAACACTAACAGGGGGGGTTTAAGCCGTTATTTCTGTCAAATAAGTGTTTTAAAATCAGTTTCAGCATTAAGAACGATTACAACGTATAACTAACGTGTTTCGTGTCATTAAGTGTATGTTCAGGGTGAAATGTGGCTGAAGGCACACCTTTACAATGTGCTCTTCAGTCCTGCTATAGTGCAGAAGCAGGTGTGTGTGTGTGTGTGTGTGTGTTATACACGGATGGAGCAACAGGTTTTTGGTGAAAAAAGTGGTTTAAGAATATTATGAATGTATGAGGCGGCGATCATGGGGAAAGAAACCGATGCAAATACTGAAGCTAAAATCATGTGTTTTCTAATGTCCAGGTTAATACTCGTTCAAAACAATTACTTTAGCAAAGTTTGTACTATTTTCAGTTTTTTTTTGGTAAAATAATTCATTTTTCTGTAGATATATCAATTTTGTCATATATTAATATAAAAAAATACAAGGGGAAAAACATACATAACTTTAATATAGATTTACAGTAGTAACAATGAATTATATTTTATGATAAATTGAAATATGATGGTTTCATTATAATTATGGTGATTATCTCTAAGATAGACACCTAGTATATAATATGTACCATCTGAATCTAACCATGTCAATGTAAAAGTCAGTTAGCTGTTTATTATCATGTTAATTATTGTCTTTTACCTCAATTATCATACTTTTACATATTCTTCTGTTGTTGATAAACTGTTTAATTACCTTAACTATCATTCAGACCTTTGTCTCTATATATTCAGTAATTTGATCGATTCTCATTTGCTTCTTAAATCTACAATATTTTTAAAAGCATCAAATGAGTGCAGAAATCAGACAAATGTCCACATGCATCTTGAAAAGCGGATGTTATGGGAAGTTTCCGTGCATTAGTGATGATGTAAGAGAAGAATATAGTCTAACGCTGGTGTAGCCTACACTTATGAAGTATGAGTCTCTGCCCAAAGTCTCATATTACAGCCTGAAGTCGACTCTTAATAGGCACGGCTGATTGCAGATCATTCATCTAAAAGTAATTATAATTTTATTAATGCATTTTAAACCTCAATCACAGCTTGAGTCAGGAGCTAATTAAGGGTTGATGTGTATGTGTGCATGAATCACTTTTTTTTGTGTCATCTGTCAAATTAGTTATGAAATGCACTTTTTTATATATAATTCTAATACGTTACTGTGTCTTTACATGCATTTCTATTCTGATTTTTCTTTTTTTTTAGCCGAGTTTGTTCCAACCGCCACGGTCTGATCCGCAAGTACGGCCTCAACATGTGCCGTCAGTGCTTCAGGCAGTACGCCAAAGACATCGGCTTCGTCAAGGCAAGCGTTGCTTTATTTCATGCATTTTAGACCAATTTTTTCTTTTTTTGCAATTAATGCATTTTCTTGCAACTCATTCATGCATTTTTATGCCGTTCAGAAGTTGATCAAGCTGACATGAGTTTGCATTTTTACTCATTCTTCAGTGTCTGACTTCTAAACCTGACCTGTTTGTCTTCTCTCTGTGATTCCAGCTGGACTAAACCTGCGGACGGCTGAACTTCCGTGATGACAGGATGGATTTCGCCTCCACATCATGAAGTTACTTTGGAAAGTCAAATAAACATGTTTTTCTTTGTTCAAAAGTTGCAATGCGTCTTGATTGTAAAGGGAATGGAAAGGGTTTTGAATGGAGTAAAATTATGGATTATTGGTAGTTATGTTTAGTTTCTGTCAACATAAACTAGCTTGTGCTCCGGGATATTATTAAAGGTAACGATGCGCCTCTATAATTGAAATAAAGATGAGTTGTTTGCTTGCTGAGACTTGAGCTGTGATCATTTAAAATAAAGTGATGAACCTGGAAATTGAATATATAGCAAATCTCTCTAAATATATCTGCAGTATAACCTGAGATATTGAAGATCTGGGCATCAGTGCACATGAGTCTGACCAGAGGGATGCCGAGGAAAAATACATCAAATAGTTGTCAAGCAAATCCCTGACAGAAGTGAGGTTCTGGTTTACTAATTAGTTGATATCTCTACAAACATAAATGTGTAGACGAGCATCAGCAGATACGCAGTGACTCCAGTAGTTATTAAATAAAAACATAGAGGTTTAGTGTGTGTAATTATACTGTAGTTTTTAATATGACATTTCCATGTGGAATTTGTCTAGGTAATGAAGCTTCCAGTCCACACATACAACACAATAATAATGCAGTTCTAGAACACAAATATGAAAAGCAGTTCAGCTCATTAATGCCACATAAGGAAAAAAATAATGTCAAAATTATTTACCAAAGTATTTTTTTATCACGCACATCCATGCTCAATTTATTTTTAAGTCAGTTACATTAAAACACAGATTGGTGTAATTGAATACCAAAAAGACTGATTGGTAACACTACACTAAGGTTCATTAGTTAACTACACTAGTTACCATGAACTGCACTTATACAACATTTATTCATCTTTGTTGATGTTATTTTCAATATCTGATAATACTTTTATTAAAATCTTGTTAACATTATTTAATGCACTGTGAACTAACATGAACAAACCATGAACAGCTGTATTTTTATTAACTAACATTAAAGGGATACTCCACTTTTTTGTTGTAAAATGAGCCTATTTCCAAAAAAAGTGGAGTATCCCTTTAAGAAAGATTAATAAATACTGTAACAAATGTATTGCTCATGGTTAGTCCATGTTAGTTAATACATTAATGAACCTTACAGTGAAGTGTTACCTTCTGATTACTTCTAAGTGTTGGTCAGACTAGCTCTTAAGTCACAGTTTTAACATAATGGCTGTGTTTATGCAACTGGCCCCAAAGTGAAGTCTTTTATAGTAACTTTACCATTTAGACGGTAACTATTCCCAGTCAAAACCAGTCGACGAGGATGGGATTCGAACCCACGCGTGCAGAGCACAATGGATTAGCAGTCCATCGAAAAGGGACTGCTATGAGGGGGAAAGAAAGGGAAAAGAGAGGGGGAAAAGAAAAAGAAGGAGAGAAGATGAAAAAAATCCATCAAACTTCATGAACATTGACAAAGGATTTAAATAAAGGGTTTGATTGTTTTTTGACTATTTAAAACTATTATTTAAAACAAAAAATATTTTTTCATTTCCATTTCATGCAGAAGTTTGATTTTGATAATGCTATATGTAGTTTTGGTTGCCGTGCTTCATTTAGCAGGATATATGAGGAATTTTGCACTTTGGGTGTGTGGTTTTGTGAATTTTGTTAAGTATTTTGATAAAACCAGCCTAGTTTGCAAAATTGTGTGTTAGCAATTGGAAAAAACTGTAATGACATAGTTATAGAACAGTAACCTTCTGTAGAATAATGAGACAAGTATCTTTTTAACTTAAAAATCTACATAACATACTGCAATTTAACATTCTGAATTTACCAGGAATGAAGGCACACTGGTGGCGGTGAAAACTCTCCAGTGAGGATGACCCCCTGGCACACCTAAGCACTTTTAGGACATTACCACCCTTCTGGAGTGTCCCCGTCTTTGTGTACAGCTCTACATGTGGAGGGTCCTGGATGCACTCAAGATGTTTTAGTTGCATCTCCCAGACATGGCGCATCGTGTCAGGGTTAACAAGGTGAAACCCTGTAGTGTCAGTTAGCTCCCACACTGATTCCAGCAGCAGCCCTGAAACCATGACCTGGATCTCCTCAGCACTGCGCGTCCGCCGCCTACAGTGCTTTGCCAGTTCACCTGGGCTGATACTGGCCATGAGCTGTGCCTCAGTTGGAGCCTGTCTACCATGGCTGCTCATCCACTCCCCTCTCTTGGCCGCCTCAAGTTCTTTCACATCCTCCTGATCCCACTCAAAAATACAGGAGGAAAGTTTAGAACAAAAGGTACCATAGAGAGGGTGGTGCTCTGTAGTAAGGCCACAGTTAAATCTTCTCATAAAATGGAAGATATCTAGCCTTACAACAGACTTCCATGGACGAAAAAGGTTTAGCACTGCAGGTGCACCTGTTGAGGGGGAAAAAATCAAAAAGCATGCATTTGATTTCACTTACTTTTCAGTCGTTATAATTTATTACAATTTCATTACATTGATGGTAATAATAATACAAATTACCATCACCAATAGGGAAAGGGGAACTTTTTTCACACCACTATTAACTTTTTTTAAATATATTGCAATGCACATTTGATTGTGAAAAATCCCACAAAATCCCACCTGACTGACTGCAGCAATCCCGGTCAACATAGATGACCTCAGGCTCTGGCTCGCCAGCATTCTGGTAGCGTCTGACGACGCCCTGGCACAGCTCCTCCAGTCCAGCTCCTTCAGCTGTTGTCAGAACACTGTTCAGAACCTGGCCAAGCTCATTGCCAATATTAGTCATCCATGCAGCCGTGTCCCCAATGCCACCAGTCAGCTTTTTTTGTGATCTGAAAAACAAACATAAAGACCAACATGCTTATTTATACATACATTTTCTTCTTTTTGTTATGGAGCATTACAATATATGTGGTGAGGGTGAGGGTGGAGGGTGAGGGTGGAGGGGGAGGGTGAGGGTGAGGGTGAGGGTGGCGGGTGGCGCAATGGATAAGACACATGCCTTTGGTGTGAGAGACCCGGGTTCGAATCCACTGTGAGACACCAATGTGTCCCTGAGCAAGACACTTAACCCCTAGTTGCTCCAGAGGCGTGCGACCTCTGACATATATAGCAATTGTAAGTCACTTTGGATAAAAGCGTCAGCTTTTCGGGCTGATCAGGACCCCGCCGCGAAGCTATAACAACCGCCACGCTATACATTATCCCGCTTATTACATGGCTACCTACCAAATAAATCAATAATTTGACACAAAATATTGATTTAAAAAGGAGTTTATTGATTTAAAAACGATTATATTGCCAGAGTGAATAGAACTGCGTCCATAGCAACGCTCTGTTTTTCATGGCAACGGTGTGTTATACTTCGCAGCAACAAAAACACTTTTTTATCATTATAATGAAATTATATCTATTCCAATTACTTAACATGGATGGCTGAAAATAAACCTCAATCTCAAACTGTTGTGTATTGTACCTTCTTAGTAGAATCCATCTTCAGGATTCGGCCATAGGTGGAGGTAATCACCCCCTTCATCTCGTCCAGATGGCTGAGGATGTCGTTGGAGTGGACAGTCTCAAACTACTGGGCGAGTGGAAGTGGCCTGAAGGGTTCAGGTGCAGTAAATGCAGGTGTCGTTGAAGATTGGACAAGGGCAACCTTCTTCAAATGATGCTCACAGTCAGAGAGGTACTGGATGGCCCGTCGTGCCCACTCCTCACTGTGGACTTCCTCTACTGCTGACTGGAGGTAGGAGGAACTGTTGCCGCTGGTCCTTGGCCTGAGGAAGGTCACACATTTCCTGTCCAGAGCTAGCTTAGATGTCAGCACCGCTGGAAACATGTTCCTGTGTGCCACATCCAGTTGTGAAAGAATGTCCTTGCTCCATGGGCACACTGGCAACATGCATGCACTGCAACGTGGATAGTCCCCACCCAGCAGGTAGTAGCGGCTATCCATGTCTATTACCTCCCTGACCTTCGGGTAGATGCCTAATTGGTGCATCTTCCGGCCACACTGTGGGCATTTAAAAGGAATCCCCCACATCCTCATTGGTGCCCACAAGAACATTCTCTGCCGGAAGTACCACCCGGGCTCAGGAGGAGACAGCTTGGGCTGCACTGGTGGATAAAACCAGTTCGCCTGGATCTTCTGCCTCAGCTGGCCTGTGGGCTCATAGAGGCACTTAGCAATCCACACCCAATCTGCTGGCTGAAGGACTCTTTTGAACTGACTGGGAAGAAAGCTCTCCCAATCAGTAACAGCCTGAGGCAGAGATGGTGTGGCCTGCAGTGAGGGAGCTGGACATTGAGTGGGACGCGGGGATGGAGAGCGCTGTGGTGGTGGAGTGGGTCGCACGGATGGAGTGGGCTGCGGGGAAGGAGTGGGTCGCACGGATGGAGTGGGTCGCGGGGATGGAGTGGGTCGCACGGATGGAGTGGGTCGCGGGGATGGAGTGGGTCGCACGGATGGAGTGGGCCGCGGGGATGGAAACACTGGTGCTGGCAAAGTGCTGCTGAGGAAGCGCCTGCCTTGGAGATGGTGAGGGGCACGTAGATGCAGATGGTGCAGGATTCTTTGAAGCCCTATTGAAACGTGAAGCCAATAGGGCCCCATAATGGCTGGACTCAATGTGTTGGAGCAGTCCAACAGCACCCTGGCCCCTGGCCCCACAGCTGTCACACCTCTCTTCAACGTGGTGGTCAGAGAGGTGCTCGGAGAACTTCTCTGCCTCCACAACCACACCACACAGTGAACACTTCACCCCCTGTTCACCCTGTGATGTCCCTGCCTCCTTTGAGCTGCCGCCTTCCTCTACCATAGGCCCTGCCTCAATCAAGGCCTCATCTGTTGTCTGGGAGAAAATTACGATTAGGGATTAGGAACAAAAGAAGGTCATACTATTCATGTTAAATAATTTCAACAATTATTCTGCAGAACTGTGCATTCTGAGAATAGATCAGGGGATGGTCCATAAAATAGTCTATTACATGACTTATCATGCCTTTGATATATTATACCTACCTTATGGAACCCACAAGTGCACACTATGTGCCTGCCAAACAGGTCCACCTTATTCCCCCTTTGCAATGGACAGGCATCAATTCGCTCCAGGGCCTCCTTCCATTTTTTGCTTCCAGGCCTTTTGCCTGTACTGAACTGGAAGGTGCCCTGGGCATACCTATGGCAGATGTCAATCCAATAGGCGGCGGATTTGCCTGTTTTGGTCATATCTGAAAAATATTGTGGAACAAATTAATGTAGTTGTGCATTTCTTGGCAGTGACGTGACATAAATATCTCTGTTCCAATAACATTGAAAAGTTTTAATGTTTAAAATAGTAATATTATATGTACAATAAAATGTGCTTTTGTAGCTATTTGTGTCTGTGTATTGTTTAAACTATTCATAATGTCAAGGGCAGCAGACATAGTCATTCGGTATAACCAGCCTTGGTCATTCAGTTTTTTTTAGGAACTACATTAATACAAATATAAAGCAGATTTGTTTTTGTTTTTCATTTCCCTGTGCAATGTTTAACTTGAATATGTTGGACGGTTTACAGTAGACCAATACAATTATTACGTTATTTTATATTTCTTCTGTGTCACACTATATCTCAACTTCAATGTCAAATCAGGTTTGTTCATGAGTAATGATCTGCAAATTAGTTATTTTAAATATATTCATTGTTAATGTGGGAGGAGACTGGCCAGCAATCAGTGTCAGGTGCAGGTGTTTAGTTCTATCATTAAGACCGCATAAAGGGTTCTTACAGCAACAGTGGTGGTTTTTCTGCAGTTCTGGAGGGTGTTTGTTGTGCTCAATGTGCAGCCACTGTACCCTTTAATATAGGTATGTTTTTAGTTGTGTGGTTTGTTTGCGTGGAGTGACTGCGCCTTGATGGCGCAATTCCATCTTTAGGTTATATTTTCTTCTTTAGGCTTCTTTTTAAGAGGTTTTATTCTCTGTCTGGGAAGCGAGGCAGACAAACTTTTTTTGCTGCGGTACCTTCAATGGGCTGACGGCCGTGTTGGAATGCTGAATAACGGTAAACGCAGTATACACTTTAAAGGAGACATATCATGCTTTTAAATTGTTCCTTTTTACACATAAATCATACATTTGTAGTCTATATAAAACAGAACTGCAATGCTTGGGTCTGAATTCCTCATTATTATAGCTCCACAGGCCCCTTTTCTGATGTGCGTCTGAGAGCAACTCGTTTTGGTGCGGTCTCTTTAAATACAACTGAGACACTTCATACCCCTCCCCCTCTCCAGGTTACAGAGGCGACACTCGGTTCAACTCCACCCTGTTCGGCCATTTTTGTAGTTTGATAGCAGAGATACGATTATCTAGTGGCACAGAAACTTTTTATTCACACGTTATTAACAAAATGTCAACAACGGAAGACTTGTCCAGCCAGCCTTACATGTTCGAGCCAGAGCCGGAGCGAGATGAAAATGAAGACGACGAACCAGCAGAACAACGTCTTCATATGGATGTATGTATCGCAATGGTGTGTTACTGTATTCACACATGAAACTTTGGTCTTCCGACCTTTTACCACCGTGTCGATTTATTTTGATTAATATGTGCGAGGGAGAGAGAGCAAGACAGCGTCTAGTTTGGAGACGGCGTCTTGTTTACACTTTCGCCTGGCTCTGAAGAGAGAGAGTGAGCGCGCGCGCGACCGGGTCTCTCTCTCTCTGCTCGTTCTTTCAGTTAAACATGCTCCTGTCACAAGCGCGGCAATTCATCTACATTAGACGGTGTAATGAAGCGTGTGGGTTACTACATCCAACAACCGAACATTTTAACTTACCCTCTCGTAACTTCTGCATCCTTTAGCTTGGACTACAAAATTGTAGCGAGAAATAACAATGGCGGATTGCTCGAAGTGTTGGGCCGGAAGTCAATGTCCTTATTTGGCAGTTCCGCTGCAAATACTGTGACGTAATAGTTCACAAAACGTCATAGATAACAGAAAAATCGGAACAGGTTGAAAAATATGACCAAAACAGAATATAAAGATATCAACGAAGCACCTGAAGAGAATAATTTCATATTTTCTGTACTTCTAAACACTCCAAATATACAACAAAATGCATTTAAGGGCTAAAAAAGTGCATTTGGCATGATATGTCCCCTTTAAGACCGATCGTTTATGAGTTTGATGCAATTAATATACAAATGTATTTGATGTGGTAATATTTTCTCTGGTTTTATAGTACATTTTATCAATCATGTTTGGGGATTGAGCGCTGAGATTGGGTAACTGTGTTGCAGTTGTACGTTTGGTGGTTTTATATTGTGGGCTGCATTGATGTGTACTAACATGCATGTTCCCTTTATTGTTAAAGGGGCAGACCAGCCACTGTTTCTTGTATATTTTCGATTTATATTGTGGTTTATTGTTATTTGATATTGACTTTGATCTTAAATGTTGTTTGTCATTTGCTTTGTCTCTTTGGTACTGCTCTCCTCTTTTTGTGTGTTCCAGTGCTCAGAGACTTTGTACAGGGCCGGGCCTGCATCTACACTAAACCTCCTTTGGTGTAGGTGATTTGGGTGGTGTGTACTGGAGGTTGGCACTGAAATAGTGACTTAAAGGTTACTACTTATTTGTGGTGTATGCTGTGGGGTTTCTTCGGTCTCTCCCATATGGAAAAGGTTTGCTAAAAACTCCTGTGATTCTTATGTTCCAACAGAATATTGTAAGGGACATATATGCTGCAAAAACCACATATATAAATTGCGTAATATTAATGTATTTTTATTCATATGTCATATATATCCTATACAACTAAAGCCATATAGATTTTCATGATGTAAAAACATAGGAAAATAATGCTAATTTAATATGAATGTCCAGCATGGACGTGTATAAAACACAGTGCAGTTTACCAATCAGTGTAAGGCTTTACTTCACTCATGCTTGTTCTTATCTTGTCCTAAGTCGAGGCCTATGCCTGTAGTCAATCATGGTTATATACTGTATAAACAGCCTTGGATGAAACACATTCAAACTACACACAAGCACACATTTTAATTACAAAATTATTTATTAGAGTGTATTCTACAATATACAGTTGCATATTCCACATATCAATAGTTTCCTGCATCACCAGATTTCATTTTCATTTGTGACAATTTCTCTAAACTTTATCACAGTACTACTATGGTATACAACAGTTCTATTCTTAACCTACAAACATAAAACTTTCCTAAATGTCCAAGTGATTTGTAATATGCGTATCACTGTAAAAAATAATTCAGTGGCTTAGTAAATATCACAGTACCGTAATTAACTTTATTAACTTAATAAAAATCTCTGAATATCATTTACTTGATAGTTTGAGATGAACATACCGAAATAATTGACTAAAACTCCAACAATTAAGTTTGTCTGAAATTTACAGTTGTATTTAAGTTTGAAGTTTTTCACTAAAATAATTTAGTATTTGACTAACCAATTATTTATTTAAAATACACTGAGCTAATATATTTGTGAAATTTCCATCACAATATTTGAGAATGGATAATTAAAATGATCTGTTTCAAGAACCACAAATATTACTTAAATAAAATCAATATTAATATTTAACACGCATAAGAAATTGATTAAGTTTACTCAATTAAAACAATGCACCCCTCCCCCACCCTCTGACGTGACGACGGCTCAACGGTTGAGTGAGAGCGCGCTGTATGAACTCTCTCACTCTCTCTCCAGTCCAGCACAGCATTTCCTCTGTGAAATTCAGGTGTGTGTATGTTTTATTTTATCTGTATAATCATTAATGTGCTTTAAATCAATTTATTTAATGCGAAAGAACATACAGAGACGCAATGTTACTCACCTTAAACGAGTGTCGACTAAGCGCCTGCCTTTTCGCATGATTGTAACGCCTTGCATAAAAAACACGACTATATTCCTAAAGATAATGAATAACTCATTTGGAGGTTAAACTGTCCTCAGAACTGTGCACTGTGTGTTTATTGGCAGGTGATTGAGTCATTCGCGTCGCAGCATCTCTCGGCCGTGAGTGACGCAGGACGGCGGTGTAAAGTTAGAGGTTCCCCCGCACAGGCGAGCCCATCTCCGTCATAGGAACCAGCGCTGATCCGGTGGATACTGGATAACAGACCGGTTGATTACACTTGAATTACTTTAATGTTTACGCCTAACTGTTTAATTTTTACTTCGAAAATGTTTGTTACATGAGTTTAAATGTAGGCAATATTGTATACGTGTTAAAAATAATATAAAATATGCTGTATTGCTGTAGGCTACTCATCGACAATAAAGGCCAATGTCATGTAGTTATACCGGTGGTTGTATGGAATGTTTACAAAGGTTTAGAGGAAATAAAAGTTTATATTACTGGCATATAAACACAGTTAATATTACTCATAAATATTTGTTTACCCTTCAAATCATGTAAGAAAATTAAGTCTTCATAAAGGTCAGTGATATTCTGACAGCTAGTAACATTAATCCTCGAACCGGCTTCTGCACTGTACAATTTAAAGGGATACTCCACTTTAAAATGAATATTCTGTCATCATATACTCACCCTCATGTTTCAAACCTGTATGAATTTCTTTCTTCTGCTGAACAGAAAGGAAGATATTTAGAAGAATATCAGTAACCAGACAGTTTCTGGTCTCATTGACTTCCATATTAGGACAAAATATATACTATGGAAGTCAATGGGACCAGAAACTGTCTGGTTACTGACATTCTTCTAAATATCTTCCTTTCTGTTCAGCAGAAGAAAGAAATTCATAAAGGACTGAAACAACATGAGGGTGATTATATGATGACAGAATTTTCATTTTAAAGTGGAGTATCCCTTTAAAAATTTGCCAACTGCATATAAGTGAATCAGATGTTGGTCATCAAAACATGAAATCTGTATGAAACACATAAACAAATGAAACAAAATGTGTATAAATTCTATATGACTTTAATTTGACTAGCATATGATTCAATATAAGAACTTTAAATGATTTATATATGAGTTTTATATATTTCTACTAATACCATACACATTTGCATACTTTTGTCATGTAAAAATCATATAATTCTTTTAACAGTATTCATATATAACGCTAAAATCCCCTATAAGTTGTATGTGTGCCATTTAATATGAAATGGGCCATAATCGGTCTGATTTTGTATAGGACATGTATTGGCCTTATATGAAACACAGAAGATAATTCTGGCTGATTTAAGTAAGGAAGATATATGGTTGCTATATATGATCCATGCAGGTTTTTTTCATATGGGCTTACAGGTGGTAGGAGGTCCACAAGGGCAGGCCCGACCCTCTTGCAGGCTTGAGGAGAGCTAATTCCATCTTCTGTGAATGTTATTATTGACACGTTTCTAACATTTTATGGTTTTATTGGAACAATAAAATTGTTATCTTTTTACAAACTACATTTGTTGTCCATAATCAGTATTGTGACCTCTAGAGGGCTCCTCCTGCCTTAAATAAGGTGGTGTAGTCAGCTTATATTTCCTACACTACATTTTACCGAATTAGTTTTTTAGTGACACGTTTTGTCCATCTTTTAAAAAAATGTTAATCGATTGTAAAAAAACAATATCATTGTTAATACTTAGTGAAACTTAAATGGTTTCAAATGTAATCCGGCCCAGCTGCAGGATGAAATGACTGAGGGGGCATGTGAAATTGTAAAGGGGGCTTAACTTTATACCATCAATGATCAATACACACTGGTAACTCGCTTAATAAAAAGATAAGCCAGCGTCATTTATTATGCATATATTAACCCTTTCACGCTTAATTTTAATATCTGACTCCCCAGAGTGAGTTTTTTTCCAAGGTGACTGCTATTTTAGAACCTCGTCTTCGGGCACAGCTGTTATTGTGGTGAATAAAAATAAACAAACGATATGATAATAATGACACGACTCATGAATATTAATAGGCTAATGATGCCGAGCGGCGCGCCGTCATCGTGGCATAATTCATATTCATGAGGAACGCCTGCAGGGGCGGATTCAAAGCTGCCATCCTAAAACGTATATTATTATATATTATATATCGCCACCTCAGATTTATCCCAGTTAAAATTCAGTTTTTCCTGTTTCAATGTGTTGACAAAAATATGTAGGCCTACCGTGAAAAAAATAGCAAGAAAACACGGATTTCTATAAGCTTTCTTTCTTGAACCGGTAAAACAACAACAACAACAAAAAACTCTTAATTCACAAACAAACTCACTGTTTTTTCTTTTTCTAAGGCTACTCAAAGGTCCTCTGGGAAATCTAATACCGCCTGTTGCGCTATTATCGACAACGCGTATCATCGTTTATTTTGGCCTGTGTCGTGTACCGTAACTATTTTCTCGTGGCGCGCGAAACACCGTTTGCCTCACTGTCGCCTCACTTTCACCATGAATGTCTAATAATAAATGTCAACGAAAAAATCTAATTAAATCGATAAAGAAGATCCGGGTCACGGAGACTAATAGCAGAGTAAGGTAAGAATCTAATCTTAATTAACTTGATTTACATTTGTGGAAAACAACAAACTTCATGTTGCCTTGATAAGAAGGTTGTTGTTTGAAGGTCGCGATAGAATAGATAGATGTATATAGAATAAATAGATAGACAGATATGTATATAGATAGATAGATAGATATAGATAGGCAGGCAGATAGATAGATAAATAGATAGATAGACATATATATATATATATATATATATATATATATATATATATATATATATATGTATGTATATATATATATATGTATGTATATAGATAGGCAGGCAGATAAATAGATAGATAGAGTTGAAGTTAGACTGATAGATGGATAGATTAACTAAATTTCACAAATAATTAAAGAAACAGCACATTCTAACCCATTAAAATTAACATGATATTTTTAAGTAGAAAAACTGAAATGGTATTTTCTTGTGAAAAACATACTTCAGTAAATCTATTTTATTTACAATTATTTTTACAGTGTACAAATTTATGTTTCAGTTTTTCTTAAATTTAATATAATATTTACTGTATTTAACTAGGCCTATTATTATATAAATATAGAGCTAAGTTTAATATGTCATCTAATGCTTAGGCCTATAAGTACACAATTATACAGTATAAGCATATAACTAGATGAGAAAGTTCGTCGAGACAAACTTTAAGTTGGCTTGGAAAAGTTTGGACGAGAAGTTTAAAGTAGTTTGCAGTATTACATTATTACTTGATTTTGTCTTTCTCTATCCTTTTATAACAATTAAAAATATTTTGTTGCCGTCACATGAAAAATGTTCAAATTATCAAATAATTGTTCTGTGTGGTTGATAGGGGGTTGCCATTGTGTTCTGGGTGGTTGTTATGAGATAGAATGGAAAATGAGTCTCGATGGATTAGAAATAATAGTACATAGAATGGCAGCTAATGAAGTCTAATCGGGCTCTCCAGCTGTCAAAATTTGAATTTAGTTTTGAGTTAGAATAAAAGAAAGAAAGAAAGAAAGAAAAAATGATTAGTTAAAAAGACAGAAAGAAAGACAGAAAAAGAGAGCGAGAAAGAAAGAAAGAAAGAAAAGAGAGAAAGAAAGAAAAAGAGAGCGAGAAAGAAAGAAAGAATGATTAGTTAAAAAGACAGAAAGAAAGAGAGAAAGAAAGAAAGAAAAAGAAAGAAAGAAATCTTAAATGAGTCTCAATGAATTAGAAATAGTACATAGAGCGGCAGCTGATGGAGTCTAATGAGCCTCTCCAACTGTCAACATTTGAATTTATACAGTTGAAGTTTAAATAGTCTTGGCTCAATTTGAACATTCTGCAATGAAAGTCTATGGGATTTTTCCAAGTTTTGATCAGCAATTTTAGGAAAACCGTTAGTCTGATCAGTCTGAAAAGAGCAAGCTACTCGAGTCAGAACAGTTTGAAGGTTTAGTGTGAGTTTTGTGGTTGTAGCTTGAACAGTTTAGGAGGAGTAGCATGGAGAAATTTTGGCTAAGAATAATAATAATAAGCTTAAATACAATATCAGTATGTTGGCTTTTCCAAGCCAACTTAATTACATTTAATATTTCATCCAATTTATTTGAAGTGCTGAGTTCTAGATTAAAGAAGATTCTAGTGTTCATTCATCATGTCGATTGAACTGAAGTGAAACCTCGAGCAGTGTAGAGCTGTAGTAGAGCAGTGTAGAGCAGTGTAGAGCAGTGTAGAGCTGTAGTAGAGCTGTGTAGAGCTGTTGTAGAGCTGTGTAGAGCTGTGTAGAGCTGTTGTAGAGCAGTGTAGAGCTGTGTAGAGCTGTTCTCAGACACTAGATGGCAGAATCGTGAAACATTTGAAGAGTTGAAACGCTTTATTCCATTACAGCTGCAAAAATACAGTCAATCACACTTACAACTTTTAGAAAACCCAACATTCGCCTGCAGCTTCTCATGCGTCTGAGACTAATCTTACTGCTGAGATTTATATTAATTAGGGTAAGTGTACCTATTACACCACAATCTAACTCTAGGTTTCTTTCATAGATATTGACATAGTTTATAAGAAAAATCATTTGTTAAAATGCAAGATTTATCTCTCATTTGAAAATGTATTAATTAGTTGATGTATATTTTAGAATATAAAATAAAGATATTTTAGGAATAAAGTCAGAAGTCTGGCATGGGCTTAATTGGTACTTTGGCACCCTTTAAGTCCGCATGTGTCCCGAATAAGCACACATCATCATTGATTCACAAACTATACACAATTAATTGATTTTAAAGAAGTAAAACATCAATATATTTATTCAGTGACGGGGAAGTATTAAAATGATTCCTTTAGCTAATGTTTGATTAGAGCCCGGGGTGGGATGGGTCAGGGTTAGTGGCCGGTGGACTGGAGCCTTAGGTCGGCTTGACTGGAGTTGTAGATGGAGTCAAGCTGGAAGTTTGACGACCGGGTGTATCTCGGGAGCCAAGCCGAGTTGGGGCTCCAGACTCTGGGGTTTCGGGGGGTCTCCTAGTGGGCCCCCACACCGGGAGTCTGGAGCCTTAAGTCGGCTTGGCTCCCGAGTTATTCCTGGTCAAAGGTGGAAATAAACCGGGTGTATTTCTGGAAGGAAGCTGAGTTGGGGCTCCAGACTCTGGGCTTAGGGGTCTCCTAGTGGGCCCCCCACACGGGGAGTCTGGAGCCTTAAGTCGGCTTGGCTCCCGAGTTATTCCTGGTCAGAGGTGGAAGTTAAACCGGGTGTATCTCTGGAAGGAAGCTGAGTTGGGGCTCCAGACTCTGGGCTTAGGGGTCTCCTAGTGGGCCCCCCACAAGGGGAGTCTGGAGCCTTAAGTTGGCTTGGCTCCGGAGTTATGCCTGGTCAAATGTGGAAGTTTGACCGGGTGTATCTCGGGAGCCAAGCCGAGTTGAGGCTCCAGACTCTGGGGTTTCGGGGGGTCTCCTAGTGGGCCCCCACACCGGGAGTCTGGAGCCTTAAGTCGGCTTGGCTCCCGAGTTATTCCTGGTCAAAGGTGGAAGTTAAACCGGGTGTATCTCTGGAAGGAAGCTGAGTTGGGGCTCCAGACTCTGGGGTGGGCCCCCACACTGGGAGTCTGGAGCCTTAAGTCGGCTTGCAGTGTTTCCCACAGATTAGAAAGCAATTTGTGGTGGGGGGGGGGATTCAAAATAATTCCTTCGTTAATAATTCGTTACACAGGACTTTATTATATTAAACATTAATCAAAAATGATTCACACCTTCACAAAATCCAAACATTCAGTGTAAGAACACATTTGATTCACAGCTTATATAGTGTTTTGACCTCGACATCCCACCTGCATTTTACCGCAAACTTGCGACTAGTTAACTTTCTAAAGAAGACTCTTGCTTGTTAAGGGGCCAAAATGATTGTTTTTCCTGGATCAAACCTGGTCTTCGGTGGCCTTCGGACTCTCATCCGTTCTTGCCCTCTTTTTGCCCTCTTATTTTTTTTTAAAGCGGTGATTTTATTTACATTAGTTAATGTATTAAGCTAACTAACATGAACCATGAGCAATACATTTGCTACTGTATTTATTCATCTTTGTTAATCTTAGTTAATAAAAATACAGCTGTTCATTGTTTGTTCATGTTACTTCACAGTGCATTAGGCTAACTAATGTTAACAAATACAACTTTTGATTTCCATAATGTAGGCTAATAGTAAATGGTGAAATTAACATTAATAAAGATTAATAAATGCTGTAGAAGTGACGTTTATTAATAGTTAATGTTAACTAATGTAGTTAACTAGAGTTTAATAAATGGAACCTTAGTGTAAAGTGTTACCGATTTGTAATACACCGATTCATTGTCGGACAGATCTGTTGTTTTCATAGACAGTATATAAACTGGACACAGCGACCCCATAGACTTCAACTGAGAAAAGTGAAGTCAATTAGAAGCTCTCACTTCCTGATGGCTGAGCGCACTGCGCAGACTCACACTGAGCTTGACGACATAGATGTGACGTGAGCAACCCGTCTATCTTCTAGTAGCTGTGCCCAGAGAAATCTGAATCATTCCCTTCCCAAACTTGCAGAGACGGAGAGTGTGAGTAGGAGGTGTCCATGAGCTAGGAGCAGGAGAAACTTTTGCTAAGTATTCTGATTAATTACTTTGTCATTTTGCCTCCACGTCCCCCCGATCGCCCGCGAGCTTCTCCTCCAGTCCATACGGTAATCTCTCTACTGTGCGACAGAGAGTCGCGTGGTTATGACGCAATCGTTAGCCTATTTTTACAAAAACTGCTTCTACGGGGCCATAACGTAAGATACAAGGTAATGGAGCCTTTTATACATTTTCGTGTTTCTTTAGAAATAAATAATGGACAAATGGAGTCTTTAAACGCCTCAGATGTGAAGTTATTCGCTGTCAAAGTGATGCCAAAATGAATGGGAGTCACTGGAACGCTAACAGCAGGTGATGGTCCGCTAATCAATGGCGGCGCCCGGGGAAGCTTCATTGTTTTCCGAATGACTGCCACCCCTGGTTGTTTTAACCATTCATTAAATATAATCGGTTCAAAGGAGTCATTAGTTCGTGAATCGGACGTGTCAGTAGCGGACCACGGCACGCATTGTGTTATTATCCCGGCAGTCAGGACATCGCACGAGATTTGTGTAGCCGGTGAGGTGGCAATTAGTAGAGGGCGTGGCCAGGTAGGCAGAGGGTTTTTAAGCAGGCACCTGTAGGGAGGCCTAGAGAGGAGGTCCAATCTTGTGTGTGGAATTGTGCTGTTTGGTAGCCTTTCCTTGTGTGTGGGTGCACAGACGTGGCCAAGCAAATATTGACTGCTTTGTTTTATATTTACAAAGCCTCTTTCACTGAATTAGATGTTTTTAATGCAGACACACACATTGTGCGGTCCGGTGACATGTCCAGGTTGGTTTGTGCATGAACGGTCTGGTGAGCAGCTAGGCTAAATAAATAGTGATTGCTTTGTTTCATATTTATGAGGACTTGTTTTACTTAATTAGGGAATTGTTTTTAATGCATGGATTTGTAGGATGTTGGTCACGCCCGTTTCTATCTTGGAAGTTAGTCCAGGATTGGTGGCTGTGTTGCAGGTAATTTTAGGTTTTTTATACAGTGTTTGTAAGTGTCTTGATTTTATTTTCTAATGAGATTAAAGAAATACGTTTTGTTAGCCGGGCAAGCCAGACCTACATCAAGATGTTAGGTCTGGAAACTCACCGTAGACACGGCTCAATCCGAGGGGTGGGATAAACGGCTGTCTTTCAAATTCCCTCTGCACGCAATAGGACAGCGCTTCAACCAACCAGAGCTTTTTCCCAACAGCGGAGCTAACGTTAGTTGATAGATTCAACTTTTGAACAGTATGAACACATCTTCCTTTTTACGAATGACGTTCTTTGCTCTTTTCTCAAAGAAAAGCTTAACTCCAAGTCCTCCAGAGTCACGGCCATAGCCGATTCGAAAGACTGTTCTCCAGCAGCAGCTCTTCTTTGTTTTCAAGTAGCAGGGAATCGTCGCAACTCTGTCGTCATTATGTTAAGCCCGCCCCGCCTACTCTATACACGATGTGATTGGCCTGACCCAATGTAGGGCACGAAAGTCAACGGAGAGTTACTAGACTACTCTGGCTGCAAAATACATTTTGTTGCCGCTAGGGTGCGTCTAGATTTCTAGGCTAACGTTTTGTGGTTATTTTTGCGTATTGCTGCTAATTGAGTTTGGTTGATCGCTGTTCCTCTTGTGTTTGTTTTGTTTTGATTTCCCCATCCAGCCAGTGCCGGTGTGGTGAAGAGATGAGTCCTACTGAAGAGATGAGTCCGAGCTTAGGACCCAACAATCCGATTGGTTCAAAGCACGTTTTATGGGTAATCGCTTTAGTGCCTGTTTACAAATCATACAAAATCACTTTATTATAGAAGACGTTTGTACTATGTTATAACGAATCATTAATGTATTTTAACTTATATGTTTCGTATACTAGTTTTTAACCGAAGCTATAGATTGTGAAATTAAACATTTCTCGTTGTTAGTGTGTTTTTTAAAATAGATAAACTACATATTTGAGCTTCAAACAACTACATTCTCCACTGAGAAACTCTTAAAACTACATTTCGTGACGCAATAACAATCGTATTTTGAAATTTCGCGGTCTTTCTCCTCTGCTATTGACGCAACTTGAGATTTTAAATATTAGTTATAGAATATATACAATATACAATTTAATTTAATCTTGCCTTGTATATAGCAGCGGGATTTAGCATTCTACATAAAGCTACCACATAATAACACTAAAACAGCTCACGTTAGCAACAAGCTGTCGCGAGAACAGATTTAGATCAGGCATACTACTGGCATACTAATGGGGTCCTAAGCTCGGACTCATCTCTTCAATAGGACTCATTTGTTCACCACACCGGCAGTGAGTGTATAGATGTGGTGAATCGTACTGGCTAGTGGGGGGTTTTCTTTTCTTACTTTTTCCTTGTTTGTATGTCACTTCCCAGCCTCGTGTTGCCAGCCTACCCTTGCACTCTCTGTACTATATGGATGCTTTAAAACACATGAACTATTTATTTGCATGAGACTTAAGTTTGCAGTGGAATTGGTTTATTTGTGTTGGTTTGAGTATGCAAATACTCAAAACAGTTGTGTACAAAAAAAAATCAAAATTCAAAATTCTTTGATGAATAGAAAGTTTAGAAAGTTCAAAAGAACAGCATTTATTTAAAATAGAATATTTTCTAACATTTGAAATGTCTTTACTGTCACTTTTGATCAGTTTAACTCATCCTTGATGAATAAAAGTATTGATTTATTTTATTTATTTATTTTATTTATTTCCCCCCAAAATAAAATTAAAATTCTTACTGACCCCACTCTTTTGAACGGTGTTTAATAAATTAAAACTTTAAAATATATTAAAATAGAAAACAGTCATTTTAAATTGTCATAATATTTCACAATATTACGTTTTTTTTATTTATTTTTTTATCAAATAAATGCAGCCTTGGTGAGCAGAAGATACTTCTTTTAAAAACATTAAAAATCTCACTGACCCCAAACTTTTGACCGGTAGTGTATGTGTGTCAATATTGCGCACCCCTAATGTACGGTATTCATCTTGATTTCTTCAGGTCTTAAAAAGCCTTAAATGTGACTTTAAAAAGTGTGCAGCAAACCCTGTGTAATGACACAATCTGTATCTAAACCGTGGTTACTTACTCTAGTAAACTCATGGTTGGTTGTCAGCGAGTCATAAGCTGTTTTATATCTGATGATAAAGCGGTTTAATGTTCCTCATCATCCACACTGTGACCTTACAGGAGGATGATCTGAGCGATGACGTCTAACAGCAGTTGTGGACGTACAGTAGAAGGATATTTATGGGGTTTTAATGACCGTAAAATGAAAGCAGAGTTAGCTGTGTGTCTGTAGCAGCAGAACGGAGGCCTTGCCCTTTGTGTGTGTGATTTACTCTGCCGGCGTATTTCACTCGGTTCGCAATCTATTTCTGAGATAACAAGACATTTCAGATGATGGTTGGCATGGAAACATTGCTGCGGTTTCGCCTCTGAACGCTCATGAAGATGCTCCTGTTCCTCCGTCTTCACGGCGGGGTTGACCTTTGAGCTTATCTTTATTCCACATGTACGCATGATTTCATTGTGATAAAAAAATGCTTTCCTCCTTTTGTTCAAGGATTCAACAAATATCAGATAAGAGCAATAGAGTGTGTCATTTTTGCTTGGTTCGAATGCTCATATCTGAAATATTTCAGCTTAAATTTGAAAGAAACAAAATAAATTATTATAAAATAATATTATAAAAATTATTATTAAATAAATAAATAAATTACATTATTAAAAACTTGCAAATTATTGCAATTATGAAAATGAAATAAATATTATTTTAAATTATAATTCTCAATGGTGATTATTCTTATATTAGAGTTTTTTTGTGGCTGTTTCAATAAAAATTTCTTATGTATTTCTTTCACTTAAATTAGCATATTAGTATAAATTAAAGGCAGGACAACAAATGACTACAATGAATTAATATCTGAAAATTATTTATGCATAATACATTTATATTTAATATACAAACATGTTTTAAAAATATATAATATATAAATCTTTCAGGTTATTATTTGAGGTTATACTTGATGTAAAATTCTGCTTAAATGTCATTAATTTATCACAATGCAGACATTTATTTAAAAAAAAATTTTTATCTTGATTTTGGGGTGAAATATGACAAACATGTTTTCTTGAAATGTATATTTGTATTTTGTGTGTGTGTTTATATGAGCAATTTGACACTTGAATGAACATTTAAACTCACATGTCATTTTTATAGCTTTATCTATTGATTCTAAAGCTTATTTATATTTACCTTTATTCGTTTAAGTGCTTAATAATAATTGATCAACTAAAATTGTACATGTGTAATTGATTTAAGGGTATAATAATTACATAAATAATATCTAAATCATTCAAAATATTATTATAAATAAAGCATGGCTGAAAATCATTTGAAACAGACATGTGACACTTTGCTCACAGCTGATTGGTCCAGTTTGAGGTCTTTGACCTGGATCATCCGGGTATGGAGTGCAGGTTACTATGCTGAAGTCAAACCACACAGTAAAAAAACATTGGGTTATTTTTTTAACCCAACCGCTGGGTTACACATATTGGGTCACTATGTTGGGTTATTTTTCCAAAAAATGTTGGGTCATTTTTTAAATCGTTGGGTAATTTCTAGTAATAACCCGGTTAAATACGTGTGTTGTGTGTTTTGAATTTATGCACACAATTATGTATATTTACATTCAATTCTAGACTCCCCAATATTTAGTTTGTAATTAAAAAATATATTTGTTGAGACATATTTATTGTCTTATATAAATAAACAATCTGTATTTGAAAAAAAAAGTGTATTTTATTTATTAAAATAATGTCATAAACTTTTAACCCAACTGGTTTTAACCCAATGCACTGGGTTATAATAACCCACAGTTGTGAAGGTGCTGCTACACCAGCCCATAGTTGGGTTACTCGATGGGTTATTTTTAACCCAACATTATTATTAAGCAGTTTCATGGTGCCTAAAGCCCAGGGCTGGTGCACACATCCCTGACTCTCCACGTGAACTCCTGTTTCAGTCCCTGTCCAGAGGAGTGTGTGTGTGTGTGTGTGTGTGTGTGTGTGAGTGTGTGAGTCTTCAGTCCTCAGAGATCGTGTGTGTGTGTGAGTCTTCAGTCTTCACAGATCGTGTGTGTGTGTGTGTCTTCAGTCTTCACAGATCGTGTGTGTGTGTGTGTGTGTGTGTGTGTGTTTGTGTCTTCAGTCCTCAGAGATTGTGTGTGTGTGTGTGTGTGTGTGTGTGTGTGTGTGTGTGTGTGTGTGTGTGTGTGTGTGTGTGTGAGTCTTCAGTCCTCAGAGATTGTGTGTGTGTGTGTGTGTGTGAGTGTGTGAGTCTTCAGACATCGTGTGTGTGAGTCTAAAGTCCTCAGAGATCGTGTGTGTGTGTCTTCAGACATCGTGTGTGTGTGTGTGAGTCTACAGTCCTCAGAGATCGTGTGTGTGTGTCTTCAGACATCGTGTGTGTGTGTGTGAGTCTACAGTCCTCAGAGATCGTGAGTGTGTGAGTCTTCAGTCTTCAGACATCGTGTGTGTGTGTGTGTGTGTGTGTGTGAGTCTTCAGTCCTCACAGATCGTGTGTGTGTGTGTGTAGGTTTTCAGAGAGATGAAGATGTGGAGCCGCTGAGCTGAAGGTGTTTGGGCTGTTTAAACCCTCCAGCGCTTCTGAACCCACCGTTAAACACACAGGCTGATGGGATATGGGCTGAGAGTTAAGAAGATCAACGGAGGTGGAGCTAATTACATATTCCACGGTTTAGAAGTGCTCTGCACGGCGAGAACTCAAGGCCAGTGTAAACAGCGTGTGTGTGAGAGAGAGAGAGAGAGAGAGAGAGAGAGAGGTGTGTGTGTGTGAGAGAGAGAGAGGTGTGTGTGTGTGTGAGAGAGAGAGAGAGAGAGGTGTGTGTGTGTGTGAGAGAGAGAGAGAGGTGTGTGTGTGTGTGTGTGTGTGTGTGTGTGTGTGTGTGTGTGTGTGTGTGTGTGTGTGTGTGTGTGTGTGTGTGTGTTTGTGTGTGTGTGAGAGAGAGAGAGAGGTGTGTGTGTGTGTGTGTGTGTGTGTGTGTGTGTGTGTGTGTTTGTGTGTGTGTGTGTGTGTGTGTGTGTGTGTGTGTGTGTGTGTGTGTGTGTTTGTGTGTGTGTGAGAGAGAGAGATGTGTGTGTGGGTGTGTGAATGAGTTTCAATTCACATTTATTTCTACAGCGCTTTCACAATACACATCATTTCAAATCAGCTTTACAGAAAATGTTATAATCTACAGAGATCAGTCATCAGAGGAAACTGTTATGTATCTCAGAAATGTACATATAAAAAATCACAGTTAGCTAAAAATGTATTAATTTAAACAATGTCATATTCTAATGCGGACCCAGTGAGCTCACTGAAGTCATGAATACTGGTTTGTTAACAAATGATTATGACATTTAGATAAACGTAGCATGACCTTTGCACTGCGAGTGACTTGATCAACTGAGTCTCAGTGTCACCAGTGTTATGATCATATGACAGATGACGAGTATTAGTCAGGAATGTTTTTAAGGCGAGGGGTCAATATATTATGCGACAACTATAATTATATTTACTAGCCTTTAAGTCCTTATATTCCCCATTTCCACAGTCCTGCCTTTACATATTCCCAGATCTGCAAACAACTGAACAAGACCTTTCTTTCTAAACGTAAATCTGAGCTGATACCAATAGTAGAGACACTATCACTTCAAATAAACAATACTTCTCTGAATCTTGCCCTGGGCTACAGTGGGTCAGTCGAGCAGAGCCGCTTCTGGGAGAGATCCGTGTGTGTGTGTGTGTGTGTGTGTGTGTGTGTGTGTGTGTGTGTTCCAGCGCTCGCAGACGAGTGTGTGATGGACGTGTACGCCGACTGATACTCAGCCGAGATGAAAAGAGCGGATCGCCACAGCTGCCCTTTCTCTCTGTCAGACCCGATCAAGTTCAGCGGGAGTTCTTTAATTTAAACTGCGCTCTCTCAGTCTCTCTGTCTCTCTGTCGCTGCTCGTTCTCCAGCGCACGGATGAGACGGCAGATTGAAAAGGTCTTCATTCATGTGAAAACTCCGGCGTTTAGTGTGGATGCTGACTCACAGGTGCATCGATCAGTTGTGTTGACCAACTGTGTGTGCAAGATACTTGTAAATGAGATGCAATTTTTTAATTGTTCATTTTTAGTTATTGTTAAACTTATTGTAAACATCTATATTTATGTATTTGGCAGCTTTTATTCAAAGCGACTTACATTGTATTTAAAGGGGTGGTATAATGCCCTTTTTTGAAAAGATGTAAAATAAGTCTCTGGTGTCCCCAGAGTGTGTATGTGAAGTTTTAGCTCAAAATACCCCACAGATATTTTTATATAGCATGTTAAAATTGTAAATTTTTGAGGGTGAGCAAAAACGCGCCGTTTTGTGTCTGTTCCTTTAAAGCAGGGCTCAGTAGCTTCGGGATTTCTTCGCTGTATTCTCGCTTTTTGCTCGCAGGTTTCTCTCTAGAGCTCCCCCCACAGCTTCGGAATAGATATTTGACAACACTGTTGTAAAAACTCGTTGGTGATTCTCAGACACCAGAGGCTATAGATCAACGACATCAAAGCAGACGTCTTCTTCATTCGGGTTCGGACAGCGTGAGGGAGCGCAATAATGACAGCATTTTAGCAGATTTCTTTTGGCCGTAAAGCAATTGTTTACATCGCGAGACCTGATATCACGCGAGACTTCCTGACGCAGCGGCCGGCGGCCCGCCGGCTCAAAGTTGCAAGTGCGTATTTTCCGCTCACGGGCACCAGGGGGGTGCGAAACGACCACCATTCAACCCGAAATAAGTAATATAACCATTCCAATGACTCCGAAGCTGTTCAGTTAAGGTAAAAAAAGTTACTTAGTTCACCTTTAAATGCAAATGAGCTGCTGCTCCCGGCACAGGGGGCGGAGCTGCAACAGCTTGCACTCACACAGACATGCACTGAAAATTTCAAAAACTTTTAGCCTTTCATGTTCAAACCGGAGTCAGACAATGATGGAGAGACTCAAGAAGAAGTGACAACATGTAGACAACAAGACATTTCTGAATGGTTAGTTGATGAATTTATGTAGCTTGTGTGTAGTTATCTTCTAGTCATTGATTAGCATATTCTGTCGTGATAATCTATAAATCGTGTTCCGGGGGTGGGGTTTATGTAAATTTAAGGGTTGGTGATGTCACTAACCCGGGAGGAATGTGGTGTAGTCTCTACCAGCCGTTTGTTGTAGTCCTTAAAAAGCGATTTCTTTAAAAGCAAAAATCTCCCTTTGCTTTGAACTTTGAGTGTCGTAACTTTGCAGATGTTGTTTATGCTCAAACAGCAACATTACACACTAACTAAAGTTAGAGAAGAGAAATCATAATCAACCATCCCTTTAAAGGGATACTTCAGGATTTAGCATTAAGCTTTGTATCAGTAGAAAACCTGTAGTATTTTCAAATGACTGTGCTTCCCTCCCTCATATCCCCCTGAGACGAGAGATTTAATGTTTGTTTGTTTTTTTTTCTGGAAAAAATCCTCCCATGACACGAAAAACGTCATTTTGCGTCATCGGAGGACTTTTTGGCCAGAGGCTAGAAACTACAGCCAGTGCTAGGAGCTAGTTCCGCATGTTTTCAACCCGCCCATAGGGGGTGGGATCTCACTCACAGAATGTACAAATAGTGTCAGCCATCTTTTTTTTGGAAGCTAAGCTATCAGGCTCTTGTTCTGTGGAGAAAGCTGAGTAGTAGGGGTTACCATCCTCTTTTTTCCGGCCGTCGAGATCGTCCAAAATGTCCGGGATTTGGCTTTTGCTTTCTACAGTCGCCATTCATTGTTTACATGCACACCTTTTGTTTCAATCTAACTGAATTCATTCCGATTGGTGAATCTGAATGTAGTGTTTACATGAACGCTAAACAAGTGATCGGTTGATGTGCGTTTTAGCATTGCTAAGAAAATTCCCGCTCCTCCGTGAGAGATAGCCTACGAGACCGGTGTCGCTCATCAGTAATCGTGCCGTTCTCCCGCGCCCCTCAGCCTCGTCCTGCTCGCCACAGTAAACATAATGAATGGCGACTGTAGAACGCAAAAGCCGAATCCCGGACATTTTGGGCGATCTCGAAGTCACGGAGACTCACGATAAAACGGCGTCTTTTAAGTTTTGAGTCAACTAGTAGCCTAGCCTAGTTGTTTAACTGCGCTCTCTTACCGGTAGGCGTGGCTTGGGAGTGGCCTCGTAGGGCAGCGAAGCAAGTGCATTCTGGGAGTTGTTGTCTTTCATCCACATGAGCCAAAAATAAATTTTCTGGCTTTTCTCAGTCTAGAAGGCTCCAAATTCAAAAATAATTTCACATTTCTACTACATAAATGACCCATTTTAAATACACATTCATCGTTCCAGAGGTGAAGTATCCCTTTAAGGTTTATGTCTAGGGATGCACCGATATGAACATTTTGGCCGATACCGATAACCGATAATTCTTTATATTTGAAAGCCGATAACCGATATATCAGCCGATAAATCTTATTCCAAATTTTTATATTATTTTTGAGAGCCTGATTACAAAAACTAAAGTCTCGTCATGTCCCAAGCACACACTTATAATGATGTTCTCATTATAGTTTTATGAAGCCGATACGACAGACTTGCGCTGCACATGTTGCACTCAAACATATTTTCCTGTTTGAAGTGATTCCAATGATATTTTACGCAATTAAAAATGGCGTATCTGAAGTAAATACTAAAATACTGAATATGGCGTATGGTGGCCGATATATTGTGCATCACTATTTATGTCATGTTAAGGTTTAGTTCATGCAGAATCAAACTCATGACCGTGGCGTTGTTAGTGCAATGATCAACTTTATACATTAATACATTTGTGCATTTTGCAACTTACATTAGAAACAAGCAAAAAAATTATAATTGACCATGTTCTAAACCGGTGTGTGTTTTCTCAGAGCACTATCGAGACTAAAGTCTCACCTCCGAGTCATCCTAATCTACATCTCTTTCCCTCTTCCCCACTCCCCCTCTCTCATGCTCAGATCATCTGAATTCACCCTAGAAAATGTATAGTTTAATGTGAATGATTAACATCGAGTATTATACATATATAGTATCATTTGAAATGTCTCAGTGCGACTGGTACAAATGTCTCATTTCCAAATAACTAAAACAAAAGGTAATAAGGTTTTTAAGAGTTTAGAGATAACTGACACACAAAGGAAGGTGGTTTCTAGACAAATGGTCTCCTACCCACCCCCCCACCCCCCCCCCCCATAAGGTGTAACCTCTGAATGCTGTTAGTACATGTTTCCATGTGAAAGAGGTTCTGTCTATATAATGAAATGCAGCAAAGGACTCTGGGCCTTCTGTACCTCAGATCAGCCCGTGAGGCCGAGGGTAAGACGCTCAGCTTCATGTAAAATGTCGGGTTGCATCTTTTCTCTTTAATCCAGAGAATTTGATGTTTTGTATCGATTATCTTTGAATTGATTATGAAATTGGCATGATACATTTACCTGACATAATAAATTGTTACATTTGATTATTCTGACTTTGACATTATTTTCATTAAAGAGTTAAAAGGAATAGTCAAGCACTCGCTCATTTAATGATGCACAGATATCATTAAAACCTTTTCATTTATGGAGTCAGATGAAATAACGAGAAAATACATATTCAAATGTATTGCATTTAATAAAAAAATACTTTGCCTCGAGAAAAGGACAGTAACACGTAAAGACCTTCCGCTCTGGTCGGATGCTGGCTTTGGGCCGATCGAGCGCGAGCTTACACATGTTAACCTTATTGCAAACATTTATATTTAAGCATTTTTTTATTCCAGGCGACGTGTATTGCATTTAAGGTTTAGGAATCAAATTTAAACATTTTTACCAGTTTAAGTTCACAACGCTCTGGAAAACAATCATGAGTACAGTGCAGATTGTGTTGCAAAACTAGTTCAGATCACTCTAAAAGCACACGATAGTCAAAGGTCTATCTATGCAAGAATCGGAGATTGAGTGTTTAATGGGAATGTTGTTCCAAAGCCAACTTTTCCTATTGATTCAGGAACGTCATGCATGTCATCAGACTCTCCCTGTTCCAGAGATCATCACTCAAAATCAGACACACATTTATACGAGTCTACGAAGCACTCAGCTGTGGTTTCCTGAAGCACAGAGTGATTAGCCCATCGAGAAGCTCTCGAATCTCCAACACAAAGAGCTAATCTGCCCTGTGGTCGGGATGGTGTCGCTGAACAGCATCAGCGCTGGCCTGTGGCCTTGCGTTTCCTACCGTGATTATAGCACTGAAGGACCCTGAGATGTGTGAATGTCTGGTCTCTGAAGAGCCAGCGAGTGGGTGAATCAGGACCTGGAGTGCGCCGTACGTGGGTGTTTAACTTTTACAGCTAGCGTATGTTTTAATCTGCCCTGGTTCTCGATCTTCTTCCCTTGACGAGTGCTTAAACTGTCAATGAGTCATAATTTCTAACCTCGTTCCTCCTGCATTTGAATTGCAAATCGACTGCCGTTGAGAAGCTCAGTTTACATGCGCACACTCCAGCTGGGAGTCGAGTCACATCCATTTATACAGCACTTTTTACAACACGGATTGTTTCAAAGCAGCTTTACAGAGATTACAGGAAAATAATGCAAAAAAAAAGTTTCCAGAAGAAAATAAGTAAGTTTCATGTTTGTTTTAAAAAAGTTATTAATTTAGTTAATTTATACATATATATAGCCGTGATGTCATCGTCCGAGATCGCCATCGTGTAACTGACTTAAAGTAGCAACACCAATAACTTAATTTTTATGCAATCCACTAACTTAATTTTTGCACGACAATAAATAGTATTGCTTTTACAGTAAGAAGCTGTTTTACAAGGATCGGTGTAATATGAAAAACACTACCATACTGTGCTGTTCTTATGCTGTGCTTAAAGTCCCCCTGTAGTCAATCATTTTTGTCTTTGATCATCAAAATTACACATTTAAACTTTTTTTTCTTTCTTCATGCCTTAAAATATCTTGACTGTAACTCGACACCCTTGCCTCATTTAGTATGCGCGGTTCTATGAATATGCAAATGAGCCCCGCCTCCACTCACTCACTCAGCTCAGAGATTGACGATCACACGTTGATCTGATTGGTTACAAGATAGTTTGTGACGTCAGAAACACCAGCGATTTCACTCAGCAATGCTGTCGACTTATGAATTTACACATGGTTTGTCTTAAAGCAGATTAAAAACACCACATAGACACATAAACTACATTAAAAGCTGGATTTTCACCACAGGGGGACTTTAACAACTAAGTCAGAGCAGTAAGCAAACATCTCTAGGTCTTCTATCAGATCGTCAACCAGTGGATCTCTGAGCTGAGTGAGTGAGTGGAGGCGGGGCTCATTTGCATATTCATAGAACCGCGCATACTAAATGAGGCAAGGGTGTCGAGTTACATTCAAGATATTTTAAGGCATGAAGAAAGGAAAAAACTTTTGAATGTGTAATTTTGGTGATCAAAGATCAGTTTTAAGGGATAAAATCATTGACAGGGGAACTTTAATATAATCAATGATTGCTTTAGTGTTTGTTCTTTGTTAATTGCAGGAAGTTACCTTCACATTCTACTTCAATCATCAAAACATCAATTGGCGTGTAAAACTGCAGCGTTCACAGGTTTGGTGGGAGACGTCGGGAGATTTTGGACTTGAACATAACTGCAACTGATAGAGGTCAGTCAACAAGAGCAGCGACATTATGCAGACCATCAATCACACACAACTTAAAAGATCGTTTCAAAAACACTCTTACAGGGATGTTTAGGTTTCCATCGGATGAAACGGTGTTGTGTTAAAGTTAATAACTCATGATCTTTACAACGGAAGTGAATCAATCAAAACTAACTTTATCTGGACAATAACTTTATTCTAGATCTGCTGTAAAGCCTAAACAATCTCTGTTACTGTAATCTCCTGTTATCACTGTAAAGCTGCTTTGAAACAGTCTATATTGTTAAAAGCGCTAAATATCTTAAAGATAAAGATGTTAAATTACTGAATACCTTAAAGGGGTCATATAATGGTACATGCACTTTTACAAGTTGATTGTACTGAAATGTGTGTTGGCAGTGCCTGTACACAACCATCATAAAATGATAGAAATCCATCCAGTGTTTTTTTTTTTTAAATCTTCTTTTATGTTTCCCCCGTCTCAAATCAAGCTGTTCGATTTTGTGACGTCACAAAATCGACGCCCTCCCACGACTGTTGATTGACAGTAGCGTTTCAACACAGCCCCGCCCTCACTCGTGAGCGAGCTGTCAATCATAGCCCGCGCGGACAGGCGCGTCATTGTTGATAGCTGGAGCACTGAGCAGAATGGCGTCTAAGCGATTGTGGTGTTCTGTTCTTGGGTTTAATAACGAACACAGCAGTCATATTGATGTTCCTAAATCCGAACCGCTGAAGACGCAGTGGCTGAGTTTGTTTTCGAAGGGAATATGCCCAAAGCATTGACGCAGGGATTCCCCACGATCAACCTCAATGCTTTCATGTTTGCTCATTTCTCACACCAGACTGCTTTACAAACGAGGATCAGTATAAAGCTGGTTTTGCTAAGAAGCTGCTCCTGAAAAAAGGATCAGTACCAACTATTCGTGTTCCTGCTGCACCTCCAGAAGAACTGAAGTGAGTGTAACGTTTTATTAAGCTTTATATTAATATTTATATTAATCTTTGCAAATCGCTTGCACGCTTCACGATGAATGCGGCTATCTTTACACTCAGGGTACATTACGACATGTTTTCTATGTACGAGGTTCTCAATATAATTCATAATCCCACGTTTGTAATGAACAACGCGTTATGGTTATTGTGTTATTATTTCAAACGGTGTCCGCACAGAACAGAGGGGCGGGGTCAGCAAAGCTCATTATCATGTAAAGACACATGCACTTAAACGGCGTGCTGAAAACAGAGCTGGTTTTGAACAGGTAAAATGAGTGTTTTCTTACAATACTAATGAGAATTTTTAATTAAAGTATATTACAAACTTTTCATTTAGACCCTAAAGAATCATATTAGCTTGTACAAAAATGGCATTATATGACCCCTTTAAAACACTCAACACCCCCAAAGGACATATATCTCAAATTATAAGGTTTTTCTCTTCTTTTCTTTCTTTACCTTTTTTTTTTTAAAATAAATTTTTTCCAGTTTTTAGTTTGTTTTTGTTTGCTTGTTCTTATATCCTCCCCGTCTATTCTTATATTGTTTATCTGTGCTTTGTTTAAAAAAAACAACAAACATTTTTTTGGGGGTTTATTGTGTGTATTTTGTACAATTTCTGTATGTATTCCTGCAATAAAAAAAAAATAAAAAAAATAAAAAAAATGAAGGTGACTTGACTTGACCGAGTCGTTCCTCAGACTGTAAAGACTGACGTCATGATCTCATAAAGATCATTAAAGACTCATAAAGTTCATAAAGACTGACATCATAATCTCATAAAGATCATGAAAGACTCATAAAGATCATAAAGACTGACGTCATGATCTCATAAAGATCATGAAAGACTCTTAAAGACTCATAAAGACTGACGTCATGATCTTCTGAGGTGTAAATGCTTTTCAACGGTCGTTCTCATCTCTCTCGGGTGAATGTTCTTCAATTAGACTTGAAAGGCTTCGGAAGAACGATGTTGCTAAGAGACGTCGACCTTTGACCCCACACTGATGCCGTATTCACTCAGACAGGCCTTCAGAGCGCCGGTAATTATTTCTTACTGATGGCCTAATCCATCAAGCGAGACGGTGGGAAATAAATGAGGAGAAGTGAGGAGAGCGGGATTTTTCCTTTAGGTGTGTGTGTGTGTGTGTGTGTGTGTGTGTGTGTGTGTGTGTGTGTGTGTGTGTGTGTGTGTGTTGATCTCCCATGATTCCCTGCGGCCACAACCTCCCGTGACTCGCCAGAAAGTTTCGTCACAAGTATGAATATAATATTTAAAGTCCCCCTGTAGTCAATAATTGTATCCCTTAAAACTCATCTTTGATCACCAAAGCTACATATTTAAAGGTTTTTTCCTTGATTTTTTTTTTTCATGCATTAAAATATCTTGAATGTAACTCGACTCCCTTGCCTCATTTAGTATGCGCGGTTCTATGAATATGCAAATGAGCCCCGCCTCCACTCCCTCACTCAGCTCAGAGATCCACTGGTTGATGATCACACGTTGATCTGGGCCCGGTTTCCCGATAACGCTCACTCTTAGCGTGCTAAGAAGACTCGAAAGATATATCTTACCAAATTTGTTTATGTTCCTAAGTGTGTTCCCCGAACTATACCTTAGAAAGCTGCTTAAGATATCCCTTCTTACGTGCGACGTTACCCGGCGCTGTCCGTGCCAATGGTGCTGAATTGGTTGAAATCGATGACTCGAGAATCAATTATTCTCTCGTGCAGGGGCTGTTTATGTGAGAAAGTGGTGTTCTTTATTAGAGAAGCACTTCAGAAATAGTTGAAATTGCATTTATTATGATTATTGGATATTATAAAAAATAATCCAAACTATAATAGCCTATAATAATCTTGCCTACATATTTTAAAATTGTAACATATTGGCATTGCTGCCACAATAACCTTTTCAAAAATTTACGTGCCTTCTTCTCTTTCCCATTTTTGTTCGCTGAGGTGGAGCTCAGTGAAATATTGTTCTTGTGTAAATACTTTCCAGCATTTCAGTAATAAAAGTTTACATCTTGCGTACGGTGCTCGGCAGTGATCAAAAAGGATTTAAACCGTGAATTTCGAATCTCTTGTAAACTCAGAGATATGGATTCAGGCGGCAATTAAATTACCACACGACCTGTTTGTCAAAAAACAGGAGGTACTAATTTGGCCAGGGATTTTTACGCGGATTGGGTGAGAAAAACACTGATATTATGGATTCGTACGGCACTAAAATCACCGACTTACCCCTGTAAATGTTTAAAATACGACGAGCCCATGAGAAACAATATTAGCGTCCGAATAGGACTTAACTGACAGTAGCCTGTGCTTTCACTGGCCTTTAAAAGAGCGTTTTAATTAAATTAATAATATTGTATAATAATATAATAAAAATAAAAAAATCAGTGTAATGACAATTTTATTCTTTGCATGAAAACACTTGAATTAGCCTAACTGAACACTGTCTGGGTGTATTAAAACTTCAGAATTATATTCATATAGACCTGCAACAGTGATGAGGTAAAGCTAAGAGTGGTCCAGACCAACCTTACGAAAGTGTGACTTACAAAAGATATACTTAGCGTACGAACGTTTCGGGAACCGTCCCATAAGGTTAAGAGAGAGGTTAAGGAATAGGTTAAGAACTACTTAGAGATAAGAACGCTTTGGGAAACCGGGCCCAGATTGGTTACAAGGTAGTTTGTGACGTCAGAAACACCAGCGATTTCAAAGCGTGTGTTTGAGACTGTCTTTGGTTCACTGCAGTTTTAAGGAGGAAATACTCAGCAATGCTGTCGACTTATGAACTTACACATGGTTTGTCTTAAAGCGTATTAAACACACCACATAGACACATAAACTACATTAAAAGCTGGATTTACACCACAGGGAGTGAACTGGACTCCTAATGAATTTATGAAGCTAACTGCAAAGTCTAAACTATCAGCCACTACAGCAAAGCAACTCACGTAGATGTTGGAAAAGAGCCAGAGTGAAAGTGAACACACGACTGCATTATATTCCACAAAGGCCGATTAGTTGTCGACTGCAGATAAGCTTCATCGTTATTCACGGCACGTCTGTACTTTGCAGAAATCCTTCAGCACGTTGAACTGTGGCCTGCGATCCGGTTCAGGTTAAAGTGTGGAGATTACGCTCCTGCTTCTCCAAATGAACCTTATCTCTTTCACCTTTTTCCTCACTCCAACTCTCTATTTTATCTGTGTGTGTGTGTGTGTGTGTGTGTGTGTGTGTGTGTGTGTGTGTTTTATAAAGTTAAAGAATCACATGATTCTAGAACAAGAGTTCTCAACAACCCTGGAAAAAAAAAAAAGTATACTTTCAGCCAGACTATATCAGCACTTCAAGTGTGTTAATGATTAGTTAGCTTGAAGCTATTTTGGAACTGCACATTTTGTACTAACGGTCCTTGCACACCGAGTCCGAAATCTTCGTATGCGTTTTCTTCGTATATTCGTCATTCGGTGGCTCTGACTGCCGAAACACTTCTCGAAATGCTTGATACGGATGCAGAAAACAAACCCGATCCGAATTTCTTTATGATGGACGAAAGTTTCGGAGGCGAACGTGATTGACAAAACATTTATTTTTGAACGTGACACGAATTTAAGTATATTTTAGTTGTAATTACACTGTAGTAAAGCATAACTTTAAGTGTGTTTAGTGTACTTTTGTGTGCTAAACTGGAACAACTTCAAGTATACTTTAAGTATATCCCTGTAGGGACTCATTACATGCTTGATTAGTGATATTAAAGTGTACTTTATTTGTGTTACAAGTACATTACAAATTCATTACGAGTGTCTTCGACACACACAAGCAATATATCATAAGTGTATTATATTTGAGTAAAATATAAAGTATATGCTCAGTAATTCCTCTGGCTTATTCCAAATACTACAAAATGCACATTTAGTCTTCAATAACAAATGCACATTAGTAAACTAATATTACTTATACTAATATACTATTGTATACTATAATGTATTTTGAAAGTATACTTTTAACGCATTATTACAATAATAATTTCTAGCATACAGATAAAAATATACCTAAAATATAAAATAAATACACTTAAAAAAAAAAACTGAATATATTTGAAATAAATAAAAGATATTTTTAGAAAATATACTAAAGTACAATTATTTTAAAGTGTGTAAAAAGTTGTATTGTGAAAATAGGTAAAAGCATGATGCTAATATACTTTTAATATATTTAAAGCGAGTACTTTTTTTAGTTTTACTACTGAAAAAGGGAATAAATTTCAAATACAATAAAGTATACTTTTTTTCACTAGGAAAATCGATTAAAATATACTCTAATCTAAATTAAAATGCTAACTATAATAAACTGAAATCGCATTTCCGTCTTTCCGGAGACCTCATGAATCCCAGGTTTCCTAACGAGCAGCATTTTCCTCATTTTTGACACATTTAGCAAATGAAATCCCATAATAAACACTGTAAATGTCAGTATTTAATTGTGCAGGATTGATATGCACAGAATATCCCTGCAGAAATGAGTGTAAAATGTGCTAATAACGACTGCGGTTAGTATTCACACAAGCTCTCCATCAGCAGGACAGCACAAGAGCATCATGGGAAATGATTTATTCAGGAGAGCCACATAGTGTCTCTTTACCCACACTTACTCCTCTTCATCAGGCCTGCTGGTTTATTGATTAATTCATGGCCTTTATTAAAGTTTCACGAGCTGACCGATTGTCCTCCGCCATCCCGAACTCTCCGGTTGATCTTTAAACCAACGAGTCGCTCGGTAAACGTGAAAAAAGCTCCCGGAATCGTCATTATCCTCCGGATCACACACGAGGTTATAACGGGATCAACTTGGAAGACTTAATGAGGGTCCATAATAAGCATCGTCATGGAGGAAGAACATGTAATGTCTGCGTGTCATGCACAATATATATAATCAGGCCTGAGGAGGCGTAGAGACTCTGGAGAAATAAACTCGCTTCTGTTGATGCTTCACGTCTTTTTCTTTAATGTTTTAATGCTTCTTTCTTTAGTTTGCTGATCATTCTGTTTGGACTGTTATGTTTATTTTCACTCTGTGTCTGTGAGTCTGTGATCATCTACACTAACGCTTTATTTTACAGTGTCATTGTTACATATGTTACATGTACTTAACGTAGTAATAACAGTAAATTATGCATAATTACATGCAACTAACCCTCAACCAATCCCTAATCCTATAGTAAGTACATGGTGTTAATTATTATTACTCAGTACTTAAATATATAATTACAGTGTAACAATGAAACCTTAAAAAAAAAGTGTAACCGAAACGGTTCTCTATATAGAACCTTAAAGGGTTCCGTCAGGTTCATATATAGAATTACTTATTTCAGCAGGGCCGCGGGAAGTGGGGGTGCTGGGGGTGCTGCAGCACCCCCTGTTTTCACAGAATTGTAAATGCAACGCATATGTTTGTTCATTAAAATGTATAATTTTTTTAGCATTTAGTCATTTATTTGTAATAAACACTTTAAGTGGGCTATTTAAAAATTGTTATTTATATGTTAAATTATCTTTTTAAAACATAAGCGCAGAGTGTTAGCCTACGTAATATTGTGTGTTTGTGTTTCGAAAGAATTTGTCCGCAGCTGCTCAAAAAAAAAAAAAAACTACAAAAAAAACGTCAAAAACCCCACTGTCAGTGTTTTGTAAGGAACAGGCAAATATGTAAAATATAGCAGGAGACATTTTAATTGTTTACTAATAAAACAGTTATTTTTTATGTCAGTGTCGGCTAGACAGATGAAGTTGACGACTCGCGATCTTCGCAGCGCCAGAGAGAAATGCACATTTCATACGAATTGCATAAGCAGCGCAGTCTGTTTTCTTTCGTTTTGAATTGTTCTGCTTAATAGTAGACATTTCAAGCTATCTATATGTCTCAGGTCTGTGAGGCAATAGGCTACCTTATAGGCCTACGCTGAGTTTCATTATGAGACGAGCTCCAGGTTCGCCAGCGCCTCCGTATCCTGATTATTTATTTTCTAATAGCCTATATTTAGGCTACTTCTTATTAAATCCAGACAATTTGTTGATGAAACATCGATTAAAATTAAGATAGGCCTACAATTAATACAAAACGAAATTAAATTTAAAGACAGGCTTTGTCAGGGCTTTGTTCAGTTTGAGGTCTCTGTGAAAGTTTTAAAACATTATTTTAGTGCCACTTTAGAGCGCTCACGTCCGTAACGGAGAACTGTCTGTAACATTTTTTTATTTATTTTTTATGAAATAAATTTCTAAAAAAATGCGACTTAGTCCAGTGCGACTTAGGCTATAGATGTTTTTTTCTTCCCCGTGGCGCATTTTGTGACTGATATGCGACAACGGAGCAATAAAATAAAAGGGACTCCGGAATAAAAGCATGAATCAATAAAGTCAAAAATGTGATGTGCAGTCAGGTTTGAGTGTGTGCGCGTTTTTGAGGAGTTTTATAGTCTTGATATTGTTTCTTATTCAAAAGTGGTGACTCCACCCCCCCCCCCCCCCAAAAAAAAACCCAGCACCCCCAACCTAAAACCTCTTCCCGCAGCCCTGTATTTCAGGGTACGTTTACACGACAACGATATGCTTAAAACGGAGAAGGTTTTCCTTTGAGTTTTCCGTGTACGGACGACACCAGTGTCAAAACGATCCCCATTTACACGGATCCGCGAAAACGAATAAAAACGGTGTATTCTGCAGCCAGGCCAGTAGATGGCGATGAAACACTATAGACTGAACATGTAATGAGCATTTGCATGTCGTCATGGTTTTCACAGATTCACATTTTAATTGTTTACATGGAGACCGTTTTAGAAAACTTTGAAAAGAAATCTGTTTTTCAAAAGTTTGCGTTTTCAGGCGCCCAAAGCGTGTAATTGAATGACCAAAACGCATAAAAGTTTTATGCTTTTAATTGAAATCGGTGTAGTGTGAACAGCCCCCCAGCTTTAAATTAAACTTTACGAATTAAGCAGCTCGTAAACATACTTTTTTTAAAAACTAAATATCCATATACATATTATTATATATGGAACCCTAGGGTTCTTGACTCAATTTTAAAGAACCCTTGATGTCAAAATGGTTCTATATGGAACCCTAGGGTTCTTGACTCACTTTTATAGAATCTGTTATGCCAAAAATATTATATGGAACCCCAGGGTTCTTGCAGCCCGATCTCATCCCAAGCTTTTGACATTTCGTCTACATCGAACGCACATGGCACCCTTTAGCGTCAATATGAGACGCAGATAGATATGGGCCAGAAGGCGCCTCCTAGCGGTCTAACCCTAACCCTACCCCAGACCTAAACCTACCCATAACCGAACAAAGCTCTGTGCGTCTCATATTGACGCTAAAGGGTGCCATGTGCATTCGATGTAGACGAAATGTCAAAAGCGTCAGTATATGACGACTTGAGATGAGAATGCGTTGGGTTCTTGACTCACTTTTATAGAATCTGTTATGCCAAAAAGATTATATATGGAACCCTAGGGTTCTTGACTCAATTTTAAAGAACCCGTGATGTCAAAATGGTTCTATATAGAACCCTAGGGTTCTTGACTCACTTTTATAGAATATGTTATGCCAAAAAGATTATATATGGAACCCTAGGGTTCTTGACTCAATTTTAAAGAACCCGTGATGTCAAAATGGTTCTATATGGAACCCTAGGGTTCTTGACTCACTTTTACAGAATCTGTTATGCCAAAAAGATTATATATGGAACCCTAAGGTTCTTGACTCAATTTTAAAGAACCTGTGATGTCAAAATGGTTCTATATGGAAACCTACACTCTTAAAAGAAATGGTTCTATTTAGAACCAGAAATGGTTCTATCGCCCTCTTCATATATGGAACTCCAAAATAGTTCTATATAGAACCACTTTAATGGGTTCCATAAAAAGAACCCCAAATGGTTCTTTGAAACCAAGTTAGATGGTTCTATATAGAACCATTTAAGGGTTCTTTATTATTAAACGAGTTCATTATTATTGAATAAGAAAATAAACAATCCAGAATTTTTTTTATTTTTTTTTATTCAATTGATTATACAAAAATAGTAGTGTCATATTTAAAATTGCACTTCTGTATACTCTGTATTAGACAGCAAATTTCACATTTACATTTAAGATGTTTAATTACATTTTGGATTATTTCATTTAAGCATTTTCACTTTGCAATAAACACACATAAGCTTGTTTATGTATATACAGTACTTCACTTTTACATGTATCTCTGAAATGAGGAAAAACAAATCATTTTTGATATTTGACAATGCAGATAAAAATCAAAACATGAACAATTAAAACATCTATTGAATAGCACTACAATTTACACAAGTTGACTGTACATTTTCAGTACAGGTATTGGTGTTCTAGTGTCGTGCTCTTGTCTAAGTTTAAGCATATATTTTTTAATAAAAGTCATGCTTAATGTCAACCGGGTATTGCACATTGAAAAGAAAATAGACTGCAAACAGGCATTCCACAGCCTGTGTCATGTCAATGTCTGCCTCTCTTATGATGTTCACATTGTCCATTATAATGCTGACGCTTTCAGCCTTGAGGGGATCAGGAGAGCCGTTAAACACAATGGTTGGTGTAGGACCTTTGGGTTCCTATAAAACAAACATTTCACCTTTTGAGTGCTTTTCACCAATTAACAGAAGTCATCAAATAGACTTAAAATTACCCCATCATTTACTCACCAACAAGCCAACCAATGTGTATGACTTTGTTTCATCAGTTTAACACAATCTGAGATATATTTAATAATAAAAAGCTTTGTAATGTGTTTGAATGTCAACATTACTGATGACTGAAGAACATTCAACATGCTACCACGTCAGCTCCACTTTGATTACTTTGAATCTCATTGGTTCTTTCGTTCTTGTAACTGAATCGTTCATGACACAACACAGATATGACAGCTAAGCACGTGACACGCAAGAACCAACAAGACTCATAATTATTGATGTGGAGCTGATGTGCCACCCCATTGGATGTTATTCCCTTATCATACATAGTCTAATTATAGCAACCTGTCTTGGCAAATGTAATCTTTTTATCTCACTAACGTACCATTTGTACGTACCATTTTGCTTTAGAAGACAAGTATGAACCCCTGGAGTTGTACAGATTTATTTTATGACTTAAATTGGGGTGCTATTCAATGACATTACAAAGCAGTGCAAACAGTACAAAGCTTATGACTAAGGAAGAGAGTGAGTAAATTATAGGGTAAATTTAATTAAAATTTATTTTATTTTATTTTTTACAAATTTGGCATAAGGGTGAGTAAACTGGTTGTATATTAGGTACAGAAATCAATTAAAGGGATAGTTTACCCAAAAATGAAAATTATGTCATCATTAACTCACTCTTGTCATTTTAAACCTATATGGCTTTCCTTCTTCAGCATAACACAAAAAAAGATATTTTGAAGAATGTTGGCAACCGAACAATGCTACTGGTACCCATTCACTTCTATTATATGGACACCAAACCAATGCAGGTCAATGGGCACCGTCGTTGTTCGGTTACCATCCTTCTTCAAAATATCTTCTTCTATGTTCTGAAGAAGAAAGTCAAAGATTTGAAATGACAAGAGGTGAGTAAATGATGACAATTTTTATTTTGGGGTAAACTATTCCTTTAATATTTGCATTATTTTAATACATGTTTTCACTCATACATTTTATAGGAGCTACAACCTTTACATTGACAATGCAAACAATGCAACTTTACACTGGAACAGATAGGTTGGCATGGCACAGATAGGTTGGATGGGGGAAAATGTATGGTGTTGTTACCTTCTGTGGTTTCCTCTGCTGGTCCAATGAGATTGGCGTAGAGTTTTTTTTGACTTCCTTCTTTTGCACTCCTGATGATGTTTGGGGCCATTTCATTCAGAGATGTTTCCATGTTCTTCACCAAGTCTGTTCCAAACCTCATTGTTATTTCATGCAGCATCTTAAATACAAAACACTACAATTACTTCAGGTGCTTATATCCAAATTACACACTTTCAGCCAAACAAGTTCCTTAAAGTCAACATGAACTGGAGGTTGCAACTGACTTCCATATAGTGATGTTTTTAACGATTAAATTCGACACCCCTACATGATATTAGAGTCTTCCCGGTAGAATTTGCGCTAGAGCTCCCATTTCTAAATGACCTCAATTTTAAACCGCAGTATATATCTAAAATTAAAATAATAAAATCAGAATAAGAATAAAACTAAATAACTTTATATCAAATAAAATACTTCATATTTGGCAGACGCTTTTATCTAAAGGAACTTGCATTGCGTTCAATCTATACATTTATCAGTATGTGATACCCTTTTGCATTGCTAACACATTGCTCTACCATATGAGCTATAGGAATTCACAGAAATATAATTACACAGATTTTTCTTATATGCCTGGCACAAAATGTAACAATGTTTACTCACAAGCTGTGGCACTCCAAGAAAAGGAAACTGCTCCATTACCTCAGCTGCAGGCCTGTCCATAAGCTGTACTCTTTTGAAAAGAGTGCGCTTCATCCGGTTCTTGACTTCAGAGTAACTGGGATTGCTTTTACGTAACTCCAGGGTGATGGCATTAATGTGTTCCCGGAAACTTGTCTCATCCTCACCCATTACTTCCAGGTCCAACACAATCTGAGGTAGGAAGACAGTATTGTGCAGTACACGTAAATATGAATCAAAGTCACAGAATAAAATATTTAAGATTGAAACATCAATCTTAAAAACTGATGTATCACTTAAGGATCACTAAACCAAATACATCCTGTGAAAAGCGCTATACAAATTTGAATTGAACAAGCATAATCTCTATATACCAACATGTGTTTCATGTTAAGACAAATTTAATCTGCCTTCAACATCAAATTTATTGAACTGAACTTGCCTCTTGTTGTTGACTAAGTCCCTCAGAATCTGTTTGTCCAGCACACTTCCTTTTAATCCCATACTTCTCCTTCATTTGCAGGACGATTGATGAGCTAACCAAGGGAATCCTTTCTTTTTTAAATTTGTTTCTAAGGCATTCCAACAAGGTATCCTGTAGACACATTTATACTTTCTTTTTAAAATAGATTTTTTCCTGTGTGAGATTTTTTAATGAGCAATGATCTCAATATTTTCACAATATTAAAATAATTGCAATATGTTCATACATAACCAGAGGAGCTGCCATCCTTCAAAAATGGAAAGCGGGTGATCAAACTCCCCAGAACATCTCCATACATTTTATGATTTGGGTACCTAAGAAATATAATCAAATCTATTATTTCAGTACCCCACAACCAACAAGTTTAACATAAAATACATTTAACTGTTATAAAAAATGAAACTTCACAACATCACAAAATGAACATTTATAAGTTTTCATTTGTACGTTACCTCTGAAACTTTCTTTTGCATCAATGAGGTTCATAGTTTGAAGCCAGTGGCACGTGTCATCTACTGACCATTTATCAACCATGGTTATCTGGGGATAAAAGAAAACAGAGCATAAATAACACTTCACAAACCAGCTATGCATTAAACACACCTAAACATTTTTGGCTTTAGAACATTTGAATGCTAAATTTAACCATGTGCTATCATCACTTTAATCCAGCGCATGCGCACAGTAAACAGACGAACACTGCGCAGTAACTGCACAGTTTTAATGCAGACCGGCCGGAAGTTTTGAACTGTAGCAGTGTCCACTTTCCTGCTGAGTTTAGCTCCAACCCTGATAAAACACACCTGAACAAGCTAATCAAGATCTTCGTCTGTTCTGGGTTGGAGCTAAAAACTGCACGAAAGTAGATCTCGCGGGCCAAAGTTAAGAACTTCTAACGTTATACCTGTTAACATAGGCCTGGGAAAAATACTCACCGCAAACTGAGTAACGTTATGTGTGAAACTGCGACACACATTCACATATCATTCGCCTCCGTCTTCCACCCGGTTCACTTTTACTTGAAATTAAAATTCAGCCTTCTAACTCGAAGCTCGTCTCCTTATAACACAGCTATCTTATTGTAGTTGACAATGTCATTAAAATTAACAAGTAAATAAAGGGAGCCTGTATCTTAATTAATTTAAAAACCGGAGCAAAATCAATTTAACAGGGCTTTCTGAACCGATGGCTGACGAAGCCCGTCAGTAGGCCTACTAACGTTACACAATAGCAGTGTTTTTAACTGAGGTAAATTTTGCTTCTAGTATCAGTATTTAACACAAGGGCTAAGTTACTCTAACCAATATAAATATTAACTGTAATACTAAATATTTCGGTAAAATCATTTCAAAAATGTAAAAACTTAACTTACCTTAAGGTATGAACGGGGAGAAATGGCGGACTCGTCAGTTTGAAAAATTAACTGTCACTTGTCTCACTTGTCTCGAGGTTCATCTTCGCCAATCCACCAATAGGAATTCAAGGATGACGCAACCCATATATGCCACCAGGGGGATTTTTACGCTTATTTGTTTTTTAATGTTCCCATCACAATATGGTATACAAAATAAAGAAAACTCCTGGTTAGTTTTTTTTTTTTTTTTCACAAAATGATTCGTCAAAAAGGTAGACTATAATGTATTAGGAAATATAAGTTTCATGCTAATGTACAGCTCAAATCATACATTAACTAGATATTAATATTTTTGACTACAGCAGTCATTCTCATGGGTCTTCTTGACCAAGCGGCAACCTCCCCGTCTCTCTCTTGAAACCAACACGGAAGTGAGTTAAACTGCAATTCATTGACTGGCCGCTTGGGCTGGCTGCAGAAGTGAGCTATCTGTATCTCCCCCATGTTAAAATTACCAACTTTACAGCAGAAAAAAACATGTTTACAGCCTGGATCTCTATGTGGCTTTGGTCTATACAGCTAATTTTGCCCTTCATAACAACTGTGAGGGGGGTGAATTTTTTTATAGTTAGTTGATTAATATTTAAAGTTCTGCATAATTAAGGGTGTGGCCACTTGAGTGACAGATGGATTCCCGCTGATGTCAATGCTAGCCGTTTGTCTGCTGTTACTAGCCGTCACTTCACCTCAGCATATGTTAGCTGCTGAACTTGCCATCTCTGCAGTGTTTTGTGCTTTTTTCCGGGATTATTTCATACAATTGAATACACCCATTACTTCGCCCATGGCTTTGGATTCCGTCGTTGTCGTCGAGTATCGTTCGAGAGAGCAACCAGCGCAGTATTTCAGTTGTTTTCCTCTATGAACATGCTCTAATGGATGTCTGACAATTTCGTTGCTTTTTGGAGTTTTCAGATTTAAAAACGTCAATAAAGGCTCGTTCGTTCTGCTCTCACGGAACAGATAGATTATAATATGCTTATGTACCGTCAGATGAAATCCTGCAGGTGTCGGCGCTTTCTCCGTCCATGCAATAAATGCACATCCATGAATGAGCGCGGATTTTCTAGCGCATTTACTTGAACTTCATAGGCAATATATCTATGGTTTAACCCATTTGAGAGGCGGCCAAAATCAGAATTTAAAATGGACTGAATAAGCTCTCTACGAACTTGAGCGATGCCGCGCTGACGGACCATAGACTATAAAAAGAGAGTGACTGACATGTAACGTTAAGCACATAAATCACTGTCACACACACTCTCAGAGTAATATTAAGTTACTGCATAATACATTTTCAACTCAGAATAGTACAGAATGAATCATATCAAGGCTCCTCAGCTCCACTCACGCCCCGCCTCTTTGCCTATTTTCTGTTATCCGGGAGTGACGCAAGGCCAAGATGGCGACGGCCGGCTCCGCCTACTTTAGGCTTCAAAAATGCTCTTCAGAAACCTACGGGTGACGTCACGGACACTACGTCCATATTTTTTTACAGTCTATGGTCTTGACTCAAAAAGCTTTGTGAATGTGTTGTGTAGGCCTATAATTATTGTGTAATCTTTAGTTTACACTTCAGTCATAAAACATGAATTATAGAACCATTTAAAAAAAAAAGGTTCTTTGCTATGCAAGGGTTCTACATGGAACCATTTTTTTGATAAAAGGTTCTATTGGCCAAGTACGGAACCCCAGGGTTCTATATAGAACCTCGAGGAACCCTTTTTTTTAAGAGTGTAGGGTTCTTGACTCACTTTTATAGAATCTGTTATGCCAAAAAGATTATATATGGAACCCTAGGGTTCTTGACTCAATTTTAAAGAACCTATGATGTCAAAATTGTTCTATATGGAACCCTAGGGTTCTTGACTCACTTTTATAGAATCTGTTATGCCAAAAAGATTATATATGGAACCCCAGGTTTCTTGACTCAATTTTATAGAATCTGTTAATGCAAAAAGATTACAGTATATGGAACCCCAGGGTTCTTGACTCAATTTTATAGAATCTGTTATGCCAAAAAGATTATATGGAACCCTAGGGTTCTTGACTCAATTTTATAGAATCTGTTATGCCATAAAGATTATATGGAACCCCAGGGTTCTTGACTCACTTTTATAGGATCTGTTATGCCAAAAAGATTATATATGGAACCCTAGGGTTCTTGACAAAATTTTAAAGAACCCGTGATGTCAAAATGGTTCTATATGGAACCCTAGGGTTCTTGACTCACTTTTATAGAATCTGTTATGCCAAAAAGATTATATATGGAACCCTAGGTTTCTTGACTCAATTTTAAAGAACCCGTGATGTCAAAATGGTTCTATATGGAACCCTAGGGTTCTTGACTCACTTTTATAGAATCTGTTATGCCAAAAAGATTATATATGGAACCCTAGGGTTCTTGACTCAATTTTAAAGAACCTGTGATGTCAAAATGGTTCTATATGGAAACCTAGGGTTCTTGACTCACTTTTATAGAATCTGTTATGCCAAAAAGATTATATATGGAACCCTAGGGTTCTTGACTCAATTTTAAAGAACCTATGATGTCAAAATGGTTCTATATGGAACCCTAGGGTTCTTGACTCACTTTTATAGAATCTGTTATGCCAAAAAGATTATATATGGAACCCCAGGTTTCTTGACTCAATTTTATAGAATCTGTTATGCCAAAAAGATTACAGTATATGGAACCCCAGGGTTCTTGGCTCAATTTTATAGAATCTGTTATGCCAAAAAGATTATATGGAACCCTAGGGTTCTTGACTCAATTTGATAGAATCTGTTATGCCAAAAAGATTATATGGAACCCCAGGGTTCTTGACTCACTTTTATAGGATCTGTTATGCCAAAAAGATTAAATATGGAACCCTAGGGTTCTTGACTAAATTTTAAAGAACCTGTGATGTCAAAATGGTTCTATATGGAACCCTAGGGTTCTTGACTCACTTTTATAGAATCTGTTATGCCAAAAAGATTATATATGGAACCCTAGGGTTCTTGACTCAATTTTAAAGAACCCGTGATGTCAAAATGGTTCTATATGGAAACCTAGGGTTCTTGACTCACTTTTATAGAATCTGTTATGCCAAAAAGATTATATATGGAACCCCAGGTTTCTTGATTCAATTTTAAAGAACCCGTGATGTCAAAATGGTTCTATATAGAACCTTTTTTTGTAAGAGTGTAGTCTAAATACTTTATTTCAGCTGCTGTATAGTATCAGTCCATCAGTTAAGTGCAACTTAATTGCTGAGAACAGAATCTGTCTCCTCCGTGATGCACTTTTATCTTGTTCTGTTTCGGTGTTTGCAGAATGAACTGGAGCACAGTGAAGAGAAAACAACTCTGACTATGAAATATCACTTTTATTTGTGTGCAATAATAGAAGCAAAAAACAACATTAGTCCTCGGCGAGCCTCTGTGCGTTTCCCAACGGGACCCTGTTCATTTTGCTCCAAAAAAGTCCCAGAAATTAGAGCAGTCTCTGTTGAAGACTCAAGCACATGCAGTCATTAGCTCAGGAATGAGTCCAACACAATGGTATTTTTAGAAGAACAGTTTTTCTAAGACTAGTTCATCCAGAAACGAGTCAGTCATCATTTACTCACTTTCATCATGTCACTCAAAACCTGCATGTAAAAAACTAAAAAGTTAACAGATGCCATAATCTTTAAAAAGATCAAGTCAGATTTATTATTTCTATAGTGTTTTATACAATATAGATTGTAAAAAAAAAAAGCAGCTTCACAATAATAAACAGTAAAATAACAGAATGATGTGAACTTATGATGCTTTTGCTTTGTGTGAGAAACACTTCTATTTAAAATCCGAAGCTCTGAAATCTATAATGTGACACTTCAAACCACTTTATTTCAACACGCATTTCCGTAAATAAGATTTCAGCAATTTGACATATCTGCTTTATTATTTCTGGGTGAAGTATTGCTTCAGATGCTCCTCTATCTGCCGCTTCCTCTGTTCTTTCTGCAAGATTTGCATTAAACGCAGCCGAGACACAAAACATATAAAAATGTCCAAAAGTCATCTCAAATAGACCATAAATCTGACCAACAGCGACCTTCAGCTGGGCATCAAACTGCAGTTTATGGAAGCCTATTTCTGCCATAATAAAATCATGATTCGGAAAATCGTAATAATGACATTAAAAAAAATCATAATTATTATAACTATGAGTTAAATCTAAATTATGAGATAAATTGTGACATAGGCTAGTAAGTCATAATTTTGACATGCTAAGTCATAAAAATTTGATTTAAAAAAAAATCTTATGTCATAAGTATGACTTTTTAAGTCATAAATTTAGACTTTTTTTTCGTGACAAATCATAATTTTGACTTTTCATCTCATATGTCATAATGTCGACTTTTTATGTCATCATTATGACTGTTTATGCCATAATTTTGAATTTAAAAATTTTGACAGTATGTCTTAATTTGGATTTTTAAAAATATCTAATTTCTTATAACTTATGTCATAATAAGATTTCTTTTTTGTTATCCTTTCGGCTTTTTGTCATTAATTCGATTTATGTCATAATTTTGACTTCATCTCATAACTATGACTTAGTATGTAGTAATTTCAACTTTTGATCTCATAATTTGTTCGAAATGTTGACTTTTTGTCCATTTTTGTATTTCAATTCTGACTTTTTATGACATAATCATGACGTCATGATTTAAATTTTGGCTTTTCATCTCATGTCATAATGTTGACATGTCTTCATAATGTCTTATGTCGTCATTATGACTGTTTATGGCATAATTTTGAATTTCACAATTGACAGTATGTCATCATTTGGATTTTTTTATATAACACTACACTTTTCAAGTCATAATTACGATTAAAAAAAAAAATCTTTTTGTCATAAAATATCGATTTATATCATATTTTTGCCTTTAGTATGTTGTGATTTCAACTTTTTATCTCATAAATATGACTTTGTATGTCATTTTCTTTCTTATGTGGCTTCCAAAGCAATGAGATTATTAACACGCAATTATTTAACACCTGTCATAATGAACATATCTAGCCGTTAACATGGTAAACTCATACACATAATAGTTATCCTCTGTTTAATACATCTGAGAGATTCCCATCGAGTCGGAGATTTAGGATGCCAGCGTTTTTTTTTAAATAGGGGGAAAAATCCTTCATGCCACGGGCAGTAAAATTCTTAAATGAAGGGTAATGCTCTTTTTTTGTTTGTTCTTTTTTTCCAGTAGAGTTTACTGAGCCGGTCTCAGTGATGAATCTTTATTTATTTTTATTTTTTAAGGCCCTTGGGTGACGGTCATCCTCACTCTTCCCTCATGTACTGGGACTTCTCCTTCCCCGTGGGTGTTTGGATGGATTGGCTCCACTCTCTGATGTGGGATTAGGCTTGAGTTCATCATAACCACAGGACTCAAACAAATCTCCGTGGAGAAAAGAGTTGCAGAATCCAGCATCTTCACTGAAAACATCACGTGGACCAGCTTACACACACATCTGGTCATTTTCCCCTTAAATGACATACGTCGTTTGGTTCAAACCTCACATTTTAATTTAAAATGAATCAAACTAATTTATATTGACAAAGAGAAATTCATTCATACAAAGTAAAAAGACGATTTAAAGACAAATCAGTGTGTTTTCTTTAGACATAAGCTAAAATGTTACTTAATATATAGATCAAGAAAATACATGTTCAGCTTTTTAAAACTTATTTTCACCATAAACCAAAGTTAAATGAACCAATAAAAGTTCCAGGTGCACCAGACGTGGGCCGGATCTGGGCCGACACTATGTTGCTGTCTGGATATGTACTTTAAATGACATTATCATCACATATTGACTTAAAAGTTTAGCTGGACGTCACCGTCATGATGATCAGTGTTTGCTTTTGTTGTGACTTTTGCTTGCTTTGTGATGTTCTATTACAGCAGTTTTATTAATAGTGCAACAATGTGTCAAGCTTTGAGTAAATCAACAAATTACAATGAATGAAACCATTTTATGACTCATTCAAAAGTTTAAATACTGTGACGTGGAGTGAAAACTGTGTTTAATTGTCATGAAATAATTTGCATAATCATACGCTTTTTTTTTTCTTTTCTTCTTTACATAATATAATATGGTTTTCTTCTTCTGATTTGAGGGTGAAATGTGAAGAATGAGCCCAAGCTTTAGTCACGACGGTGTGCTGATTTAGATCTCGTCTGATCCTCCTCACACTAGTCGGCGTCTGAAGCGCTAAAAGGCCTGTTTATGGAAGCGGAAAAGAAATAAATGTTTCATCCACACATTCCCATTCCTCTCTCCGAAATGAATTATACATCACGTCCTTGAAAAGCCAAAGCTAATGTGTGTTTGTGATGGTTCTTGTCCTCCAAAACGGACATGATTCTCTGTCGCCTGGAAAGAAACCAGAGAATGTTTTTATGACACGGACCTCAAATTATGATTCTCTGGGATTCTTGATGGAGATGTTCATGTATAATGTCTCTAAACTCTACAACTGATCGATGTTTCAGGTCATTTCACACACACTACCAGTTGAAAGTTCTGGATCGGTAAGTCTCTTCTGCTCACCAAGGCATTATTTTAAATTGTCATAATATTTAACAATATTGCTGTATTTAAAAAAAATTAAAATTTCTGGTAGTGTATATGTATTATGAAAAGCTTTACAAATTCATAATATATTCACTAAAACCAGCATTTTCCATTGGCTGGAGATAAAGTCAGTCAGCGTGAGCATTAATAATCTCCATAGCCGTTTGTAATGTGCTTGAATAATTACGACAGGCCACTATGAATATCATTTTAATTGCATGACCTATTAAGATGCTGGACTGTTTTAATTATGCATGTCCAGTAGAGTCGTTCATAAAGCCTGTGAGCAATATGATCTACACTTGAGTTAATGCCATTTAATTATTGTAGAACGAATTGTAATTGTTACACTGACTCTAAAAATGAGTCAGTTCATATTTCTACCGCCAGTTTTTCCTGTAGATGTAGTTTGTAGTGTGTGTGAGTGTGTGTTTGTGTGTGTGTGTGTGTGTGTGTGTGAGAGAGAGAGAGTGTGTGTGTGTGTGTGTGTGAGCACACTATTTATTTAATAGATGAATTACTAACTAATAACTTATAATTTATTACTCAAAGAATCCTGATATATAATATAATTTATTACTAATAATTTATTAACAATAATAACTAATAATGTATTATTGTAATAAAAAAAATCATTTCTTCATTTATTTTAATATAATTTATTTATTTAATCTTATTATTAAGTTTTGCAGTTTTTCTCTAGACTCTTTCACGGATGCTGAAATCCCCTGACTTCATGAAACTGATGATGAGTTACAGTAACGGAAAAACAAATGTTGCCATGACTTATTGATCATATTCTCTATAAAGAAAGTAGCTCTACAAGAACAATCCACTCTTTAATAATATTCATCAAAACTTAATTTTTCATGCAGCACAATAAACTAATGCAAATTTCCCCCTAATTCAACTTAAAAATTTGAGTTCAGCGGCTGCCGTAAAATTTAGGTTTAATCAAATTGACATTTAATTTTTTTATTTTTTTTTAAACTTGCATGAACTGTAAACCCGAATAAGTTGGCAAAACGCAAAAAAATTTGAGCCAATCAGTTGCCTCAAAATTTTTAAGTCAAGAAATTAAAAGTTTAAGCAGAACTGATTTTTTTTTTTGTACTCATACATTTTAATTGCTCTTAACTTTAAATATTTGAGTAAGCTAATTAATACACATTTTAAGATTATCATGTAAGCTCAATTTAAAGCTACACTGTGTAATTTTTTAAGTTGATTCTTAGCAAAAAAACACTTTGTTCTTTCAAAATATGTGCTCATTAATGCGTAATTACTTCCACCAACTAATCAAGTATTCTCGTAAGCGTAGAATCTGCCATTCAGAATACTTACGAGCGAGTCGCTCGAATGGCGGCAGCCATGTTGCGCCTCCATCTTGAAAATATAGCCAAAGAGGGACATACCTGTTAAATTTAAGTTTGTCTAAATTAAAAGAAACAAGTTCATAAAACTCAAAACAATGAAACAATTCAACTTAAAATGTGTCGGTTTTGTGAACTCAAAAGAAAAAGAAAGTTCTAAATACTCATAAAAGTTAATTTGATGGAACTAATTTGTATATTTTGAGTTGGCTCTACTCAAACCAATTAATTATTTTGAGGGTTAGGGTTTAGTGAAATAATTTTAAAGAGTTAAATCAATAAAAAAAAGTAACATATTTTGACATGATATTGATCAAGATATATTCTTCACATGTATGGCGTCCCGCCACAATTCATCGCCATTTTCAAGAACCTGTATTTGAACTCCAATTGTGCGATCAAGACCGAAACTGGGACCACCGACTTCTTTAATATCGTGACCGGCGTCCGGCAGGGATGCATTTTATCGCCATTCCTCTTCTTGATCGTGGTCGACTTTGTCATGGCGAAGGCGAGGGCCGGACCCGGTTATGGGATTCCATGGACTGACCAATCACGTCTGACCGACCTGGATTTTGCTGACGATATTGTACTGTTCGCGGAGACGAGGAAATCCCTTGGATGTATGACCTCCTCTTTGGAGAGGGAATCGGGCAAAGTTGGGTTGAGGATCAGCGGAGAGAAGACCGAGGTCATGCAGGTCCACTTACTACCAACACCGGCCATGATCCCGATCCATCTGACGTCACCCAGTTCACTTACCTTGGGAGCCTAATTAAGAATGACGGTAACTCGGAGGCGGATGTGCTCTGTCACATTGGCAAGGCATCAGCAGTGTTCTACCGCCTGCGGCCCTTCTGGACATCGAGTACCATCAGCATGACCATCAAACTGCGTTAGTACGCAACCATTGTCCTGCCTACTGTCACCTATGGCAGCGAGACGTGGAAAGTCACAGTGGCCATCACCCGTAAGGTTGACGTATTTCATCAGCGGTGTCTACGACGTATCCTTGGAATTAGCTATCTAGACCACATCACCAATATAGAAGTCCTCTGACAGAGTAAAATGAGCAGACTGAGTATCATCATCGCTGAACGGAGACTACGATTGGCTGGCCATGTTCTGCGAATGGACCGGCACCCATGTACTGGGAACCGCTAGATGCTAAGCTTGGACGTGGATGACCCAAGACCAACTGGAGGTCCACGTTCAAAGACGACTTGAAGCGACTCGGCATCAGCTGGATGGAAGCCGAGGACCGAGCGTCTGATCATGCGCGGTGGAGAGCTCTCGTTGCCCTATGTGCTAGACAGCATGGGCAGGACTAAGGTCTAAGGTAATTGATCACAACATTTTTACAGTGTAGTACTAGAATACTCTTACCGTCAGTAATGGATAAATGATGGTACATTCTGAAGTCCCTCGAGTTTAATGAAAGCTGAATTGTTCATCTCAGACTGTTAACTATTCCTCATGCAAAACCTGCAAATCAGAAGCTCATCCAATTTACATGGAAATCTGAGACTCTAGTTCTTTGTCTACGTCACAAATCTCATCACAAACGTGCCAAAGAGTCTGGAGTCATCTCTCCTCTCTCTCTCTCTCTCTCTTTCTCCCTCTCTCTTTCTCTTTCTCCCTCTCTCTTTCTCTCTCTCATTCTCTCACTCACTCTCTCTCTCTCTCTTCTCTCTCTCTCTCTCTCTCTCTCTTTCTCTGTCTCTCTCTCTCTTTCTCTTTCTCCCTCTCTCTTTCTCTCTCTCATTCTCTCACTCACTCTCTCTCTCTCTCTCTCTCTCTCTCTGTCTCTCTCTCTGTCTCTCTCTTCTTTCTCTCTCTCATTCTCTCACTCACTCTCTCTCTCTCTCTCTCTCTCTCTCTCTCTTTCTCTGTCTCTCTCTCTCTTTCTCTTTCTCCCTCTCTCTTTCTCTCTCTCATTCTCTCTCTCTCCTCTCTCTTTCTCTCTCTCATTCTCTCACTCACTCACTCACTCACTCACTCACTCACATCACTCACTCACTCACTCTCATCACTCTCTCTCTCTCTCTCCTCTCTTTCTCTCTCTCACTCTCTCTCTCTCTCTCTTTCTCTCTCTCATTCTCTCACTCTCTCTCTCTCTCTCTCTCTCTCTCTCTCTCTCTCTCTCTCTCTCTCTCTCTCTCTCTCTCTCTCTCTCTCTCTCTCTCTCTTCTAAATCAGGAGATCCGCGGCTTCATAATTAGATTTGCTTGGGCACATTCACTCTAATCTATTTATGCATTTCCCTTTTTCAAGCCTCATTGAGATTCCATCGCCTCATATTTGCAAGTCGGCTGTCAAAACCGGCCTTCCTTTTCCTCTCGATTTAAAGCTCATTTCAATAGCGGAGGATGGACAGTGATTGTTTCGACGGGGAACTTCAGGGACTTTCCACACGGATAAGAACATGCAAACCCAATCCTGAAGCAGTCCATCCATGATGTGTGTTTTAACAACAAGACAATATAAATGAAGCTCAATCGTCAGCGTTTGTGGTGTAATGCTGATTAGCATAATTTGCATTCACTTATTCTCATTTATTTGTTTATCAAATATCACACACTAGTGCGGCTCAGCTGTTGAAGTTAATCTACTTTATCATCCGAATACTGTCCATAGAGTTTAACTCGCATTCCTTTAAAGGGGAACTTGGCAACTATTTCAACTTAATAAATCCATTTAGAAATCATTTGGATGGTGAAATAACCTGTTCTGGTGAGAATGGTGACTTCCCCCTTTTTAACTTTAGAAAGAAGGGATCTAAATGGTCAGGACCAGCAGACTTTTTTGTGTCTATTTCCTGAAGGGCTTTATGGACTTTGATAATTGATAAAGGAGAAATATAAAATAGTTTTTATGATGGTAAACATGGGTCAGAGGGGTTCTCCTGTATGCAAGAACCAGAAGAAGCAGGACATACGGATTCAAATAGGGATCCTGAAGAAATAAAGTGCTCATTAAAGCAAGCTAACATTGTTTGTTTATCAGTCACCTTGCCTGAATCAGTCATAACATGAGGAGGTAGTTCACTACAGCTAATATTTCCAAAAGAGGCTTTAATAATTTTCCAGAACTTGCTTGGATTATTTAGATTTTTTGTAGTTTCATTAACGAAATACTCTGATTTTGACTTTTTAATGAGAGATGTAAGCCTATTTCTCAATTGCTGAAAACGTACTCGGTTACTAACGTAACCTCGGTTCTCTCTAGAAGAGGGAACGAGTACTGCGTAAGATATCTTACGCTAGGGGAAAATCCTTTTCCGCGAGATATTGAAGCCAAAAATTATCCTTAATTTTGTAATAATGCAAAACGCGTTGCAGCAGCAATGCAGACATAGGCGAGACAGCTCGCGCGCCTATTGGCTGCTCTGCGGCAACTGCAGCAGCCTATCGAGCGAGGCCTGGCGTGACGTCAGACCCAATCAGGGCACTTCGCGCCCGCTGCGTCACGTCCCGCCGAAATGGGCGTGGTCTAGGCCTATAAATATCGCTCGCAGGCAGCTATTATCTGGTTTTTCATCATCGAAGCAACCAGAGCGTGTGCATGCACGGCAAGATACGCAGTACTCGTTCCCTCTTCTAGAGAGAACCGAGGTTACGTTAGTAACCGAGTACGTTCTCTTACGAGAGGTCTCTCGTACTGCGTAAGATATCTTACGCTAGGGGACCCAATGTAAAACGCCGTGCATGCTGAGATCTGACACCAAAGACCCAAAGGGCGAAAGCCCGGGGTACATATAGTGCACAATCACTCAGTGAACTCACAGAGAGTCCGGAAAGAAGGAGGGGTGCAGCCTCACTTTTCCACATAAAGTAGCGTCGATGGGACGCGAATTTCATCATACAGACAGGCGGGGTACGGCCTGAACTGATGGGGAAAAATGTGGTCGTCCCCTTACACACTGTTGCCCAGCATTAAACTGTCGAACATTGAGCTGTGCTCAGCAAACGCAGCATTCAGGCTAACAGGTCAGATAATACTGGTAGTTTAGACCGACAGCAGCCTGGCCTGCAGGGCGGGAACCTCTAGGTTATAAAACCTTATAAATGTAGACGGGGAGGCCCAGCCTGCCGCCATACAAATATCTTGCAAGGCAATCCCACTTGACCAGGCCCACGAAGAGGCCATGCCTCTCGTGGAATGCGCTCTGACACCCAAAGGGCACTGCATGCCCTTGGAGGCGTATGCCAGCGCTATAGCATCAACTATCCATCTGGATAGGCTCTGTTTCGACGCGGCTAGTCCCTTAGAACGTCCGCTAAACGAAACAAAGAGCTGTTCCGTCTGTCTGAAAACAGACGAGCGAGGCACATAAGCTCGTAATGCCCTGACTGGGCAAAGGAGGCTCGCGTCTCTTTCCTCATTAGGGACCGGTAGGGCTGACAGAGAGATAATCTGCACCCTAAACGGTGTGTTGAGGGATTTTGGAACATAACCGTGCTTAGGTTTGAGTATAACTTTTGAGTCATTGGGCCCAAACTCCATGCACGCCGCGCTCACAGAGAGCGCGTGCAGATCCCCTATGCGCTTCACTGAAGCGAGAGCCAGCAAAAACACCGTTTTGAAAGACAGGTGTTTCAAATCGATTGACTGTAAAGGCTCAAATGGCGCACCTTTCATGGCTTCCAGAACCGTAGAAAGGTCCCATACGGGGACTGAGGAGGTCTGGGAGGATTCAGTCTCTTAGCTCCTCTAAGGAAGCGGATGACTAAATCGTTCCTTCCTATTGACTGACCCAAGCGTTGTTTCTGAGAACGCTGCTATAGCCGCCACATAAACTTTGAGCGTGGAGGGGGCCCTGCCCCCATCCAACAGCTCTTGTAGGAAGGAAAGCACCTCCGTCACATCACAGTTTGTGGGTGACACACCACGGGCTGTGCACCAGCCCGAAAACACTGACCATTTCGAAGAATAGAGTCGTCTTGTAGACGGAGCTCTAGCCTGCGTGATCGTGTTTAATACTCCTTTAGGGAGTCCAACATGTACCCGTTGATGGCCCAGACATGAAGGGACCATAGTTCCGGGTGAGGATGCCAGATCGAGCCGCGGCCTGTGAGAGGAGATCTCTCCTCACTGGTACTGGCCACGGGGCAGTACTTGCTAACTGCATCACGGCTGGGAACCAAGGTTGGTTTTTCCAGAACGGTGCTACCAGCAGTACTGAGCATCCTTCTTCCCTGAACCGTTCTATCACCTGAGGCAGGAGAGAGACGGGGGGAAAAGCATAGAGCGGGCGGCGGGCCACACATGGGCCAGCGCGCTCCTGCTCTTGGAGAAAAATTCTTGACAGTGAGCGTTTTCTTGAGACGCAAACAGGTCCACTTCCGCTCTGCCGAATTTCTTCCACAGCAGTTGGACTGTCTGTGGGTGTAGAGACCATTCGCCTGCCGGAACATTGTTCCTGGACAGTCTGTCTGGTCCTATATTCATGATCCCTGGCACGTGCGCTGCTCTGAGCGAGCGCAGGTTGCACTGAGCCCATACCAGGAGGCGTTCTGCCAGCCTGTACAGTTTCTCGGATCTGATGCCGCCCTGGCGATTTATGTAGGACACCACAGACATGTTGTCCGAACGGACCAAGACGTGGTGACCTTTTATTTGGGGAGACAAAAACGCGTCAGCGCGTTGTCTACTGCCAGCATTTCGAGGCAGTTTATGTGCAGGAGCTTCTCCCGTTCTGACCACTGGCCGAAGAACGGTCTGCCCTCGAGCAGCGCTCCCCATCCCGAGGTGGACGCGTCCGTGGACACCACTTTCACCCTCGAGGAAGTCCCCAGGCTTACACCTGATTGGTACCAGTCGTTCGCTTTCCAGGGTTTCAGAGCTGTAACGCATTTCTGATTGACCCTGAGGCGAAGCAAACCGGGTGCCCACGCTTCGCGTGGGACTCGCGCTTTCAGCCAAAACTGCAGCGGGCGCATGCGGAGCAGACCCAGCTGGAGCACTGACGATGCTGAGGCCATGAGACCTAGCATCTTCTGAAATCTCTTGAGCGGGACAGACGCGCCGCAGCGAAAAGAGTTCGCTGTGCGTCGAATGTCTACCGCGCGCTGTGGTGATAGTCGCGCTATCATGGATAGTGAGTCCAGTTCTGTGCCCAGGAAAGATATTTTCTGACTGGGTGACAGGGAGCTCTTCGCCCAATTGACACTCAGACCCAAATCCTCGAGGTGATCGAGTAAAATGGTCGTGTGTTCTATGAGCACTGCGCGAGATTGCGCTAGAATCAGCCAATCGTCCAAATAGTTCAGCACTCGCATGCCTCTCATTCTGAGGGGTGCGAGCGCCGCATCCATGCACTTCGTAAATGTACGGGGTGCTAGGGACAAACCGAACGGCAGGACTGTGTACTGATATGCCTGGCCCTCGAAGGCGAATCTCAAATATCGCCTGTGATGTGACGCTATCTGTATTTGAAAATACGCGTCTTTCAGATCTATTGACACAAACCAATCTCCTTGGCGAATCTGCACAAGGATTTGCACTTTGTTCAGTTGCCTTAGATCTAGTATGGGTCTGAGACCCCCGTCTTTTTTCGGTACCAGGAAGTATCTGCTGTATAGCCCTCCCTCGCTCTGATCTTGAGAGAGAGGTTCTATGGCCCCTTTGCTCAATAGTTTCGTCACTTCGGCTCGAAGTAGATGTGCTACTTCTGTTTTTACCGTGGTCTCGACGCGCGCCACATAGCGGCGAGGGCGTCGGCGAAACTGCAGCGAATAGCCTCTTTCTATAATGTTCAGCACCCACTTCGAAAAACCCCGGGTAGCTTTGCCCATGCGTCTGCATGGATAGCTAGGGGTCGAATACGAAGCGCGCTCCGCTCGCTCAGCGATGGAGAAGCTTCGGTGTGCTGTAACACAAGCGTGTCGCTCGTGACATTTGAGGCATGGGGCGCGCTGATGACAGCGGGCAGATTGCCCGCGCTCGACTCCTCTGCGGTGGTTAACCGCGAGGGGGAGGGCTGGGCGGTTCCCGTGGGAACTGTCATGTCTATGTGTGGATGTGGGCGCGGGACAGCGGGCACATTTATCACACCGAAAGCATCGTTCGCTTGCGTGAAGCGAGTGCACGTTGGTTTCGTTTTTACAGAAACCGTGAGACATGCATAACGTGGTGTTAGTGGGCACATTCACCATGTTTGAAGCGCAATCGGTCTGAGCCGATTCATGTGCGCGAGCCCTGTGTGACGGGCTGTGCTTGTGTGTAGAGATGGGCACTGGGCAGTGGGCATTCTTCTTACACATAAAGCACCATCGGCCGTGGCCGGGACACCAGAAAAAATTCACACTTATGGGATTTATCTGGGTAGCCGTAAAAACGGCGTTTGTGTGCAGGCAAGCGGGTGACAGAACCGACTTGTTTACTGCAGGATACACTGGAACAGTCACATTTACTGGAACTGAACGAGCGAGAAGTTGCCATAGAAACAGAGAGCGTCAACATGCTGGCGTTTATTGCAGGCCTGCGTGCATTACAACAGGCTTGTTCACTGCAATATTGACATTTCCAGTCGCCTGAATTCCAGAGGGGAATGGGAAATGTATAGGAAAAAGGAGGTTGGTCCGTCCTCAGCGGGACCAGAAAAACTCCCTTTTTTCCTTACGCCAGTGACGCACAGAACACCATAGAAACGGTGTTTGGGTGCAGGCGAGCGGGTTGTACAACGCGCTCGTTGGCTGCAAAATACACATCTGCAGTCGCCTTTTCAGGGAACTGACAGAGCGAGCATTGACGGCATAAGAGAGCGTCAACGTGCTGGCGTTTGTTTGCAGGCATGCGTGTATTACAACAGGCTTGCTCACTGCAATACTGACATTTCCAGTCGCCCGAACTTCAGAGGGGAATGAGAAATGTACGAGAAAGAGGAGGTCGGTCCGTCCGCGGGGGGACCAGAAAACGCTCTTTTCTCCTTTCGCCAGTGACGCACGGAAACCATAGAAACGGTGTTTGGGTGCAGGCGAGCGGGTTGTGCAACGCGCTCGTTGGCTGCAAAATGCACGTCTGCAGTCGCTTTTCAGGGAACTGACAGAGCGAAGCATTGGCGGCATAATTTTAACTGCCGCTAGACCGGGATTCGAACTCCAGTCTCTCGTGAGAAAAACCAATGATTCCGCCACTGAGCCACAGGGGGGGAACGCAAAGGTTTTCGGATGCACGAGCATATAAGAGCGTCACATGATTTCTTCGGCGTGTGCTTGCAGGCGCGCTTGTATTAAAACAGGCTCGCCTGCTGCAATATTGATATTTCCAGTCGCATGATCAGGGAACTGGGAATATGTATGAGAAATTGAAGGTCAGTCCATCCTCGGAGGGACTAAAAACACACCTTTCTCCTTTCGCCGGTGAGTGACGCATGAATGGGGCGCAGAAGGCAGGGTAGCTTTCTTATAACGTAAAGAAAAACTAACCCCGACCGTCCGCTTCCAGCCTCCCTTGTGAGCGGCGCAGTTTGCGCGGCTTGAACAGAGGGAGAGAGAAAGCTAGCCCCGTGACCGCCCGCTCCTGACATCTTCTGTGAGCGGCGCGGTGTGCGCGGCTCGAACAGAGGGAGAACAGGTATCGTCCCCCAAGCAGGCAAGGCAAGCGGGCGAACCGGCAAGCTTTGCGGGTTGGGGGGGGGGGGCGGAGGAGCAGTCTCGGAGAAGGATGCCAGGTGAGTCCTCAGAGTCACCATAGGCAGTACCTAACTCGCAGTGAGGGCAGTCGCCGTCAGCGAGTGCGAGAGCTGCGTGATCAGGAAAAGGGGCGTCTTGAAAAAGACGCCCAGCTCTTTTAGTGCAATGGGAGTGTGTGTCGCGGCGGCGAGCACACACACATACATAAACACAGTAGCAGAGAAAGGATATAATGCCGGAAAGCGCAGCAGGAAGGCAAGGAAGGCGGCGCGGCCAGCGACTTCAGTGACTCGTCCCGCTGAAGGTGCTCTCTTTCAGACGGCGCGGCTTCTTATCCAGCTCCAGCGATGTGTGTGCTTCGCTTGAAGGATGAAAAATCAGATAATAGCTGCCTGCGAGCGATATTTATAGGCCTAGACCACGCCCATTTCGGCGGGACGTGACGCAGCGGGCGCGAAGTGCCCTGATTGGGTCTGACGTCACGCCAGGCCTCGCTCGATAGGCTGCTGCAGTTGCCGCAGAGCAGCCAATAGGCGCGCGAGCTGTCTCGCCTATGTCTGCATTGCTGCTGCAACGCGTTTTGCATTATTACAAAATTAAGGATAATTTTTGGCTTCAATATCTCGCGGAAAAGGATTTTCCCCTAGCGTAAGATATCTTACGCAGTACGAGAGACCTCTCGTAAGAGAACAAACCCAGTCCGTATCGCTCTTTGATTTCCTGGCCCTTGACCAGGCAGCATTCCTATCCCTGAGAAGGCATGAAATCTCAGGAGAAAACCAGGGACTTTCTACATGAACAATTTCAAAGTTCAGTTCACAAATTTTAAAATGAACTAGTTCAGTTCATAGTTCATACTTCAAAATTTTGAACTAGGTTCACAGTTCCAAAAATGAACTAGTTCATAGTTCTTTTTTTCCACATGTTGCTACGAGCTATTATTTTTCTAAATTATTGCCACAGCCTATATTGAACCACAGACAGCCATTATTAAAAATGTGCTGCTTGAATGGTCTTTTTTAATGAGGAATTATTAAAAGAAAAACAGGACAGTAATGCTTAAGGTACAAATGTTTTTCAATTTTAATAATTTTCCATTTCAGTACATACTAAAAAGGAATACTGGAATCCTGGAAAAATATTCCAGGCAGGTTCAACAAGAGCGGATTTTCTTTTCCTTTCAAAGTTTGCACAGAAATGTAAGATTTGTCTTGTTTTGTAAGAAGTTTACTTGTCATAAAACTCGTTTAAATGATCTTACGACGCCTCCTAGCTGCTTTGTCGCCTACATGCTGCTTCTTGCTTTGATGACGCATGCGGCGGCGCGACACTGGTGGCTGGTGTTGCCAGATTAGGTGTTTTTTCCGCTACATATTAAGGCCTGTTTGCGGTGTGTTTTAGCCGGGTTTTGGCATGGAAGGCTCTATAGAAATCTGGCACCCTATTGAACGAAGTTAACCTGAGAGAGCGTGCCGTTCACAGACACCAGAATGAACGAGTTCACAGTAACGTTCATTAGGCAGTAGGCTATTACGGTATGTTCAGTTCACGTTCATCCAAAATATGAACGAGTTCATGAACTATTGTTCAATGAACGCGTTCAGGCACAACAGTGCCGGTAAGTTGGAAAAAGGAAGTCTCGTGAGAAGCGAGAACGAGCGAGAAACACAAACTGCTTTACGGCAATTCAACATAAACACATACGCCATATGATACTGTGTATGATGTCTCACCCACCTCGGTAGACATCGCTCCACAGTCCACACGATAAAGCTGGCCGGCTCCCATAATAACAGATGCAGATGAGCAGCGGTAGAAGGGGGAGGAGGGGCCACAAGTCAGATGTTTTTACGACAGTGTTGTGAAATATACGGCCCACAGCTGTAGGGGGAGCTCGTTGAGGAAACACACGACAACAAAAGGGAAAATCAGCGAAGAAATGGCTAGAGTTGCCATGTTCCACTTTAACATGCTAAATATTCATTAGGCTGCGGAAATTACATCTGGCTATCAATAGGCTCTATGCACGATCGCTTCCGTGTTTTGTCTCAGCCCGCCCAGTTACATCCGGTGCTGCGTTGGAAACCGTTTTTGCATTCGGTGGAGATAATGGTAAATTACACTCGCTGTTTACAAGAACTTCCAGCGGTTAACGTGAATGATGTTAACAATATTGTGAGGCAGTTAGCTGTCACACCTAAGAGTAAGAAAGAGAAGGGCTGCAAATTATATATTTCGAGCTACATCGACAACTTTGAGGGTGAGCATTCTCTCATATCATGCGAAATCCGACTAGCGAATTGGTTTCTTAAATCGTTGTCTCCGTTTCTGAGAAAATGAATTTTAAGAAAGTTTTGGCGCTAGTACACTTCTCTATAGAACGCGCTATGCGGATGTAAAGACGCTGGCTGAGATTCTACCGGAAATACATCAGCAGCATTCGTGCATAGAGCGTATTTGAGCTGGTTCGTTTTCTATTTTTCTTCTGTTCTTTTGTCTTTAAGTGAAGGAGACAAAAGACAAATAATGATCGAGCTCACCGACTATAATAACCTACAAAATAAGTTCAAAGACTGTTTTGCAAACGTTCACATTAAGTTTGAAGAATTGTTCTACCCTCTGGTGCTCTTCGTTGTTCTGGTGCACTTCATTTGAATGGTATGAAACTAGGTAAAGGTTTTGGCACTTGCTATGTGAATAAAAAAATATATAAATAAAAAAATCATGGATTGGAACAGGTTTAATGATCCTGTAAACAACAGCCACACTTGTGCTCCTCACGGTCAGAAATGACGCATTGGAAATGAATGAGAGAGTTTCCTCTAGTGGAAGCGTTTGGTACTGCAGCCGAACACACTCTCACTGAAAGATCATTTACTGAGATTTCAAACTCAAATTTTTTAACACAACTTGTTAAGCTTTATGGCTTTGATTTTCTCACAGTTTTTGAGTAAAACATAATTTAGAAAATATATACGTCATATAAAAATTTAAAATAGTATTTTTGCACATTTTTCATAACAATAAACGTAAAATTCTTAAACTTTTTTTTAAATTCACTTTTTTAAAAACTTTATTCACTTCAGCAATAATCTGCCAAGTGTCGTCTTTGAACAGAGATCAAACTTGAACAGAGATCAAACGAAAAAGCATTCGAGATTTACCACAGTTTAAGCTGGACATTTAATTTCAGGTCTATGCTCAAAAAGTGAATAAGTGGATTATAAATACAGCGTACATATAATTTAGTACCATAAATCCCATAAAAATACAAAATATTAAATAAAAAACATTATAGAACTAAAATATAGTACATTCATTTCATTGATTTTTTGTTTTTTCATTTCTGTCATTTTTGACCGACACACAAAGAGCACCAGAATCAAACCAAGCAAACAATCTCAAAAATGATGAATCTTCCCAGAATGTTCCCTGTTAGCTGGATTTCACTGGGATTTAACGCTTAAGGCCACAAACTGAAAAATAGAAATAAAATGATATGAATAGAAAGAACAAACGTGACTTTCAGAGCTGAAACTCATTAAAAACAATCAGTCTGAATAAAAACAAACTGGAAGGCATGTTTGACATTTGCTGAAACGGAAGTTGTTAAAGTTTGTGTGAGTGTTTTATGCCGAGAGCAAGTTCTTCATCTCATCCAGATCCTCACACTCACACCATCAGAGAAATGTAATCGTGTGATCAAGGAATTGAATTAGTGTTTGGCAGGATAGTTCAGAGAGACACTGATGTCTGCTAATTAACCTGAGTCGTTTCCATCGCTCGTTACACATGAGACATGAGAAGTGTGTTTGTGTGTGTGTGTGTGTGTGTGTGTGTGTGTGTGTGTGTGTGTGTGTGTGTGTGTGTGTGTGTTTAAAGGCAGGGTAGGCAGGTTTTTTCAACAAAAAAAACTCTTTCCCAAATTTGTTTAAACTGTCTTTATATACCAATAAATAATTAAAATGTAAGTACTCTGAAAAAGAGAGTATAAAAATCGATTGTCTGTAGTCCTCTCAGGGCTGAAATAAACACAGCTACTTACTCCATTCACTCCCACCCCCTCCCTTCTGGGCTCCTCCCAAAGCCACGCCCCCAAAACACATGACCGCGCGATGCTGACCGCTCAGCTGGAGGACACGTGTGCCAGTGCATGTAGTGACATCATGTCAGAATCACATGTAATAACATACCTAACTTTATCTTTATGAATATAAACAACTAACATGGCTGTTAGTACTCACTATCAAGCTAGCATATCGATATTGACTCTCGTTTAACTTCTTGCTTTATCCAAAGACTTTTTGGTCATAGCCTTTTCGAATACTGTCTTTTTTTTTTTGCCTTGTTTGCCTTCACTGACTGTATATGCAGGTACTGGGAATTTTGACTGCTCTTCCTAGCTTCTGTGCCTCTTCGCCTCCTCGAGTCAAACGGGTGTGCGCATGTGGGCGGCTCCTGTAGCAGCAGGGGTGGTAGCCATGGTAGCGAGGGAGAGTGACAGTCAGGGGTGGTAGCCATGGTAGCGAGGGAGAGTGACAGTCAGGGGTGGTAGCCATGGTAGCGAGGGAGAGTGACAGTCAGGGGTGGTAGCCATGGTAGCGAGGGAGAGTGACAGTCAGGGGTGGTAGCCATGGTAGCGATGGAGAGTGACAGTCAGGGGTGGTAGCCATGGTAGCGAGGGAGAGTGACAGTCAGGGGTGGTAGCCATGGTAGCGATGGAGAGTGACAGTCAGGGGTGGTAGCCATGGTAGCGAGGGAGAGTGACAGTCAGGGGTGGTAGCCATGGTAGCGAGGGAGAGTGACAGTCAGGGGTGGTAGCCATGGTAGCGAGGGAGAGTGACAGTCAGGGGTGGTAGCCATGGTAGCGAGGGAGAGTGACAGTCAGGGGTGGTAGCCATGGTAGCGAGGGAGAGTGACAGTCAGGGGTGGTAGCCATGGTAGCGAGGGAGAGTGACAGTCGCCCAGTCAATCATTTCATTCGTTCCGAATGGAATAAGTAGCTGTGTTTATTGCAGTCCTGAGAGGACTACAGACACTCGATTTTTATACTTTCTTTTTCAGAGTACTTACATTTTAATTATGTATTGGTATATAAAGACAGTTTAAGCAAATTTGGGAAAAAGTTTTTTAGAAAAAACCTGCCTACCCTGCCTTTAATCTGGATGATGTCACACACAGTTACACACACTGAGGACTAGTGGAGTAAATCAAGCTCTGATTCTGAAACTCCACTAGTATCAGCATGTGTGTTTCAGTGACTGATGTGGTGATATACACTTCTGCTAAAAATAATAACACTTTTGTTCATCATAAATTTATCAAAAGTGACAGTAAAGACATTCGTCCTGCCGAAGTCCATTAATACCTGAAAATGGACACCTCGAAGGGCATTAACCCGCTTATACCATGGTCACTTGCCAGATAACACATTTTCAAAACTTTAGTTTATATTTTAATTAGTTTTACAATCAAAATCTAAAGTTTTTACAAACAATAACTTGGTTTCCCTGGTTACGCCCACCGGTTTATTTAGCAACCGGAGATATTTATAGAACTCCTTTACTAGGTGTCCTCTATCATTTTTTAATGGACACCCTGCCGCCAATCAGAATCGAGTATTCACCCAGACCATGGTATAAATTAGAATAATATTTTACAATTTTTACTGTATTTTTGATCAAATAATGCAGCCTTGATGAGCAGAGGAGACTCAAAAACATTGAAAAGTCCCCCTGTGGTGTAAATCCAGCTTTTAATGTAGTTTATGTGTCTATGTGGTGTTTTTAATCTGCGTTAAGACAAAGCATGTGTAAGTTCATAAGTCGACAGCATTGCTGAGTATTTCCTCCTTAAAACTGCAGTGAACCAAAGACAGTCTCAAACACACGCTTTGAAATCGCTGGTGTTTCTGACGTCACAAACTACCTTGTAACCAATCAGATCAACGTGTGATCGTCAACCAGTGGATCTCTGAGCTGAGTGAGTGAGTGGAGGCGGGGCTCATTTGCATATTCATTCAACCGCGCATACTAAATGAGGCAAGGGTGTCGAGTTACATTCAAGATATTTTTAAGGCATTTTTTCAAGGAAAAACTTTTAAATATGTAATTTTGGTGATCAAAGATGAGTTTTAAGGGATACAATTATTGACTACAGGGGGACTTGTAGTCCTCAAAAACTCTTCTTTGGAATGGTGAAAAAAACAACTTTGACACTGTAAATAGAAGTTTAACTGTAAAAAAAAAAAAAAAAATGGAAATGAATGAGAGAGTTTCCTCTAGTGGAAGCGTTTGGTACTGCAGCCGAACACACTCTCACTGAAAGATCATTTACTGAGATATCAGCCTCAAATGTGGAGCACAACTTGTTTAGATTTATGGCTTTGATTTTCTCACAGTTTTAGAGTAAAACATGTTTTTGAAAATATTGAATTTAACAAAAATTAAATAGTATTTTTGCAAATTTTTTATAACAATACACATACAATTCTGTAACTTTTTAAAACTTTATTCACTTCAGCAATAATCTGCCAAGTGTCGTCTATGAACAGAGATCAAACTTCAGTCTGTCGCTCTAAAGCGTTCGAGATTTACCACAGTTTATGCTGGACATTTATTTTCAGGTCTATGCTCAAAAAGAGAATAAGTGGATTATAAATACAGTATATATATAATTTAGTACCATAAATCCCTTAAAAATACAAAATATTAAATAAAAAACATTATCGAACTAAAATATAGTACATTAATTTCATTTAAATATTATTTTTTTTCTGTCATTTGTGACCGACACATGAAGACACATATATTCCATATAAAGCCGGTTTCATATTTGATACACACATTTCCTGTGTCCTCTAGATGATGCAAACGCTGCTGCTTCACTCACTCTCCTCAGTCCTTCTGTGTCTGACTGATATTTACACTCGTTTATCAAGTAAAAGTCTTTCAGTGTAATCGTACAAACGTCCTCCTTCAGCTCGTGTTTTTCTGCTGTCAAAATCTGCACTCATTTTATCAAGCAAATATAAGAATAACTTTGATATTGTTAGTAATATTTAATCTGCACTGAAACCGCTTCCGTTTACTTTATCATCACACATTATTTATTAGAAAAATCATGTGAATCAAATATATTCATCAGGCTTTTGAGGAGGGATGATTTGTTCATCTCTCAATCATCATTGCATTATATGTTCTGATCATAAATCTAAGCATTTAAATATTATCTTACTAAGACATATTATTGACATTTATATGCATTTTATGCAAGTATCTGCTATAAAGATCTCACTAATTTACATCACAAGCATCAGCATTTAATCTTTTTGTCCATATAAATATCAGCATCTGCAGCAAATTGCATGTTTTTGAATAAAACAGCTGTTTTTTTCCTCCATATTCACACACAAAAGTATCAAATATGAAACAAAACAGACATATTCAGTATTTAAATATTTAATATTTTGTCTCAGTAAATTAGATTTTTCTGACTATGATTGCATACGTCATGCTTTAATAACCTAAAATAAAAGTTAATAAAAATAAGTTAATAACCTCGCAGTCGGTGTCTCTTCAACATCAGTGTCTCTGTGCCGTGAAAGAGTGTGTGTGTTTCTTGCGGT
>NC_138743.1:1494544-1529544 GCF_965113295.1 Leuciscus leuciscus | reverse complement strand
AATGAATTTCACTGTATATAGTCTAAAGTATGAAAGAAATGTTTGTACATTTTTCGAATTGACACAACATCATTAAACACAACAATACGCCATCGCATTCACGACTCTCCTGTGATTAAAGGCGACACTTCCGGTTTTCTTCCCACCGGAGCCTCGCTTTCGATTTCAAAATAACGGCTGCGTGAAATCAGCTTATACCACACACAGTATACTGTACTGATCAGGGGTCTGCCCTTATACCACACACAGTATACTGTACTGATCAGGGGTCTGCCCTTATACCACACACAGTATACTGTACTGATCAGGGGTCTGCCCTTATACCACACACAGTATACTGTACTGATCAGGGGTCTGCCCTTATACCACACACAGTATACTGTACTGATCAGGGGTCTGCCCTTATACCACACACAGTATACTGTACTGATCAGGGGTCTGTCCTTATACCACACACAGTATACTGTACTGATCAGGGGTCTGCCCTTATACCACACACAGTATACTGTACTGATCAGGGGTCTGCCCTTATACCACACACAGTATACTGTACTGATCAGGGGTCTGGCCTTATACCACACACAGTATACTGCACTGATCAGGGGTCTGCCCTTATACCACACACAGTATACTGCACTGATCAGGGGTCTGTCCTTATACCACACACAGTATACTGCACTGATCAGGGGTCTGCCCTTATACCACACACAGTATACTGTACTGATCAGGGGTCTGCCCTTATACCACACACAGTATACTGCACTGATCAGGGGTCTGCCCTTATACCACACACAGTATACTGTACTGATCAGGGGTCTGGCCTTATACCACACACAGTATACTGTACTGATCAGGGGTCTGCCCTTATACCACACACAGTATACTGTACTGATCAGGGGTCTGCCCTTATACCACACACAGTATACTGTACTGATCAGGGGTCTGGCCTTATACCACACACAGTATACTGCACTGATCAGGGGTCTGCCCTTATACCACACACAGTATACTGTACTGATCAGGGGTCTGGCCTTATACCACACACAGTATACTGTACTGATCAGGGGTCTGCCCTTATACCACACACAGTATACTGCACTGATCAGGGGTCTGCCCTTATACCACACACAGTATACTGTACTGATCAGGGGTCTGCCCTTATACCACACACAGTATACTGTACTGATCAGGGGTCTGTCCTTATACCACACACAGTATACTGCACTGATCAGGGGTCTGTCCTTATACCACACACAGTATACTGCACTGATCAGGGGTCTGTCCTTATACCACACACAGTATACTGTACTGATCAGGGGTCTGGCCTTATACCACACACAGTATACTGCACTGATCAGGGGTCTGCCCTTATACCACACACAGTATACTGTACTGATCAGGGGTCTGGCCTTATACCACACACAGTATACTGTACTGATCAGGGGTCTGCCCTTATACCACACACAGTATACTGCACTGATCAGGGGTCTGCCCTTATACCACACACAGTATACTGCACTGATCAGGGGTCTGGCCTTATACCACACACAGTATACTGCACTGATCAGGGGTCTGCCCTTATACCACACACAGTATACTGCACTGATCAGGGGTCTGGCCTTATACCACACACAGTATACTGCACTGATCAGGGGTCTGCCCTTATACCACACACAGTATACTGCACTGATCAGGGGTCTGGCCTTATACCACACACAGTATACTGCACTGATCAGGGGTCTGCCCTTATACCACACACAGTATACTGTACTGATCAGGGGTCTGGCCTTATACCACACACAGTATACTGCACTGATCAGGGGTCTGGCCTTATACCACACACAGTATACTGCACTGATCAGGGGTCTGGCCTTATACCACACACAGTATACTGCACTGATCAGGGGTCTGCCCTTATACCACACACAGTATACTGCACTGATCAGGGGTCTGGCCTTATACCACACACAGTATACTGCACTGATCAGGGGTCTGGCCTTATACCACACACAGTATACTGTACTGATCAGGGGTCTGCCCTTATACCACACACAGTATACTGCACTGATCAGGGGTCTGCCCTTATACCACACACAGTATACTGCACTGATCAGGGGTCTGGCCTTATACCACACACAGTATACTGCACTGATCAGGGGTCTGCCCTTATACCACACACAGTATACTGTACTGATCAGGGGTCTGGCCTTATACCACACACAGTATACTGCACTGATCAGGGGTCTGCCCTTATACCACACACAGTATACTGTACTGATCAGGGGTCTGGCCTTATACCACACACAGTATACTGTACTGATCAGGGGTCTGCCCTTATACCACACACAGTATACTGCACTGATCAGGGGTCTGCCCTTATACCACACACAGTATACTGTACTGATCAGGGGTCTGCCCTTATACCACACACAGTATACTGTACTGATCAGGGGTCTGTCCTTATACCACACACAGTATACTGTACTGATCAGGGGTCTGGCCTTATACCACACACAGTATACTGCACTGATCAGGGGTCTGCCCTTATACCACACACAGTATACTGTACTGATCAGGGGTCTGGCCTTATACCACACACAGTATACTGTACTGATCAGGGGTCTGCCCTTATACCACACACAGTATACTGCACTGATCAGGGGTCTGGCCTTATACCACACACAGTATACTGCACTGATCAGGGGTCTGGCCTTATACCACACACAGTATACTGTACTGATCAGGGGTCTGCCCTTATACCACACACAGTATACTGCACTGATCAGGGGTCTGCCCTTATACCACACACAGTATACTGCACTGATCAGGGGTCTGGCCTTATACCACACACAGTATACTGCACTGATCAGGGGTCTGCCCTTATACCACACACAGTATACTGTACTGATCAGGGGTCTGGCCTTATACCACACACAGTATACTGCACTGATCAGGGGTCTGGCCTTATACCACACACAGTATACTGCACTGATCAGGGGTCTGCCCTTATACCACACACAGTATACTGCACTGATCAGGGGTCTGCCCTTATACCACACACAGTATACTGTACTGATCAGGGGTCTGCCCTTATACCACACACAGTATACTATACTGATCAGGGGTCTGCCCTTATACCACACACAGTATACTGCACTGATCAGGGGTCTGGCCTTATACCACACACAGTATACTGCACTGATCAGGGGTCTGGCCTTATACCACACACAGTATACTGTACTGATCAGGGGTCTGCCCTTATACCACACACAGTATACTGCACTGATCAGGGGTCTGCCCTTATACCACACACAGTATACTGCACTGATCAGGGGTCTGGCCTTATACCACACACAGTATACTGCACTGATCAGGGGTCTGCCCTTATACCACACACAGTATACTGTACTGATCAGGGGTCTGGCCTTATACCACACACAGTATACTGCACTGATCAGGGGTCTGCCCTTATACCACACACAGTATACTGCACTGATCAGGGGTCTGCCCTTATACCACACACAGTATACTGCACTGATCAGGGGTCTGCCCTTATACCACACACAGTATACTGCACTGATCAGGGGTCTGGCCTTATACCACACACAGTATACTGCACTGATCAGGGGTCTGCCCTTATACCACACACAGTATACTGCACTGATCAGGGGTCTGGCCTTATACCACACACAGTATACTGCACTGATCAGGGGTCTGGCCTTATACCACACACAGTATACTGCACTGATCAGGGGTCTGGCCTTATACCACACACAGTATACTGTACTGATCAGGGGTCTGCCCTTATACCACACACAGTATACTGCACTGATCAGGGGTCTGCCCTTATACCACACACAGTATACTGCACTGATCAGGGGTCTGCCCTTATACCACACACAGTATACTGTACTGATCAGGGGTCTGCCCTTATACCACACACAGTATACTGTACTGATCAGGGGTCTGGCCTTATACCACACACAGTATACTGCACTGATCAGGGGTCTGCCCTTATACCACACACAGTATACTGTACTGATCAGGGGTCTGCCCTTATACCACACACAGTATACTGCACTGATCAGGGGTCTGCCCTTATACCACACACAGTATACTGTACTGATCAGGGGTCTGCCCTTATACCACACACAGTATACTGCACTGATCAGGGGTCTGCCCTTATACCACACACAGTATACTGCACTGATCAGGGGTCTGCCCTTATACCACACACAGTATACTGCACTGATCAGGGGTCTGGCCTTATACCACACACAGTATACTGCACTGATCAGGGGTCTGCCCTTATACCACACACAGTATACTGTACTGATCAGGGGTCTGCCCTTATACCACACACAGTATACTGCACTGATCAGGGGTCTGGCCTTATACCACACACAGTATACTGTACTGATCAGGGGTCTGCCCTTATACCACACACAGTATACTGTACTGATCAGGGGTCTGCCCTTATACCACACACAGTATACTATACTGATCAGGGGTCTGCCCTTATACCACACACAGTATACTGCACTGATCAGGGGTCTGCCCTTATACCACACACAGTATACTATACTGATCAGGGGTCTGCCCTTATACCACACACAGTATACTGCACTGATCAGGGGTCTGGCCTTATACCACACACAGTATACTGTACTGATCAGGGGTCTGCCCTTATACCACACACAGTATACTGCACTGATCAGGGGTCTGGCCTTATACCACACACAGTATACTGTACTGATCAGGGGTCTGCCCTTATACCACACACAGTATACTGCACTGATCAGGGGTCTGGCCTTATACCACACACAGTATACTGTACTGATCAGGGGTCTGGCCTTATACCACACACAGTATACTGCACTGATCAGGGGTCTGCCCTTATACCACACACAGTATACTGTACTGATCAGGGGTCTGCCCTTATACCACACACAGTATACTGCACTGATCAGGGGTCTGCCCTTATACCACACACAGTATACTGTACTGATCAGGGGTCTGCCCTTATACCACACACAGTATACTGCACTGATCAGGGGTCTGCCCTTATACCACACACAGTATACTGCACTGATCAGGGGTCTGCCCTTATACCACACACAGTATACTGCACTGATCAGGGGTCTGGCCTTATACCACACACAGTATACTGCACTGATCAGGGGTATGCCCTTATACCACACACAGTATACTGTACTGATCAGGGGTCTGCCCTTATACCACACACAGTATACTGTACTGATCAGGGGTCTGCCCTTATACCACACACAGTATACTGTACTGATCAGGGGTATGCCCTTATACCACACACAGTATACTGCACTGATCAGGGGTCTGCCCTTATACCACACACAGTATACTGTACTGATCAGGGGTCTGCCCTTATACCACACACAGTATACTATACTGATCAGGGGTCTGCCCTTATACCACACACAGTATACTGTACTGATCAGGGGTCTGCCCTTATACCACACACAGTATACTATACTGATCAGGGGTCTGCCCTTATACCACACACAGTATACTGCACTGATCAGGGGTCTGCCCTTATACCACACACAGTATACTGCACTGATCAGGGGTCTGGCCTTATACCACACACAGTATACTGCACTGATCAGGGGTATGCCCTTATACCACACACAGTATACTGCACTGATCAGGGGTCTGCCCTTATACCACACACAGTATACTGTACTGATCAGGGGTCTGCCCTTATACCACACACAGTATACTATACTGATCAGGGGTCTGCCCTTATACCACACACAGTATACTGTACTGATCAGGGGTCTGCCCTTATACCACACACAGTATACTATACTGATCAGGGGTCTGCCCTTATACCACACACAGTATACTGCACTGATCAGGGGTCTGCCCTTATACCACACACAGTATACTGCACTGATCAGGGGTCTGCCCTTATACCACACACAGTATACTGCACTGATCAGGGGTCTGCCCTTATACCACACACAGTATACTGTACTGATCAGGGGTCTGCCCTTATACCACACACAGTATACTATACTGATCAGGGGTCTGCCCTTATACCACACACAGTATACTGCACTGATCAGGGGTCTGCCCTTATACCACACACAGTATACTATACTGATCAGGGGTCTGCCCTTATACCACACACAGTATACTGCACTGATCAGGGGTCTGCCCTTATACCACACACAGTATACTGCACTGATCAGGGGTCTGGCCTTATACCACACACAGTATACTGCACTGATCAGGGGTCTGCCCTTATACCACACACAGTATACTGTACTGATCAGGGGTCTGCCCTTATACCACACACAGTATACTGTACTGATCAGGGGTCTGGCCTTATACCACACACAGTATACTGCACTGATCAGGGGTCTGCCCTTATACCACACACAGTATACTGCACTGATCAGGGGTCTGCCCTTATACCACACACAGTATACTGTACTGATCAGGGGTCTGGCCTTATACCACACACAGTATACTGCACTGATCAGGGGTCTGCCCTTATACCACACACAGTATACTGTACTGATCAGGGGTCTGCCCTTATACCACACACAGTATACTGTACTGATCAGGGGTCTGGCCTTATACCACACACAGTATACTGCACTGATCAGGGGTCTGCCCTTATACCACACACAGTATACTGTACTGATCAGGGGTCTGCCCTTATACCACACACAGTATACTGTACTGATCAGGGGTCTGGCCTTATACCACACACAGTATACTGTACTGATCAGGGGTCTGGCCTTATACCACACACAGTATACTGCACTGATCAGGGGTCTGGCCTTATACCACACACAGTATACTGCACTGATCAGGGGTCTGCCCTTATACCACACACAGTATACTGCACTGATCAGGGGTCTGGCCTTATACCACACACAGTATACTGTACTGATCAGGGGTCTGGCCTTATACCACACACAGTATACTGTACTGATCAGGGGTCTGCCCTTATACCACACACAGTATACTGCACTGATCAGGGGTCTGCCCTTATACCACACACAGTATACTGCACTGATCAGGGGTCTGCCCTTATACCACACACAGTATACTGTACTGATCAGGGGTCTGCCCTTATACCACACACAGTATACTGCACTGATCAGGGGTCTGCCCTTATACCACACACAGTATACTGCACTGATCAGGGGTCTGCCCTTATACCACACACAGTATACTGTACTGATCAGGGGTCTGGCCTTATACCACACACAGTATACTGTACTGATCAGGGGTCTGCCCTTATACCACACACAGTATACTGCACTGATCAGGGGTCTGCCCTTATACCACACACAGTATACTGCACTGATCAGGGGTCTGGCCTTATACCACACACAGTATACTGCACTGATCAGGGGTCTGCCCTTATACCACACACAGTATACTGTACTGATCAGGGGTCTGGCCTTATACCACACACAGTATACTGTACTGATCAGGGGTCTGCCCTTATACCACACACAGTATACTGTACTGATCAGGGGTCTGGCCTTATACCACACACAGTATACTGCACTGATCAGGGGTCTGGCCTTATACCACACACAGTATACTGTACTGATCAGGGGTCTGGCCTTATACCACACACAGTATACTGCACTGATCAGGGGTCTGCCCTTATACCACACACAGTATACTGTACTGATCAGGGGTCTGCCCTTATACCACACACAGTATACTGCACTGATCAGGGGTCTGCCCTTATACCACACACAGTATACTGTACTGATCAGGGGTCTGGCCTTATACCACACACAGTATACTGCACTGATCAGGGGTCTGCCCTTATACCACACACAGTATACTGCACTGATCAGGGGTCTGCCCTTATACCACACACAGTATACTGCACTGATCAGGGGTCTGGCCTTATACCACACACAGTATACTGTACTGATCAGGGGTCTGCCCTTATACCACACACAGTATACTGTACTGATCAGGGGTCTGGCCTTATACCACACACAGTATACTGCACTGATCAGGGGTCTGGCCTTATACCACACACAGTATACTGTACTGATCAGGGGTCTGCCCTTATACCACACACAGTATACTGTACTGATCAGGGGTCTGGCCTTATACCACACACAGTATACTGTACTGATCAGGGGTCTGCCCTTATACCACACACAGTATACTGTACTGATCAGGGGTCTGGCCTTATACCACACACAGTATACTGTACTGATCAGGGGTCTGCCCTTATACCACACACAGTATACTGTACTGATCAGGGGTCTGCCCTTATACCACACACAGTATACTGCACTGATCAGGGGTCTGCCCTTATACCACACACAGTATACTGTACTGATCAGGGGTCTGGCCTTATACCACACACAGTATACTGTACTGATCAGGGGTCTGCCCTTATACCACACACAGTATACTATACTGATCAGGGGTCTGGCCTTATACCACACACAGTATACTGCACTGATCAGGGGTCTGCCCTTATACCACACACAGTATACTGCACTGATCAGGGGTCTGGCCTTATACCACACACAGTATACTGCACTGATCAGGGGTCTGCCCTTATACCACACACAGTATACTGCACTGATCAGGGGTCTGCCCTTATACCACACACAGTATACTGTACTGATCAGGGGTCTGCCCTTATACCACACACAGTATACTGCACTGATCAGGGGTCTGGCCTTATACCACACACAGTATACTGTACTGATCAGGGGTCTGCCCTTATACCACACACAGTATACTGCACTGATCAGGGGTCTGCCCTTATACCACACACAGTATACTGCACTGATCAGGGGTCTGCCCTTATACCACACACAGTATACTGCACTGATCAGGGGTCTGGCCTTATACCACACACAGTATACTGCACTGATCAGGGGTCTGGCCTTATACCACACACAGTATACTGCACTGATCAGGGGTCTGCCCTTATACCACACACAGTATACTGCACTGATCAGGGGTCTGCCCTTATACCACACACAGTATACTGTACTGATCAGGGGTCTGCCCTTATACCACACACAGTATACTGCACTGATCAGGGGTCTGCCCTTATACCACACACAGTATACTGCACTGATCAGGGGTCTGGCCTTATACCACACACAGTATACTGCACTGATCAGGGGTCTGCCCTTATACCACACACAGTATACTGCACTGATCAGGGGTCTGGCCTTATACCACACACAGTATACTGCACTGATCAGGGGTCTGGCCTTATACCACACACAGTATACTGCACTGATCAGGGGTCTGCCCTTATACCACACACAGTATACTGTACTGATCAGGGGTCTGCCCTTATACCACACACAGTATACTGCACTGATCAGGGGTCTGCCCTTATACCACACACAGTATACTGCACTGATCAGGGGTCTGCCCTTATACCACACACAGTATACTGCACTGATCAGGGGTATGCCCTTATACCACACACAGTATACTGCACTGATCAGGGGTCTGCCCTTATACCACACACAGTATACTGCACTGATCAGGGGTCTGCCCTTATACCACACACAGTATACTGCATTGATCATAGATTGTGTTTTGCACTGCAGTTTCTTTTGAAGCCTCTCTACATTTTTGTTTTGTTGGGTTTAGGTCTTTTGCTGGAGAAATTCAATAAAGAAAGACCCATCTCAGATGCTTTATAGATGTACGGTTACAGTTTACCATACGGTCATGCGAGTGAAAGAACCTCAACACCTGAGTGTGTTTCCTAGATGGGAATCAGCTGTGATTTATCTATTTGCATAATTCAATCAGCTGTTTCTCAGTAACAATAGAATAAAATACAGGAGATATATTTGTGTTTCAATTCACAGTATAAGCAGCTGTTCACCTTGACTTTAGCCTGTAAGGTTAGGTTTAGAACAGGGTGTTATCTGTTCTGACATACAGTGTTAAAGCATTGGTAAATTTGGCAGTAAAAATCCATAGTTTTGGTCTTGTTTGAGCTTGTGTGTAAAAGAAGTTCAAGCATTTTAAATTTGTGTTAATTGTATGCATTTTGTGTCAAAGCAACAAGAAATGTGTTAATAGTATAGCTTACACAGACGGATGTATATGGGCTGAAATATGTGCCACCAGAAACTGAATTTTAATCATTTATATTTGAATTTGAATTGCTAAACTTGAATAATTGCATTGAAAAACTGAATTTGAATCACATCATTTGAAATCGTATTGTTTAATTTGAATAATTGCATTGAAAAACTGAATCTGAATTGTATAATTTGAAATAGAATACAATTTGTTTGCACAATACAATTTGATCCTCACTGAAAATTCAACTCTCTATATATCCTCACATTCAGTTCTCTCAATTCAGATTCAGATCACTAAATTCAATTTCAAGTTACTGTGACAGACATCCGGGTAGTTGGAGGATGACATTTTCAAATTAAACAATACGATTTCAAATGATGTGATTCAAATTCAGTTTTCCAATGCAATTATTCAAGTCTAGCAATTCAAATTCAAATATAATTGATTCAAATTCAGTTTCTGGTGGCACATATTTCAGCCCATAGGATGTAGTGCTAACTGTGTTAAGAGTTTTGGAAAATGGTTAAAAGTATTGAAAAATCTGTCATAGCAATCGTAAAAAACTGTAAATTTTTGTGCCATAAAGATGTTTGTCTGACTAGAAACCTGTTTTAAAACAGTTATTTATTATAAAAACCCACAAGTTTCTGTCTGTATCCGTTCAGAACGGCTGAAACAACACGCTAACATGAGTAACTGACTGTAAACCTGTGAGAACACTCAAGATGGGGAAATCATGATGAATAGAGTGTGTGTGTGTGTGTGTGTGTGTGTGTGTGTGTGTGTGTGTGTGTCTGTCTGTGTATGTGTGTGTGTGTGTGTGTGTGTGTGTGTGTGTGTGTGTGTGTGTGTGTGTGTGTGTGTGTGTGTGTGTGTGTCTGTCTGTGTATGTGTGTGTGTGTGTGTGTGTGTGTGTGTGTGTGTGTGTGTCTGTCTGTGTATGTGTGTGTGTGTGTGTGTGTGTGTGTGTGTGTGTGTCTGTCTGTCTGTGTGTGTGTGTGTGTGTGTGTGTGTGTGTCTGTGTGTGTGTGTGTGTGTGTGTGTGTGTGTGTGTGTGTCTGTCTGTGTGTGTGTCTGTGTCAGTGTGTATGTGTGTGTGTGTGTGTGTGTGTGTGTGTGTGCATGTCTGTGTGTGTGTGTGTGTGTGTGTGTGTGTGAGTGAGTGAGTGAGTGAGTGTGTGTGTGTGTGTGTGAGAGAGAGAGAGAGAGAGAGAGAGAGAGTGTGTGTGTGTGTGTGTGTGTGTGTGTGTGTTTGTATGTGTGTAAGAGAGAAAGAGAGAGAGTGTGTGTGTGTGTGTGTGTGTGTGTGTGTGTGTGTGTGTGTGTGTGTGTGTGTGTGTGTGTGTGTGTGTGTGTGTGTGTGTGTGTGTGTGTGTGTGTGTGTGTGTGTGTGTGTGTGTGTGTGAGACTCGGAACATCTGCCAGTGCTGAAATATGAGAGTGCGATCCTGTAATGTGATTCTGGACCCCAAACTCTACCAGACAATAAATAAAGTTAATGATTATCGATAAAACTGATTTCGCTGCATAAGCATCCGAGCGAGTTGTTTTTCATTTGCATTCAGTTAAACTCCATTAAAGATGAAAAATACACTCGACATACAGTATAATCCTGAGACCGTCGAGACTCTCAGCAATATGTGACGCTTCTGAGGAACACGTGCACTGGATGGATGGATGGAAATTGTGAATCTTCTGAATGTGATTTAAACTGCGCTAATACAGTGTAAAGGTGCCACTTTATCCTGATAACTCTTTAACTCTTATTATAACAATAGTTTGGAGTGTTTCTATGAAGAACGCTGGGTTTTGACAAGACGTGTTGGTCAAGCGCCAGTAGAGCAGGTCCAGACTCCTGCCAACACACACACTTTATACGACCAGAATCTGTAATCGCGTTTTAAAAAGTATGAAAGTGACATTTATTTTGGCATGTTGAAAAGTGAGCGGCTCAACAAGGACTCGGATCTACACGGACAGTGAGAGAGTGATGAATCTCTACATGTGGTTCTGAGAAATTCAGCTTTAAATGGGATTTTTCTCAAATGAGACACTAAATCACTTTTTTTTTATATGTATTATAAATATTAAACAGCCATAAATACTAGTTGTAATTTTACTGTCATTTTAATTGTACTGTTGTACTGTTATATATATTTTAATGTTACTTTTTTTTATTTTACAGTGAAATATAACAGCTATTAATAAAACATTATTAGTAGTAGTAGTAGTAGTAGTATTAAATAAAATACTAAATACAAATATTTTTTATGTTTCACTGTAAAACTAATATATATATATATATATATATATATATATATATATATATATATATATTTAAGAAACCCTAGGATTCCATATGGGAAAAAAAAAGAAAAGAAAAAGAGAAGAATAAATGGAGCGCAACTGGAAGAAAACAAAACTAGAAGTTTTTCACATTTCGTGGAGAGAGAGCTCGATTGCGTACAGAGAGGCCTTACAAGCTGCTAGATCTGCTTATTTTTCAACTCTCTTAGAAGAAAACAAACACAACCCTGGGTATTTATTTGACACACTGGCTAAACTAACAATAAATAAAGAGGAGAGGAAGAATTGTTTAAACTCGTTAAATCATCTAAATCGACAATATGTACATGACAACCCTACTAAGCTACTGAAAGAGATGCTTCCAGAGGTCATAGATCCTCTTCTTACTATCATTAATTCATCTTTGTCATTAGGATACGTACCAAAAACTTTTAAGCTGGCTATGATTAAACCTCTTTGACCAGAATTAGTCAATTACAGGCCGATCTCGAATCTACCTTTTCTGTCAAAGATAGAAGGCAGTATCAAGTTCAGTATGGCGTACCACAAGGCTCAGTACGAGGACCGCTGCTGTTCACTCTGTACATGCTACACACACACACACACACACACACACACACACACACACACACACACACACACACACACACACACACACACACACACACACACACACACACACACACACACACACACTCTGTACATGCTACCCACACACACTCTCTCTGTACATGCTACCCTTGGGAGATATCATTAGGAAGCATGACATTAGCTTTCACTGTTATGCTGATGATACTCAGCTCTATATTTCTTCACGCCCTGACGAAACTTACCAATTCAAGAAATTAACGGAATGCATTGGTGATATTAAAATTTGGATGACTAGTAATTTCCTACTACTAAATTCTGAAACAGAAATTCTAATGATTGGACCAAAAACCTCTGCACATAATAACCTAGAATACTGTGTAACACTTGATGGATGCTCTGTTAAGTCTTCGTCGTCGGTTAGGAACCTGGGTGTGTGTGTGTGTGTGTGTGTGTGTGTGTGCTCTTTGATACCAACCTTTCATTTGAAAGTCACGTGTCTAGTATCTGTAAAACCGCATTTTTCCATCTTAAAAATATATCTAAATTACGACATACGCTTTCATTGACAAATGCGGAACAGTTAGTCCATGCGTTCATGACCTCAAGGCTAGATTATTGTAATGCTCTACTGGGTGGTTGCCCTGCACGCTTAATAAACAAACTACAGCTGGTCCAAAACGCAGCAGCTCGAGTTCTTACCAGAACCAGGAAGTATGACCATATTAGCCCGGTTCTGTCAACACTGCACTGGCTCCCTATTAAACATCGTATACATTTTAAAATATTGCTGATTACTTACAAAGCACTAAATGGTTTAGCTCCGCAGTGCTTGAGCAAGCTCTTAACGCATTATAGTCCTTCATGTCTATTGCGATCTCAAAACTCCGGCCAGTTGATAATACCTAGAATATCAAAATCGACTGCTGGCGGCAGATCCTTCTCCTATTTAGCACCAAAACTCTGGAACAGTCTTCCTAACATTATCCGGGAAGCAGACACACTCTGTCAGTTCAAAGCTAGACTAAAGACACATCTCTTTGACCTAGCATACACATAACACATTATAGACTTCTATAATTCAATGTTAGACTGCATAGATTAGGTCAGCCAGAACCGGGAACACTTCCCATAAATCCTGATGTACATCATAAGAAGAATGGCGTCTACGCTAATGTTAGTCTTTCTGTTTATCCCGAGGTTTACTGTAGTCAGCCGGATCCGGGCCGTATCCAGATCTGATGAAGGACCTGCGCCTGGACACGACCACAACGCATGATGTCGTCAGCCGGTATCGTGGTCGATATCGTTTACGAGCTGCTTAATTCATAAAATTCTACTAAACATTAAAATCTATTAAAACAAAATAAAAACTAAATCCATAAAATTATCCCATGATGGGATGGTTCTGTACATGAAGCGCCTGACGGAACCCTTTAAGGTTCCATATAGAACCTTTTCTTCTCTTCATTAACTTTCTTTGGATTTCGGGGTGAAATAAGAGACATGTATTGTTATGCTGATGACACTCAAATATATATTCCATCATGGCCGGATGAAAACGCAAAATTTTCCAAATTGACAGAGTGTGTTAAAGATATAAAAGATTGGATGACGCGTAATTTTCTTTTATTAAATCCAGACAGAGGTAATACTTATCGGTTCAAAAAAACGCCCACAAAACCTCTCACAATACAACTTTAACATCATAGGATGTCCTGTTACTTTATCCTCTACAGTAAAAGACCTGGGTGTTATACTCGATTGCAACCTGTCTTTTGAAAATCATATTTCATATGTTACAAAAACAGCCTTTTTCCACCTTAGAAACATTGCTAAGCTACGTAATATGCTATCAGTTTCTGATGCAGAAAAGTTAGTTCATGCATTCATGACCTCGAGACTGGATTACTGTAATGCTTTATTAGCTGGTTGTCCTGCATCCTCAATAAACAAGCTACAGTTAGTCCAAAATGCCGCCGCTAGAGTTCTTACGAGATCAAGAAAATATGATCATATAACACCGATTTTATCATCACTGCATTGGTTACCTATAAAGCTCCGTATTAATTACAAGGTATTGCTACTGACTTATAAAGCCCTAAACGGCTTAGCTCCAGTCTATTTAACGGATCTTCTATCGCCCTATAATCCATCGCGCTCTTTAAGATCACTAAATTCAAGTCTTTTGGTCATACCTAGGATATCCAGAACCACCAAAGGAGGGAGAGCATTTTCACATCTGGCTCCAAAACTCTGGAATAGTCTTCCTGATACTGTTCGTTGCTCAGACTCGCTCTCCCAGTTTAAAACTAGATTAAAGTCGCATCTCTTCAGCCAGGCATTCATATAATCCTACAGTTCAAACTACAATCCGGCCTCTAGCTCATAAATGCCAGAGGAGAACTGGCCCCCGACTGAGCCTGGGTTCTCCCAAGGTTTTTTTTTCTCCATTAGGTCACCTGATGGAGTTTTAGGACACCATTAGGTCACTTGATGGAGTTTTTCGGTTCCTTGCCACTGTTGCCTTTGGCTTGCTCAGTTGGGGATATTTTGGGGATATTTAATTTAATTTTATCAATCAATAAATTCCTCTTGAAACAAACTTTGTTGTATTATTTTAATTTAATACTGTGAAGCTGCTTTGATACAATCTGTATTGTGAAAAGCGCTATAGGCCTACAAATAAACTTGACTTGACTTTTTTTGATTTGTATTGAGATGGAGAGTGTGTGTTTATGGACGATTAAAACCCTCTCATCGAGTCTCTTCCCTTGGCGTCGTTCTTGACACACTAATTATAGCTCTTTCAGATCGATTGGCTATGAGAACTGCGTCTGAACAATCCATATATCTCGTCGCAACATACAATTAAAAACTCACGCTCCACTGTTCATGCACATCAATACTGGGAAGATCACGAGGCCTGAAACTTCGCAGTAACCCGTTGTTCTTGAGTGGACTCGGGTCAGATGAAAGTTAATCTACTGACCTTGGCTTCTGGCAGCTCAGATAAACACTCGAGAAACTATTGCAGAAGCGTTCATTGCATTCATCTGGAGAATGTGTGCGACATGCCGACAAAACGGTAAAGATTTCTTATATCTGTCACGAGCAAAACCAATTTGATGTAGATTGTGAGAGGAAAACTGGAGGTCAGACTGTTCCGTGTAACAGAACCACTGATCTTTAGAAATGACTGGATTGATCATTGCATTCGAAACTGTTTTCTATGTCAATATATTTTAAAATGTGATGCAAAGTTGAAGTCAGTGTCATCCTTCAGAAATCATTCTAATATGCTGCTGGAATATTATCAGTTATTATTGTTTCTTAATTATTAATAATCTCAAATATTAATACATTTAAATAATCTCAAAACATCTGATCGTACACAGACAGAAGAGTTTTACTGAAGGCTGTCGACTTTTCAAGTCATAATTTTGACTATTTGTCATAATTTTGACTTATATGTCATAATAATAATAATTTTGTCATAATTGACTTTTACTTCTTAAGTCATAATTATACTTTTTTTTGTCATTATTTTGACTTGGTATGTCCTCATTTTGATTGTCATAAAATTTTTAAGTCGTAATTTCAACTGTCATAATATTTTTTTCTTATAATTTACTTTTTAATTCATAATCTCGACCTTTTGTCATAATTTTTAAAAAAATTGTCATAATTGTCTTTTTAAGTCAGAATTTGGACTGTCATAATTGACTTTTTAACTTTACTTTTTATTTTTTAACTTTTTGTCATAATTTAGATTTAGTATGTCATCATTTCAACAGTCATAATTGACTATAATTTCAACTTTTTCAATTTAGATTTTTTTTTATTTACTTTTTAAGTCATAATTTAGACTTTTTGTCATAATTTACTTAAGTCATAATTTCATTCATCATCATCAAAAAACATTTTAATTTTTTGTCATAGTCACATATAGTATATATCACATATAGTATGTCATTATTTCGATAATTTTGTCATCACTGACTTTTTAAGTTATCATTTAGACTTTTGATAATACTTTGGACATAGTATATCATAATTACGATTAACTAAAGTGTGATTAAAAGCATACGTCACGCAGAGAAAAGAAAGCGTAATGTAATGTTGGATCAGTGCATGTTCATGAGCGACACCGAATATGAGCTTCATCTGTGGGGAAGAAATATTACAGAACTCAAATACATATGCCTGCAGAGACTCATAATAAACGTTTACATCTCATAAAACTATGAATCTTCCCAGTGCAGTTTTAGGACACAACACGACACAATCAAAATCATCATCATCATAAACAACAGCATAAGCTGCGGATGCTGGACGAAGCTCCGTGTGAAGCTTCAGAGCTGTGATGTGTGTTTACATTTGAGTTTTCATAAACAATAATAACTGGTGATAATACTCCACAATATCCAATGACCCACTCCAACTCCATTCAGATGTTTCAAAACTCTTTCATATTGTCACAATATCATATTCCAACAGTGCGAAGCTGAAAGATCAGAAAATCAATTCACAAACTTTCACACGGAGGTGATGATGTGAAGTCAATACATACAGGAGGAAAAATAACGTATAATGGCTTATAAAAACACCTCAACAACATCTGATGGAGACGCTGAGAGACTGAGACGCCGTTCTCATCTCAAACACCCGTTAGAAACACAGATCAGGGTCACTGAGCTTCTGGCTCTCACTAAAGCTTTAAAGCCTTAAATATCACTTTTCTATATGCATTCTGCTTTCAAACATCAGATTTTACTACATCAAACGACTATTCAGGAGGAATTTAGGACTATTCTTTGTGAATTATATCATCTAAACCAAGGGTTTTCAAATGTTTTGGTGCCACGGACCCAAAGTTATGATTTCTTCTGTGAAGGACCCTTTCCTCACTAATATCATAATGATAATGTGCAATAATAATAATATGTATTTTGTTTAACCCTCTGGTGTTCCTTGCATTGTTTTATTTCATTGAAGTGAAAATTCTATATTTTTGTTCGATAATGTTTTTTATTTATTTAATATTTTGTATTTTTAGGGGATTTTATGGTACCAAATTATATTTCTGCAGTAGTGTTTATACATTTATTGAGTTTTTGAGCATAGACGTTTCAAACTTAAACTGTCATAAATTATGATTATCGTTGAAGTGAATAAAGTTTATTTAAAAAAATAATAATTATAGAAGTTAAAATTGTTATGAAAAATGCACACTAAAAATAGAATTTTTTATATAAAATAAACATTTTGCTCTAAAACTGCAAGAAAATCAAAGCCATAAACCTAAACAAGTTGTGTTCCACATTTGAGGCTGATATCTCAGTAAATGACCTTTCAGTGAGAGTGTGTTCGGCTGCAGTACCAAACGCTTCCACTAGAGGAAACTCTCTCATTCATTTCCAATGCGTCATTACTGACCGTGAGGAGCACAAGAGTGACTATTGTTTACAGGACCATTAAACCTGTTCCAATCATGTCCATGGTTTATTTGTGTGTTCACAGCAAATGCCAAAACCTTTACCAAGTTTCGTACCATTCCGGTGAAGTAAAAAATTCTAAAAACAAACAAAATGTAACATTTCTCTGTCAAAAAGACCGAAGAGCACCAGAGGGTTAAAGATATTTCTACAGTAAAAAACTTTTAGAAATTAAATATTTACATATCTGTATAATTTTTCTTCTGTATTTTAAGATGAAGAGAAACATAAAATATAACAAAGTATACTAATAATTAATCTCATGATTACAGACCAGTCTTTAGAAAACAGAATAAGATGTAATGTAAAATTCTGTACATTTAATTTTTTTTATTTGCATATTTAAAAAAAAAACTATTAAAATCTAAACTTTTTTTAGGATCCCCATGTCGGAATTTTTAAACATTTTCAATATAAAATAGTAAATTTGATATATTTTTAGTGTCTGTTCTGAAATTCTATATTCTTGCGTGTGATAAAAGACATTAAATAGCCTAATGCATTTAAATGTTGTGCAAGATGGTTTAATATTTCATATTTCAAGCGTCTGGTTGTGACAACATGCCTCGGTTATAAAGTGAACTGTGTTTTGTGTGCAGGAACAGTGTAAATGTTCAGCATCTGCATCTGAGACTTTCATTTTTGTGACTGAACAGAAACTTGCATAAATAAATAAATAATGTCTAGTTATAATGTAAATTCCTCCAGGAACAGGCAGAAAGATTTTCCGCAATGCGTTTCACCGACACAGATGTAAAATAGCTTTCTTTATTATTTTTTTCATCATTAGTTGCAAGAATGACACAAAAAATGATGGTAAATCCAAAGAAATACAGTGAAAGGAAGCATTATTGGATATAAGTGTGTAGAATGACTGAAGTGATCATTACAGGACATCAGATCAGGGTCAAAGCCTCAAGGTCTCTCGCTTCTAATCATCATCTCGTGGTTTAACACACCATAAACACACACACACTGTCAGGAGCAGTGAGTGATCTGCAGTCACAAAGCCCTTCTGAAGCTCCAGTGTGAAGCACTAGAACACTGAGAGTTTAAACACGGGATCATTCTCCGATCACATCCTGCTAACAGGGAACGCGCTTCCAGTGACGTCAATATAACGTTCCTTCATAGTCATAACGTCGGCACAAAAATGGCATGTATAATCTTTTTTTTTTTTTATGTTTGAATATTCAAATGTAACGTTCGTATAATGTTATAAAGTGACAACATGTTTTATCTAACATTCCAAAAAAACAACAAAAAAAAACATTTAGAAAGTGGATGTTTTTAACGTTCTTCAGAAATAATGTTTTCTTAACGTCAGCAAAACGTTCTTGGAACATATCTTTTGTTAGTCTAAACTAGTGCTGGGAAACTAATAATCGCGATTCATCGCATCCAAAATATATGTATAATTATTTTGTATAAATAAATACACATACATATAAGTTTTTAGATATTTGCATGTGTATACTGTATCTATATACTTTATATTATATATATAAATATTTTATATATAAATTACACATTTTTCTTACATATATACATGCATGTGTGTGTATTTATATACAAAATTATTATACACAGCACACACACATACTGTATATTATGTAAACACAAACTTCTATTTTGGATGTGATTAATGGTTGCCCGGCGCTAGTTTAAACGTAATCCAACTTTACTTTATCAAATGTATTTTATCAAGGCATTCAAGCTGGGCGATATATTTATCCCGATATTTTTCAGACAATATTCAATATACAAATGTAGTTAAAATCAACGCTTATGTTTCTCACCAAACGGACACGAAGAACATTATTCATTTCTATGCACCAACAATAACAGCAATATTCACTTACATTTACTAAATAATTTTAATGCATGAAAAATGCCACACAATGACTTTAGTGATTTTTAGACGAACTGATAAATCAGTTTATTGAAATGAACAGTTTGAAGTGAATCACACGCAAACACCAAATAAAAAAGTGCTTTAAAATCATTTCAATATGTTGCTTCACCAGCAAAATCATCGCAAATAGTTTCCGAGTGTTCAATAAATCGCCCAGCTCTAAAAAGCGAAAAACTCTTATTTTGTCGTTTTGACAAACGTTATGAAAAATGTTTATTCCAGTAAAATTAAAAGAACGTTCATTCAGAGTTATCCGACCTTTCATAATGCTCTCAAAACATTAGCACAAAAAAACATTATTAATAAATACCGTTTTTTTTTTTTCTCGGTATCATTTTATTTGGACGTTCGTCTAAAGTTTTTAAATGTTACTAGTTGTTTTAAAACGTTCAGAGAACATTCAAAAGTAACATTCTCACAATGTTTGCGAAATGGAATGTTCGCTTAAAGTTCGCATAACTAAGAAAAAACGATTTTAAAACGTTCTTAGAACTTTCCGAAATAACCAACCCGATCTCACGGCGATTCGTACGAATTTTTACGAGGTGGGATAATTCACACGAATTCACCAACACGATCTCATGAAAGTGCGTATCTATAGCACGAATTTTATTTCTCGTGCCATTTATACGGCAAAAATAGTTTTTGCGTGCAAATGATATGCACTGCAAATCCCTTGGGTAGGATTAGGGGTGTGGAGTGCGTGCGTATTACACGCCATAAAGTGCGTATCATATGCACGCGAAAACTATTTTTGGCGCAAATGATACGAGAAATATAATTCGTACAAATTAGCCACCTTTTATTCACTCTACGAATAGGTCGCGAGATAGCGTTGAAATAACGTTAACTCAATGGTAATGTGAGAAGAACGTATTTATGTTAGCTAGAATTACACACATGACTATAACACAAGCTCTTGTGTATTGAAACAAGCTTTAGCCCTTAATTAATATCATTTGTATAGGTTTGTTTTATTGTAGAACATCACACAGGAACAAAGACTCAGTCAACACTTTGATTCAGTTTGTCCTCTAAAACATTTCATTCTGAAGTCCTGTAATGAGCGTCAGTCAGTGAATCTTTTCCATCATTTCCTCACCTATGGGACACTGCAATCCCAGCACATATATGTGACGCGCTCCAGTAAAACCAGTGGGATCATCTTCATTATTAACCAGCTCCTGCTATATAAGGTTGTAGGGGCTCCTGGAATGAAACTGTACTGTACATTCTGGTACAGGACTTCATTAAGCTCTTGTTGTTTGTCACTAATGTAATGCAACAATGCTGCAGAATATTACATGCTTGCATTATGATCAGGCTACTGAGTTACGAATACATTTCTGTGGCAATTCAAGTAGTTGAAATGAGAGGCTTTCATAATCAACCTCGATTCAGTTTCCGACACTTGACCTTTCCGGCAATCTAGAAACATTATACTATTATAGTAACATTATACTGCTCAAATGTTTGGAATAATGAAGATTTTTTTATTTTATGTTTCACTGATTCCAGTCTCTTCTGCTCACCAAATCTGAAAAATAAAAGATGAAAAATACAGTAGAATTTGTGAAATATTATTCCAGTGTGAATCAGCTGTTGTCTATGTGAATATATAGTGAAGTGTAATTTATTCCTGTGATCAAAGCTGAATTTTCAGCATCATTACTCCAGTCTTCAGTGTCACATGATCCTTCACAAATCATTCTAATATGATGATTTGATGCTCATACATTATCATTCAAAAGTTTGGGGTCTGTAAAATTCAGCAAGGACGCATTAAATTTATCAAAAGCGACAGTAATATTTCTATTAATCAAAGAATCCTGAAAAAAAAATGAACAAACATATAAATCCGCACTGTTTTCAACATTGATGATAATCATAAATGTTTCTTGAGCATCAAATCATCCTATTAGAATGATTTCTGACATGACATTTAAAAATCTTAATTATTCCAAACTTGCATTTTTAATACACAAGCGTGCATTTTAACTTCACACCGGTTTTGCAGGGCGACGGTCACATATATGATTTTTCAGAACAGCATTTTTAATGTTTGAATAGATGTTGTGCTTCCTTTGACTCGTACATAAAACATCTCATATAAATTTCAATGAACAGAGCTTCTTTACATATACAAGTACAGTTACCAAACCAGCAAAGTCGGCATTTTTCTGCCCACTTCGGATATTTTCAGCAATGCAAGGGAGACGACGAGAAATAAAGACAGTAAAATTTGGAACATTTCAACGAAAATAAGAAGAAGAAACGAGACACAGCTTCTTGTCAAAACATTTTCATATTGTCTTTTTTTTTCTTTTTCTTTTTTACAACACCGTTTTTAAAAAGCGGCCGGTCGAGCGCTCAGGTAGATACCGCCACTGTTTTCACAGTTTGTGTGTAAAAGCTGAAACACATTCTGGATTGAGTAATAAAATATTATTATACTTATGAATATTTCATTTTTTTCTCTCAGAATGCACATTGTTCGGTATATAAATGGCATGAGGAGGGCCTGTCCGTTCCAAGGCCGTTTGCGTTTCGTAATCGATGGAGAGACATTCAGCGAACACCTGCGTCGTCCAGTCAGAAATGAGTATTAAATAGCCCATCAGATGTTAGAAACATTGACGTTTGGTGTCGATGGCCAGGCTAACGGATCGGTTTTTAACCTGAAGGCACTTCTGTTTTAATGGCAGAAATTCTGTCACTCAACTGGTACTGGGAACGGCGACAAACCAGAGTCTTTCACCGTCACGGACGCCCATAATCGCACGAAACGAAACGTCGTCCATCTTGCGCTTGGGAAAGTGAGCACAGTGTTTGTGAAATCAGGCTGCTACTGGAGTCGGGGGATAAACGCTCTTTTATTGGCGTTTTAAAGCACCGAGCCGAACGAAACCAAAGAAGAGATGTGAGAAAAGGTTCTGTTGATTGTACTCCAAATCACCAAAAAACAAAACAAAAAAAACATACCAAGATGAAAAACGGGAGAATCGTGAACGAAAGGGAATTGTGTGTGAAACACTTCTTGATTCGTGAAACTGGTTTTGCTTCCCTTTCGGTTTAATCCATACATCCAGATGGCGAAGTAGTCGTTGTGCTTTTCAGACCGTGTTCAAATCCTCCAGGCATTTCTGAAGCTCAGCGGAAAATGTATATATTTTTTGTTAGCATATTGTCGCTATCGGGCGGAAACCTCGTATCTCCAAAACAGCTGCTTTTCAGGAAATGGAAAAATCACTGTAATATTTAAACAAGTAAACACTGATGTTGTGGTTTTAGACACTTGCATGTGTCATTACATTATTAACATTTGACCAAAATCAAGCTCAAATGAAGTTTTTGACCAGCGAATGTCGGACATTTCGTCATTAGAACGGCTGCATCTGAGCCAATAAGTGGTACAAATGACATTTTATAAGTTTACTGTAGCTATATGTGGGCACTAAGTTTTTTCTGTCATTTGGCCAAAATCTCATGTTATTGAAGATGAAGGTTATTTAAGACAGGATTGACTGTGACTCGACGACAAACACACTCTTCTCCGCTCCTCAAATACATAAAACATCAGCGTTTATATATATATATATAGTGTTTCTTCAGTGAAGAAAACGCTGTACTTATTCAAACAAACAGTCTTTATTTACCATTGCATTGCAAACAAGCAGAGAAGCTCCACTTCATTCATGACAGAGGTGGGCGGAGTTATGAAGTTTGATTGACAGTTTGAGGAGCCAATGGAATTACACACTTCACTCACAAGCTCTTTTTAATAATTTTCATTGGTTAAATATTTGCAAAACCCACAGTTGGCGACTGATAGTAGGCCTAATGATTTATGAAAAATAGAAAAATTACAAAATATGGAGATTGAGGTTTCCGACCGCGACAAAATATTTATCACTTTTCTGTTTAGGTTTGTGGTTGTTTTATGGTGTTATTCCCGGTCTTGTGGCTTCTCAGCAATCCGAAAGCATAAATCTTTGGTGATAAAATATTACGGGACGCATCTCGAGTCTCTTCTCATGTGGAGCGTCACCTCTGACGAAAGAATATGGTAAAAAACAGTGTGACGCTCAATGGCCATATACTGGAGACAGTGTGTGGAGCCGCTCCTCTGATAGCTGTGGGAAAACACACAGAGAAAGAGGTAAATATTAACCAGAGAACTATATCAAAACTCACTGACATGTCAAAACAACCAGAGGACCACTGAAAATGGGTCAAATTCAAAATTAATTTAGACACTGGCATTAACATGTGTTTAGACACTGGCGTTAACGTGTGTTTAGACACTGGCATTAACATGTGTTTAGACACTGGCGTTAACGTGTGTTTAGACACTGGCATTAACATGTCTTTAGACACTGGCATTAACGTGTTTAGACACTGGCATTAACATGTCTTTAGACACTGGCATTAACGTGTTTATACACTGGCATTAACATGTCTTTAGACACTGGAATTAACGTGTTTAGACACTGGCATTAACGTGTGTTTAGACACTGGCATTAACGTGTGTTTAGACACTGGCATTAACGTGTGTTTAGACACTGGCATTAACGTGTGTTTAGACACTGGCATTAACGTGTGTTTAGACACTGGCATTAACGTGTGTTTAGACACTGGCATTAACATGTCTTTAGACACTGGCATTAACGTGTGTTTAGACACTGGCATTAACATGTCTTTAGACACTGGCATTAACGTGTTTAGACACTGGCATTAACATGTGTTTAGACACTGGCATTAACGTGTGTTTAGACACTGGCATTAACATGTCTTTAGACACTGGCATTAACGTGTTTAGACACTGGCATTAACATGTCTTTAGACACTGGCATTAACGTGTTTAGACACTGGCATTAACATGTCTTTAGACACTGGCATTAACATGTCTTTAGACACTGGCATTAACGTGTTTAGACACTGGCATTAACGTGTTTAGACACTGGCATTAACGTGTGTTTAGACACTGGCATTAACGTGTGTTTAGACACTGGCATTAACATGTGTTTAGACACTGGCATTAACGTGTTTAGACATTGGCATTAACATGTGTTTAGACACTGGCATTAACATGTGTTTAGACACTGGCATTAACGTGTCTTTAGACACTGGCATTAACGTGTTTAGACACTGGCATTAACATGTCTTTAGACACTGGCATTAACGTGTTTAGACACTGGCATTAACGTGTGTTTAGACACTGGCATTAACGTGTTTAGACACTGGCATTAACGTGTGTTTAGACACTGGCGTTAACGTGTGTTTAGACACTGGCATCAACATGTGTTTAGATACTGGCCACTGGCATCAACATGTGTTTAGACACTGGCAATAACGTGTGTTTAGACACTGGCATTAACATGTTTAGACACTGGCATTAACATGTGTTTAGACACTGACATTAACGTGTTTAGACACTGGCATCAACGTGTGTTTAGACACTGGCATCAACATGTGTTTAGACACTGGCATCAACGTGTGTTTAGACACTGGCATCAACATGTGTTTAGACACTGGCATTAACGTGTGTTTAGACACTGGCATTAACATGTTTAGACACTGGCATTAACATGTGTTTAGACACTGGCATTAACGTGTGTTTAGACACCTGCATTAACAAGTTTAGACACTGGCGTTAACATGTGTTTAGACACTGGCATTAACGTGTGTTTAGACACTGGCATCAACGTGTGTTTAGACACTGGCATTAACATGTGTTTAGACACTGGCATTAACGTGTTTAGACACTGGCGTTAACGTGTGTTTAGACACTGGCATCAACGTGTGTTTAGACACTGGCATCAACGTGTGTTTAGACACTGGCATTAACGTGTGTTTAGACACTGGCATTAACATGTGTTTAGACACTGGCATCAACATGTGTTTAGACACTGGCATTAACGTGTGTTTAGACACTGGCATTAACATGTTTAGACACTGGCATCATCATGTGATTAGACACTGGCCACTGGCATCAACATGTCTTTAGAAACTGGCATTAACGTGTGTTTAGACACTGGCATTAACGTGTTTAGACACTGGCATCAACATGTGTTTAGACACTGGCATCAACGTGTGTTTAGACACTGGCATCAACGTGTGTTTATACACTGGCATTAACGTGTGTTTAGACACTGGCATTAACATGTGTTTAGACACTGGCATCAACGTGTGTTTAGACACTGGCATCAACGTGTGTTTAGACACTGGCATTAACGTGTGTTTAGACACTGGCATTAACATGTGTTTAGACACTGGCATCAACATGTGTTTAGACACTGGCATTAACGTGTGTTTAGACACTGGCATTAACATGTTTAGACACTGGCATCATCATGTGATTAGACACTGGCCACTGGCATCAACATGTCTTTAGAAACTGGCATTAACGTGTGTTTAGACACTGGCATTAACATGTGTTTAGACACTGGCATTAACATGTGTTTAGACACTGGCATTAACATGTGTTTAGACACTGGCATTAACATGTGTTTAGACACTGGCATTAACGTGTTTAGACACTGGCATCAATGTGTATTTAGACACTGGCATCAACATGTGTTTAGACACTGGCATCAACGTGTGTTTAGACACTGGCATCAACATGTGTTTAGACACTGGCATTAACGTGTGTTTAGACACTGGCATTAACATGTTTAGACACTGGCATTAACATGTGTTTAGACACTGGCATTAACATGTGTTTAGACACTGGCGTTAACTCGTGTTTAGACAATGGCATTAATGTGTCTTTAGACACTGGCATCAACATGTGTTTAGACACTGGCATTAACGTGTGTTTAGACACTGGCATTAAAATGTGTTTAGACACTGGCATTAACGTGTGTTTAGACACTGGCATCAACATGTGTTTAGACACTGGCATTAACGTGTGTTTAGACACTGGCATTAACATGTTTAGACACTGGCATTAACATGTGTTTAGACACTGGCATTAACATGTGTTTAGACACTGGCGTTAACGTGTGTTTAGAAAATGGTATTAATGTGTCTTTAGACACTGGCATCAACATGTGTTTAGACACTGGCATTAACGTGTGTTTAGACACTGGCATTAAAATGTGTTTAGACACTGGCATTAACGTGTGTTTAGACACCTGCATTAACGTGTTTAGACACCTGCATTAACGTGTTTAGACACTGGCGTTAACATGTGTTTAGACACTGGCGTTAACGTGTTTAGACACTGGCATTAACGTGTGTTTAGACACTGGCATCAACGTGTGTTTAGACACTGGCATTAACGTGTTTAGACACTGGCATTAACACGTTTAGACACTGTTATTAACGTGTTTAGACACTGGCATTAACGTGTGTTTAGACACCTGCATTAACGTGTGTTTAGACACTGGCATTAACGTGTTTAGACACTGGCATCAACGTGTGTTTAGACACTGGAATTAACATGTGTTTAGACACTGGCATTAACACGTTTAGACACTGGCATTAACGTGTGTTTAGACACTGGCATTAACATGTGTTTAGACACTGGCATTAACACGTTTAGACACTGGCATTAACATGTGTTTAGACACTGGCATTAACGTGTGTTTAGACACCTGCATTAACGTGTGTTTAGACACCTGCATTAACGTGTGTTTAGACACTGGCATTAACGTGTTTAGACACTGGCGTTAACATGTGTTTAGACACTGGCGTTAACATGTGTATAGACACCTGCATTAACGTGTGTTTAGACACCTGCATTAACGTGTTTAGACACTGGCGTTAACATGTGTTTAGACACTGGCATTAACGTGTGTTTAGACACTGGCATCAACGTGTGTTTAGACACTGGCATTAACATGTGTTTAGACTCTGGCATCAACGTGTGTTTAGACACTGGCATTAACGCGTTTAGACACTGGCGTTAACATGTGTTTAGACACTGGCATCAACATGTGTGTAGACACTGGCATTAACGTGTGTAGACACTGGCATTAACGTGTGCGTAGACACTGGCATCAACGTGTGTAGACACTGGCATCAACATGTGTGTAGACACTGGCATTAACATATTTAGACACTGGCATTAACGTGTGTTTAGACATGTGTTTAGACACTGGCATTAACGTGTTTAGACACTGGCATCAACATGTGTGTAGACACTGGCATTAACGTATTTAGACACTGGCATTAACGCATTTAGACACTGGCATTAACGTGTGTTTTGCGATTTCTTGAGCACGTTAAGAGTCAGGTGTAAATGCACTAAACACACATGGTTATCACTGAAAACACTGAGTTGAGGAATCATTCACTAGCGAGTTAAGATCATTAAAATCCTTCTCATGTTTTTCATACTTACGGCTGGTCATAAATGTCTAAACTGTATCTCTGTGATTCACAAGCATCCTCCAGTGCATACGACTGCAGTGTTTTATCATCCTCCAGATTCCCACGAAGCTTGTATTTATGACACAAACACACACACCTCATGCAGATAACGATACGAAACATCTCTAACTGTCACGTAACTTTTGATAATAATGGAAAACCTGTTATATTCAGCCTAATAATAATGATTAACACATAACTTCACTCGATGATTACAGCCCTTGTCTGGCTCCAGAAGGAAGGCTTTCCATTTGCTGACATATTTTCATTTTCGCTCTCACCATCAGTCTTGTCAATTCCAGCCCATTACCTGCACTCATTTCTGTTTTTCTCGCTGTGTGTTCTAGTGTAATTACTGAGCACTCTTGGACAACACTGTGTTTGCTGCTACACACGTAATCATGACCTGGTTACCATAGAGATGCATGATAGATACATACGATTGGACGGAGGGTCAGGACACTCCCCCTCCTCCAGCGTGACATCATCAATGGCAATATCCCCCTCGATCCCGGGACCGCGAATGCCCTCGAATATCACCTGTGTGATGGAAATAAAACAAACAAATGCTTCCATCAAGAGCCTCGACAACATCTTTTCAGGATGTGATGTTAACATATTTACACAAATCCATAATGCATTCTATATATACAGTCAAACCAAAAACTATTCAGACAACAGATATCATTTTTTATATATATTTTTTTTACTAGAGGGTGCAGGACACTATAGTGCATTTATGTAAGTGAGGATAGACTCTGACATATTATACCTAAAAATTCTTCATACAGTGACTACCAGTAATATTTATAACAAATTTGGGAGTAAAAATGATTGGGACACTTTGAGCTGATCATGTTTTGCTGAAGTGTTTTGTCTTTAATTGCTAATGCTCTTTTTACACACAGACTGAACAAAATGAAGCATTGCTTGGTGATTGGTTGAGCTAAACTGGTATTATCTAATTGTGTAGTTAAATTTAACAGCTGACAGATATTCAACATAATTCATGTGTGAGACAGTCTAACAGAAGGACGGACAAAACCAGTCAAATATCAACTGAGTTCTGCTCATATTTTATCACCATTTTCTAAACTATAGCGAATAAACTGTGATAATGTGAGAAATGTTGAAGGTGTCTGAATACATTTTGCTTTGACTGTATAAACTGAATAAATGTTAGCTGTACATTTCCCTCACCTGGAAGGATGAAACCGGATGGATAGTGATTTTGGCTTGTCTCCATCGGTCCCCTTGGTTCCCGCTGAGGGACCACACCGGCCCCGTGTCTGAAGTCGACTGACCTTTCTGCTTCACGAACGCATTCAGAGAGCCTGCGGGAACAACACAATCATTTCATTTAACAGCGCAGCTCCTCCGACAGAAGAACTCAAGGCTGTTACGCTGCTGGAGAACCAATCAATCCAGTTAGAAACACATGATGTCAATCAAAACTAACTTTATCTGGACAGTTACTTTACTCTAGATCTGCTGTAAAGCCTGAACAATCTCTGTTACTGTAATCTCCTATTATCACTGTAAAGCTGCTTTGAAACAGTCTTTATTGTTGAAAGCGCTGTATAAATGAAGGAGACTTGACTTGACAAACAGATTGGAAGTGAATTCTTCACAATTCCACATATTCTTCTAGTTGAGGCTGTAGGTTATTCAGTTAGAAATAGCGTCTGCTTTATGTACTTTGGCAAAAGGTATGATGAAACATTAAGGCAAGACTGTTTTGAGGTTTATTTTTCTTCCATAACATCAGAAAAGTGGAAAGAAAACATCCAAAATACTATTGCATTTGATCTATTTGCGTCAGTAGATTTCAGTCTCTTTAAAGACAGTGAGTTTGAGTCAGAAATCTCCACTTGTGCAGCTTTACACACACCAAACTTTACAGCTTTATTCATATCTATATTCTGACATTTTATTCCTAAAAACATGGTGAAAATGTATTTGACTTAAGAAACTCTAGTTTTAGTAAATTGTAGCCCTATTGTACTAATTCATCCCCTCTTTTTGATTTAAGGGAACAAATGATAATATCATGCACACAATTTAGTAAAACAAGGGAAAGAATTATTATTTTGTGCTAATGATTTAGTAAAAAGAGGAAACGCATTATTATATCATACGCATGATTTAGTAAAAAGAGGGAACGACTTATAACTTAATCACTATTTAGTAAAATGAGCTAACGAATTATTATACTTTAATTAAAATGAGGGAACAAATTAGCAAAACGTGCTGACGTTTTAGTAAGTTCATTTGTTAATGTGTTCATTCACAAAGAATGCAAATTAAACATACAAAAATAAGTGAATACATATTAAACTACTGTTGACAGTATTTTCTGATTTATGATAAAAGCAACAACATTTTTTTTTTATGGTTTTAGTTTTAGTTAACTATAATAACCCTGCACCCATCTAGCAATAATGAAGGTGGATTTGAACACATGTGTGACAACATGCCCCGACACAGGGGTCAAAGTGTCTTCAATAAACAGTTTTTTGATGGTCAACAACCGGTTTGAGCGTACGACAGAATCATGACATCTGAGAGGAACTCGCGTCCATATCGGTATCGGCCGATATATGTTCATTTTTAATGTTATCGTTATCGGCCCAATAAGAAAATTTGTCTGATATATTAAAGCCGATAAATAATGTATGATTTCCTTCAGCTGAGACACTTCAGATGCGACTGTTCAACATGATGGTTTTGAATTGCTTGAAATATGATTGGAATCACTTCAAAAATGATAATACAGTAAAGTGCAACATGTGCAGTGCAGGTCTGTCATATCGGCTACATAAATGTATTATAAGAATATTATAATTGTGTGTTTGGGACGTGGCTTTTAATGGTGAGACTTTTGCTTTGTAATCAGGTTCTCAAAAATGATATAAAAATTTGGATTTAGATTTATCAGCCAATATATCGGTTATCGGCTTTCAAATATAAAGAATCATCGGTTAGCGGTAATTTTCATCATTTTCATATCGGTGCATCTCTGCATCGGAGGTTTCTGCAGGAACCCGTCAGTTTCAGTGATAAAGCGAGAGAGTTTTACTGATATCTCTTCAGTTCTTCTGTGTTTTAGCTTCAGGAATGCGTGTGCATGAGGAGGTCGTCTTCATCTTACCGATGTGCTTGCCGTACATGTGATAGTAGAAGCTGAAGCAATACGCCGGTGGGCTGGTGATGCTGTAGGGGTTCTTCGGCGCGACGTTAAACGCAGGACTCAGTAATCGAGCCGTGTCGCCCTCTTTACGAGGTCTCGAGGTCTCGATGTACATGTAGAAACCTGGTGATGACACAACAAGATACATCTATATATCACAATTAACCTCTGATTTAACACAAGCCTCAGGTGGCAAAACAGCAGCTATGTACTTGACTATTATATATGACTAATATATAATAAACTATGATATAGTCGCTGTCGGGGGGAAACCTCCTATCTCCAAAACTGCAGCTTTTCAAGAAATGGAAAAAAACACTGTATTTTAAATAATTAAACACTGTAAACTACTGACATATGTGACTAACACACTCTTCTCCGCTCCTCAAATACATAAAACATTACCCTTTATAAATATAGTGTTTCTTGAGTGAAGAAAACGCTGTACTTATTCAAACAAACACTCTTTATTTACCATTGCATTGCAAACAAGCAGAGAAGCTTCACTTCATTCATGACAGAGGTGGGCGGAGTTATGAAGTTTGATTGACAGTTTGAGGAGCCAATGGAGTTACACAAGCTCTTTTTAATTCTTTTCATTGGTTAAATATTTGCAAAACCCACAGACAGACGTAAAGGGTGACTGATACTAATGATTTTTGACAAAAAAATACAATTTGCGAAATAAGGAGATATGAGGTTTCTGCCTGACAGCGACGATATATAAATAAATAATATAATAATTAAATATATAAAAATAAAATAGTATTATTATACAAAAAATTATTTCAATAAAAATAATAATAGATTTATTTAAATTCAAAATAGCTTTATTGGCTGAGAATAAAGAAATCATGAATATAGAAGGGACTATTTGTTTTTAATGACCCAATATGAGGAAAGTTTTCATAATTTTATATAATTTAAATGCTAGGCATTTATCTGACAAAATTATTTGGTCAAAAAAGGCTAAGTGCAGCAACAGGTTTCATTTAACTATGCAAATAGGAAAATAACCATACATAATCATTTATTAATATTTAGTTGTTTTTGAATGTGTTCATAATTAAAAAATAATGTTGCACAATTTGTCATGTTTCATTGTGTTTTCACAAATAAAAAAAATTGACTCCAATCACAACTACGCAATATGATTACAAAATCTTTGACGCATTTACAAACAATATCTGAATGTCAATATTCCTCTTGTAATGTGTGCCACGTTCAGCAGGCGCTGTTCTTCAGAGCGTCTCACTGAGAGTCGGGCTGTGAAAAACCCTCCAGCCGAAATCAAACAGAATCTCCTCTCATGAATTTGATGAGCAATAATTAAAGTCTCTGTTGGACTCTTGATGTTAATAAAACGCCGGACAGTTTGGAAGCATCAGGGTGATTAAAGCAAATGTATTATTTACACGGGGACCGGAGAGGACGTGTTAACCGGCGCTCGGTCCCTCCACGGTGTCACGGCATCAAGTAAAAATACATTTTAATAAAAATAAAAGGAGCTCATCCCGATTCATCCGCATCCGGCACTGGCATGCATTGTCTCAGTTTGGGAATAGACAACCTCATTTGAAAAGCCAAATTTCGTCTGAATGAAATCACTGCGAGTGGTAATTGGAACTCGGGCGGATATGAATGAAATTCAAGATAACTTCAGGAATCAACATGAGGATTTCGGCACGAGTCTCTCGGGGGGGATATTTCAGAAGTTTCCTTCCGGAAAGAAGATAAGCTTCTTATGACAAAATGACGACTTCATAAAGGATTGAGGGACCGTTGTACGGACGGGACGGTTACCTACACAGTAAATGTTACACAGTAATTTTTTTAACCCAACCGTTGGGTTACACATATTGGGTCACTATGTTGGGTCATTTTTTAAATCGATGGGTAATTCGATTTAAATTTTAGCCATCTGTATATTATATTCAGTACATATCTAGCTGTAAATTCTGTTCACAGTAATAGTTATCTGTATATTATATTCATAGGACAAATCTATCTGTAAATTTTTGTTTATAATAGTATTCAACTCTATATTTATTCAGTACATATCCATGTTCTGCACTTATGGAACCACTGTATATCCTGCACTTGCTGCTATTGCACTTCTGGTTAGACCTAAACTGCATTTCGTTGCCTTGTACCTGTACTTGTGTAATGACAATAAAGTTGAATCTAATCTAATCTAATCTAATCTAATCTAATCTAATCTAATCTAATCTAATTTCTAGTAATAACCCGGTTGTTGGGTTAAATACGTGTGTTGTATGTACACTTGTGTATTTTGTATTTATGTACACAATTATGTATATTTACATTAAATTCTAGACTCCCCAATATTTAGTTAGTAATTAAAAAAATATATTTGTTGAGACATATTTATTGTCTTATACAAATAAACAATCTGTATTTGAAAACAAAGTGTATTTATTTATTAAAATAATGTCATAAATAAAAAATAAATGGTTAACTTATCTGTTGGGTTACTTTTAACCCAACTGGTTTTAACCCAATGCACTGAGTTAAAGTAATCCACAGTTGGGAAGGTGTTATTCCAGCCCATAGTTGGGTTATTTTTAAGCACACATTATTAAGTGAGTACCCTGCTTTGAGCCGGCCCGGTCCCCGCTGGGACCCGTGTTCGGGGTGTATTTGGTGTCGCGGGTCGCGGCGCTGTGTCTCATCCAATCAAAGTCGTCGTTCTTGTCCTGAGTGAACATGCAAATGGGCTCCTCTTCAAAGCTGCAGTGAAACTCTCCTGGAGAAGAAAGAAGAGCAGGGTTAGTTCATGCAAACGTGAAATCCCGTCATCATTTACTCGTCCGCGTGCGTCCCAAACACATAGAAACACATATGGACTTCATTCTGTGCAACTGCAAGAATCTTTGAACTGCTAATAATGAAAGTGAACAGAGCTGTTGTGGATGATTATCAGTCGCACACTTGGGTCTGTTTCTATGGATAAAAAAAATAAAAAATAAAAAAGGTAATTGCGACTTTTATCTATATTTTAACA
>NC_138743.1:1439544-1492044 GCF_965113295.1 Leuciscus leuciscus | reverse complement strand
CAGACAGATACGGACAGATAGACAGACAGACAGATACAGATAGATAGATGGATAGATAGATAAAAGCCACAGAAAGAAAGAAAGAAAGAAAGAAAGAAAGAAAGAAAGAAAGAAAGAAAGAAAGAAAGAAAGAAAGAAAGAATAGTGTTAAATTAATACTTACTCAGATGAGGATTGACTGGAGCTGTGAAGAGAAAAAATGAAAAAGAGGAAAAATATTATTTATTATAATCAACTTTATATATTCCAAATTTACCCTAATTGGATTCAATTTAATTGCAAAACAAAACCTTTAATATTCACACTTCTCACACACTGCGAAAAATAATCATGAGAACATATGATATTCAGATAACACTTTACAACAAGGATCCATTAGTTAATCCATTAACTAACATTAAATAACAATAAGCGATTCAATTATTAAGTATTTATTAATCTTTGTTAATGTTAGTAAATAAAAAGGCTACAGCCCTTCAGTGGTTTGCCTCGTATTTAAAGAACAGGACAGTCGCTGTGACTCTGAGAGACGTTTCCTCCACACCGGCTCCTGTAGTCAGTGGCGTTCCTCAGGGCTCGGTTTTGGGACCGCTGCTGTTCTCTCTGTATACGCTTCCTCATATTCCTCAGAGCTATATTCTTTTAAAGTATAGTATTTCATACCATTTTTTTTTTTGCCAATGATCTTCAGTTTTATTTGCCAGTGAGTTTAGATAAAACATGTTCTCTGGACAAAGTACATGAGCGTTACAGTGACATTAAACTCTGTAATAGTCTCCCATTCCACGTCAGGTCAGCTTAATCTCTGCCACTTTTAAGCTTTTAATTAAAAAACGTATTTATTTTCTTTAGCTTCTGAATAAGACATGTTTGCCATGTTGCATGTAATACTAAATCTTGGTTTTAATGTAGGGATGCACCGATATGAAAATTTGGCCCGATACCGATAACCGATAATTCTTTATATTTGAAAGCCGATAACCGATATATTGGCTGATTAATCTAAATCCTAATTTTTATGTATTTTTTGAGAGCCTGATTACAAAAAACAAAAGTCTCACAATTAAAATCCATGTCCCAAACACACAATTATAATGTTCTCATGATAATTTTATGAAGCCGATATGACAGACTTTCACATGTTGCACTTTACAGTATTTTTTTTTTTTTTAAGTGATTCCAATCATATTTCAAGCAATTCAAAACCATCATGTTGAACAGTTGCATCTGAAGTGTCTCAGCTGAAGGAAATAATACATTATTTATCGCTTTAATATATTGGCCAAATTTTCTTATCAGGCCGATAACGATAACATAAAAAATGTGGCTGATATATTGTGTATCCCTCATTTAATGACATCATTGTTGTAAAGCATGTCTGTTGTGTGTAAATGTGCTATATACATAAAGTTGCTCGCTTGCTGAAAGTACAACTGTTCATTGTTAGTTCATGTCAGTTGAAAATAACATTAACTAAGATTAATAATGATTTAGAAGTATTTTTACATTGTTAGATCATGTTAACTAATGAAACCTTATTGTAAAGCCATTTTTAAAACACCAACAACTGTTTTTATAGTATATTATAACATATAATATAACAAACTGTGATTTTTTTGTTAAACAGTCTAACTATTTAAAATTCCAAACAGAAGTGTGGAGAAACATGGCAGCACTTAAACGGTTCCATCACGAGTAGATGTTAATCTGAGCAGAAACGAATCACCTGAGCAGGTTTACAGGTTTAACGAGTGTGTGATCATGCGAGTGTGTGAAACTACAGCAGACACCACACACATGATCAGAAACAACACTCAAACTCCCTCCGGCTCACATTACCCGCTGTGATTGTTTTCCGCTCATAACTGACCGGCGATCTCCAGAGAAACATGAATTAATTATCGTCAACATGTGGATGTGATGAAACGTCGTGAAATGTTGGCTTCTGGATTATGTGTCTCACAAACTGATGAAATGAGTCGCGGACGGAAAACGAAAGCAAGAGGAGCAACAACAGACAGAGAGAATCTGATGATCGATAATACATTTAAATATAAATATATATAGCCCATATGTATATGTATGTTTCTAAAAGGCAATTTTCCCCCTGGATTTATTGTTAAATTAATTTAAAATTAGTAAATATAAATAAATAAAAAACCCTGTCTTTAAATATAAATATAAATACAAATATATACAGTACAGGCCAAAAGTTTGGACACATTACTATTTTTAATGTTTTTGAAAGAAGTTTCTTCTGCTCATCATTTATTTGATCAAAAATACAGAAAAGAAAAATGTAATATTGTGTAAAATTGGTTTTCAATTTATTATACTTTAAATTATCATTTATTTCTGTGATGCAAAGCTGAATTTTCAGGATCATTACTCCAGTCTATCACATGATCCTTTAGAAATCATTCTAATATTCTGATTTATTATGAGTGTTGGACACAGTTCTGCTGCTTAATATATTTGATGAATCAAAGGTTAATTCAAAATAAAAAAATATTTTCTAATAATATAAATCTTCTTTACTATCACTTTTTATCAGTTTAACACATCCTTGCTGAATAAAAGTATTGATTTATTTCAAAATGACTGACCCCAAATGACTGACCAGTAGTGTATATTGTTGTTACAAAAGATTTCTATTTTTAAAACATTTGCTTCTTTTTTTCTTTTTTCTTTATTATGCATCAAAGTATCCTAAAAAAGTATCACAGGTTATGAAAAAATATTAAGCAGCAGAACTGTTTCCAACTTTGATAATGAATCATCATATTAGAATGATTTCTAAAGGATCATGTGATAGACTGGAGTAATGATCCTAAAAATTCAGCTTTGCATCACAGAAATAAATGATAATTTAAAGTATAATAAATTGAACATATTAACATGCCTAAGACTTTTGCACAGTACTGTATGTATATGTATATATAACAGTGTTAAATGTAAATCTTCTGCTAATACATGCAATGAGCAGTTTCTCTTTCAGCTCGAACAGAATCTTCCTGATCAAGTCAGTTAAAGTTAGTTTAAAAAGTGAATTAAAAAGTGCCTGTAATAAAGTTTGACCTGCATGACCCGATCACAATCAAATATGCATGTGAATGATTCACCGAAATACATAAATGCAGACGGACGTTTTACCGTCTCATTATAAACTCTGAGAGCTTCACAAACATTTCATGCAACTTTCATGATCAAGAAATCACTTACAATCTCACATTTATTATTTGTGCATGTAAACGGAAGGAATGCAGTAATGGCAAGTTCAATAAATAATTCAGATTTTAAAGGAGGGAAGAGCTGTTTGAGCGGCTGAACCGGTGAAGACTACACCACTGTTTTATTGCTCAAAACAACAGCCGAAACACCATAGTAAACCAGGTGAAGGTCAAAAGTAACTAACGGCTCTTGTTTCAATGAGTCTTTTCGCCAGTAAACACAATCTAGACTGTCATGAAGACACACGAGCGGCTCAGGGATCGACTTCTGTCATGCTGAATAGATGCGCTGCATCAGCGTAACCGCAAAACTTAGTTAATGCGGAGTGATTCATGCCTACTGAAATAATTGATTTTAATGCACTCGATTAAACACGCTAATCACAAATCATCTCAAAGCAAACGTGTCTGAAGAATATTGGAGAATATATATATGGCATCAGTTGCATGCTGTAAATAACCACAGACGATGATTGCAGTGTGCAAACAAACATGACATGTGTATATAAGAATTATTCAGCAAGAACCGGTGTATTCGAGCTGTGAGGTCTAATGTCCACTATAGCGTCTGCAGGAACCTTGAGAACATAACACGCACATTTCATAACATTAAGCTTGCATATGTAGAAGAGCTGCACGATTAATAAGCTCAATCTAAATGTGTCATAAAGAGCTCAGTCTCGATTCAGCACCTGATCTTATTCCTAAATGACAGCGATTCGACAAACAGTATCATTATTTCTGTCTTACAATCATTCAGATTATCACAGAAGTACTTGGATAAAAGTTTATAGTTCTGATATAAACACTGATGTCTACAGTAGAGATCAAAATAGAGTAAATCACCTTTGAAAGTAACTTGACGCTTCAAATAAAGATTGTATCATTACATCGTTACACCAGTAGGTGGCGACAAGAGACTGTTAAAAATGTGTTTGTCATTGAATCATTCACTCAAGAGATTCGTTCAAAAACACTGATTCATCCAGTAATGAAACAAGTGAAAGGTGTGTTGGACATCGGCTGCGGCTGGATGTAACCGATCGGCGAGAGTAGCCGCGTGCAGGCGGGGAGGAGCTGCAAACGGAGACGTGAAGTCGGACACTTTCTGGTTCCCGTAGTGACCGCTCACGTGGTGTTCGCGTACTTTACCACAGCTGCAGTGAAATAAATGTAATATTGGCCAAATAATACACAGATTTTCAGAGACATTTTCATTCAATAGGCCTACTTTATGTACTGCTTCATACAGCGTCTGTTTGAACAAGAATACAGTTCAACATAATTGCTAGGCTACTATTAATGAAGTGGAGTCTATACGTTTTTTAATCAGTTTTAATTTGATAAACATGACACAATATAACATACGACATGAAAAGAGTGTTTACTGTTATAAAAAACTGATTTGTGAGCTTTAGAGGAACTAAAGGTGTTCGAATAAACACGAAACACACGTGATCGTTGTCATGCGGTGAATCCGGCCAATCGTGGGACAGCTGTGTCGTCATCAGCCCTCCTGCAGCCCAGTGCAGCCGCTCTTGAGAAGCTGCGCTGGCTGAGTTCTCCGGCTACTCTCGAAATGCTCTCGCGGTACTTTGATGTCATACGTCACAGTCACGTGGCGTCTGCGCTGTATCAAGTCGGACAACATTTCTAACCGGCATGCACTGCTTCAAGTCAACCGCCGATCGGTCTGCGCAGAGCTGCATGAAGTCGAACAAGCCTGAAGTCTTTATGAGTGAGTCATTAGCTGTGTCCCAATGTGAAGGCTGCATCCTCCGAAGGCCGTATTTGAAGGCCGATTGCGTCACCGCGGCTCGATGAAGGCTGTCCCAATTCAGTTCTGCATCCTCCGAAGTCCGTATTTGAAGACCGGTTGCGTCATCGCGACGCGACGAAGGCTACCCTGATTCAAAAGCGACGCCAAATGCGCCCTTCGTTTCCCCGTGAAAGGAAGGATACATAAATGGACACTTAGCGGCCTATCCTACCCTATTCTACCCCATAACTCATTGCGCGCCGTTGACGACAGCATTTATTTATTTATTTTTAAAGGCGGTCGAGAGATCGGTGGTGGACAGCAAATTCACATTTAAATGTAAGTATTATGTTTTCATTTATTTAAATGGCTAGCGAAACCGAGTTAATGTTTATTATAAACTTCATCTTAACTCCTTCGTCACCATTGCGTGGCTACATTTGTCAGGTAGTTTGAGGCAAAACTTGTGCTAATATTAGTTTAACGACCTATTTGTAATATTTGCACTAGTCTATCTCACTTGTGTATTATAAGAAATATCACTCACCCTATAAAGCCCACAACAATAAGAAAAGCAGTAGATAAGGCAATGGGGTTTCACTTTTATGTGTTTTTGTAGTGCTGTCATGCAAGCTATGTGGTTTTAACCAAATTTGAGTATATAGAAATATGATTTCTTAAGTATTTTGTATGCATGTCTTGATGTGTCATATTTTGCAGTGTTAACAATGCACTTAAGATTGCACCCATGTGTTAAGCTTTTTTAGAGCAATTCAGGAGAAAAAAAATACAAAGTAAGAAAGTTAATACATGCGTCTTTGCTGAAATGTATTGTGTTGTTGTTGTTAACAAGCCATGGTTCATTTGCTCTGCCCTTAGGATTGCAAGTGTCCTGGGACAGGTGAGGGTGTGAGTGCAACCCACTGCTGAAACTTGGCCCTGGTTTGTCCTCAGTTCAGCAGTGGGTGCCCACGGTGAGGAGGAGCCAGCACCAGCAGCACCAGCAGCACCAGCAGCACCAGCACGAAGGCAGAGGCGAAGAGAGCAGGGAGAGGATGGACAGGCTGTTTTCTCTTCTTGAGAAAATGATTGAAAAATATATATTTTTTCTATATATTCTTTAACTTTTTTCACTATTTTTTAAAAGGAAAGAAAATCTGTACATTATTTTTATGTAACTTTAAATGTGTAAATAAAAGAGAATGAATTGTTCTGGACATTGTTTATTTTTTTGACATTCATAATTTCTACTTGAAACAAACTCTTGTATACCTGTTTTTTTTTCAAATACAATTGGTAAATGAAAATCATTTGTTCCACGGGCTACATTAAAGTACTTTTTCCAACTATTAACAACATACGTTAAACATATCAAAATCAACAAACATTTACAGTACATCAAATAAGAAAAAAATGATGTAGATTTTTATTAGAATTTATTAGAATAATAATTAGACTTTCAAAAAGAGTAATTTCTGAAAAAAGTACTTTTAATAACAAGTTTTTAGTATCAAGAGTAAAACTAGAGGTATGTATTCTGCAGGGGAAAAAACTTCTTGTCAGGGTTTTTATTATAGTTTGTATTTATATTATGCTACTCCTGCATTGTACTTCTGAATATTTTCAAGGTTGTTACATTATATACTTTTGTGTAGTTTAATGTAAAATCATATGTGAGGGAAAAAAGGTACTTCAGTAGGTTACTTTACATTTGTACGTGAATATTTAATGAAATATGCAGTTCCGAAAATTAAAGTCCCATATCAGTTTGAAAATTAAAGTCTCATATCAGTTTGAAAATTAAAGTCTCATATAAGTTTGATATGTCCCATATCAAAGGGCGCATCTGACGCGCTCGGACCGGTCTAGCCTACGGAGGATTGTTCTTGTCGCCTGGCAACCGTGACAGCTGCCGATGACGAGCGCGAGAAATACTGGACTTTTTTATATTCAGTTGGGTTTTATATTCAAACAGGGCTAAACCAAAAATATATGACCAGGCAGCGCCGGGGCTGAAACATCCTCACCATGTCCTCCAGTAAAATATAAAACATAAAAATGACAATTGCCAATTCTGGCTCCATAGCTGTTTACTCAATTAGGCTATATCAAATGAATGATCAGGATGGCAGCTGTCCTCTCGCACCGTTGAGGAGCGGTGATCAGAAACACCTGGTTGCGCAATTAGGAAATCCTATGAAGGCTACATGGTGCGTCCTTCGGAGGATGCAGCCTTCACATTGGGACACAGCTATTGAATCATTAATTCAAGAGATTTGTTCAAAAACACTGATTCATCCAGTAATGAAACAAGTGAAGTCTTTATGAGTGAGTCATTGAATCATTCATTCAAACCACTTGAAAAAAATCTAATTAATTTCAAATCAACGAGTATTTCAAGTATTTAAAGCAAATGTATGTCCATTTGTTTATATGCAGACTACCTTTGAAAAGATTGTTGTTGTTGTTTTTTATTAATAATTGTATTCATCAAGGATGCATTAAATTGATCAAAAGTGACTATATTTACATTATAAGTAAATATATTTATAATGTAACAAAAGATTCCATTTCAAATAAATTCTGTTCTTTTGAACTTTCTAGTCATCAAAGAATCCTGAAAATTAAATGCATCACGGTTTCCACAAAAATATGTATGTTTTCAACATTGATAATAATAATAATAAATGTTTCTTGAGCATCAAATCATCATATTAGAATGATTTGTGAAGGATCATGTGACACTGAAGACTGGAGTAATGATGCTGAAAATTCAGATTTGATCACAGGAATAAATTACACTTCACTATATATTCACAGCTGTTTTATTGTATTTTTTATTGTAATAATATTTCACAGTTTTTACTGTATTTTTGATCAAATAAATGTAGCCTTGCTGAGCAGAAGAGACTCTTTCAGAAACATTAACAATCCAAAAACATTAAAAAAAAATCACGAACTTAAACTTTTGAACAGTTGTGTAAATATGGAAATGACAAAATGATTGCCTGTAGTAAATTCTGTACATTGACAATAGATCAAAAACAATCTGGAATATTAATTTTGCAGCCGATTGCTTAAATCCCTTTGTTTATTTTTCCATCACTGTCTGGATAAGATTTAACAATAATGTGTCGAAGAGCGGATCACAATTATCACTTTATATCGACAGATAAAAGCTTTAAGAGACAGCATCAAACACAAGTGGACATCCGTCATGTTGTGGAGATCGATTTAGAAGACGGGAAACATCCGAGACGAAGCTTTTCAGGAGACTTTTAGTGTCAGGGTGACATAAATATGAGCATTAGAGGATTAAAACCCATCAAACAGTATTCATCTGAACACTAGCGATGCCTCGAACAATCCACACGACAATAACAAACGCTGACAGTCGATTCACAGGGAGGATGAATCATTTCTGAGAAATGCAAAATGAAGCATTTACTCTTGCGGCGACATTATCATATCATCATTCAGGAATAAAACAGATCTTTCCTGGAGTGAAGGGGCTCTTTTGTCTTGCGCTTTTTCAATCCGTTTCAAGTTGAGAAATCAGAGCAAATTGAGACGCCACCTCCTCCTCCTCGTCTGTGTCATTGTGCTTGAGACAGAAAGTGAGAATAGAGGATCGTCGTCTCCATTATGAGACGCAGATTTCTAAAGGCTGTTTTGCTGCTGAGAACGAGGAACAAGAATCTACACGTTCAGTTTTCTTAAGTACATCAGGATGTTAAAGAGGCCATTTTATCCTAATGTTGTGTTTGGGCTCTACTAGAACAGGTTTTCCTGCTTGAATGTTGATTATTTTCCTCATATTCTCCATTGTTGCGGCTCCTCTCTTCCCAGTCTGTCAGTAACGCTCTGTTTACTTCCTGTCTCTATGAAGCCCCTCCTTCTGAAAAGCACACTGTGCTCTGATTGGTCGGCTGGAGCAGTGTGTTGTGATTGGTTGAGCGCTTCGAGTGTGTTTGGGAAATGCCCCGCCCCTTACCATAACCACCAGTTTCAACCATAGACTGTAAATAAATATGTTCGTAGTGTGTGTGACGTCACCCATAGTGTTTTCAAAGCCCAAAGTGGGCGGAGCCGGCCGTCACCATCTTGGCAGCGTCACTCCCGGATAAACGTAAATGTGCAGCGAGGCGGATTAGCTGAGGTGACGTGACGCTAACAGACAGCAGACAAACGGCTAGTAGTGACATCAGCGGCAATCCACCTGTCACTCAGGTGGCCACGCCCTTAATTATGCACAACTTTAAGGCTTAATATAATTTAAACGGATGAGTTATAAAAATATTCACCCCCCTCACAGTCATCATGAAGGGCAAAATTAGCTATATAGACCAAAACCACTTTTTGCACCAGACTGTAAACATGTTTTATTCTGCTGTAAAGTTGGGCATTTTAACATGGAGCTCTATGGGATTGAGTCTCTTCTGCAGCCGGCCTCTAGTGGCCAGTGGATGAACTGCAGTTTAACTCACTTCAGTGTTGGATTCACGAGAGAGACATGAGGGTTGCCGCTTGGTTTCAACACACTACTGACTAACTCAACCAGGCCCCGCCCCTTTTATTCTGCGTATTAATTATTATAATGAGGAATATTGTGACGTGTTCGTTCCCGGAAGAAACTCAAGACTACAATGGAGGCGTTTCAGGAGTTCAGAAACACTGACTCTGATATAGAGAAGAACTCCCTTTTTCATCCTCAAACAGCAACATTACACACACTAAAGAAAGATGAACATGGATAAAAATCCCGTATAACATTACATGGCTTCCCACAGTCACATAAAACACCCGTTTTAAAGCAGCATTTGATTATCGGCCACTTTATAAACTCCCAGGCCAGACTAATCAGACGTAATGCAGAGAACAAAGTCACGTAGACGTTATTTATCTCCGTTAAGCCAGAGTCGACCCCGCCAAACAATATCCCATCCGCTTTCATGTTTCAATATGTTTAATAGATTAAAGATTAACAAGTAACCTCATTTCAGACCTTCTTGAGTCGGTCATGCAACAAAAGCAAATGCTGAAAGCACACAGACACTTCATTAAACTCTGGCCTCGATGCAGCGGACCAGACGTGCTTTATTCAGTGGAGATAATAACATGTAGGTTTCATAACTCAGCTGTATCAATGCAAATGGCTGTGGAAATCATAATTCTCGCATGCATTGAAAATAACTTAGTTCAGGATTTACTTTGAACTGTTTTCACTCAGAAAATACTAGTAAATTTCACAAATAATTACAAAGAAACAACAATTAATATTGAATTCAATGTAAAAAAATTGAAGTGGAAAAGTTGAAAACATGCTCCATCTTTATTTACAACTCAGAAAATGATTGTACTTGTAGTAGTTCAGCGAAATACTGAAATGAATTATTTGCTTTTGCATCATCCACAAATTTTCTTTTTGTTCTGGATTGATGTTCACGAGCGTCAGATGAATTATTAACCAGCAGCCGACGCATAAATCACAATCAAACTGAAACTCCAAACGAGCAGATCGCAAACACTGATCTCTCATCAGCTGATCACTTCCAGCACGAAATTAATGATCTCAACATTATTTCTGAACATTCAAACCTTTTTGTTTTTCATCGAAATCACTACTTTTATTCATCAAGGACACATTAAATTGATCAAAAGTGACAGTAAAGACATTTTAAATGTTACAAATGATTCTATTTCATATAAATGCTGTTCTTTTGAACTTTCCATTTATCACAGAATCTTGAAAAATAAATCAAATGTATCAAATATGTGAAAATATTCAACATTCTAAAGTATCAAATCATCATATTAGAATGATTTGTGAAGGATCATGTGACACTGAAGACTGGAGTAATGATGCTGAAAATTCAGCTTTGATCACAGGAATAAATTACACTTTACTATATATTCACATAGACAACAGATGATTTACATTAGAATAATATTTCAATTTTTTTTACTGTATTCTGATCAAATAAATAGCTCTCATGAAGTTAGCTACACTACAGAATCTGGGGATACATGTATGTTTGCAGTGTTTGGGTAGATTTCATCAACCCAATGAATAAACAACCCAATTTGCTGGGTAAAATGAACCCAACATGTGTTCTGTCCAAACGTCTTCTGTTCAACTGTCTCTCTCGTGAATCCAACACTGAAGTGAGTTAAACTGCAGTTCATCCACTGGCCACTAGAGGCCGGCTGCAGAAGAGACTCAATCCCATAGACCTCCATGTTAAAACACCCAACTTTACAGCAGAATAAAACATGTTTACAGTCTGGTGCAAAAAGTGGTTTTGGTTTATATAGCTAATGTTGCCCTTCATGATGACTGTGAGGGGGGTGAATATTTTTATAACTCATCCGTTTCAATTATATTAAGCCTTAAAGTTGTGCATAATTAAGGGCGTGGCCACTTGAGTGACAGGTGGATTGCGGCTAATGTCACTACTAGCGTTTGTCTGCTGTCTGTTAGCGTCACGTCACCTCAGCTAATCCTCCTCGCTGCTCATTTACATTTATCAGGGAGTGACGCTGCCAAGATGGCGACGGCCGGCTCCGCCCACTTTGGGCTTCGAAAACACTCTTCAGAAACACTACGGGTGACGTCACACACACTACAGACATATATTATACAGTCTATGGTTCTGTCCTATATTTACCCAGCCCTTGTGTTGAAAACAACCCAAATTGGGTTGTGTTTAACCCAGTGTTTTTCATGCGTGACGTACCGCTGTACGTGACGATCCTGGTGGTTGAATCTCCCTCTCCGAAGCGTGTGATCGGCGTGAGTCGGACCACGTAAGCCTCGGGTCGGATGAGCTCCGTCAGGTTGTGTGTGATCAGTTCTCCCTTCTGAATGTTTCCCTCCACGGGAATCTCCTGCTCCCACCAGCGCTGCTGCCCTGTCTGAGGAAGAAATCAGGTAAAATACTGTCCTGTGAGAATGTTAAAGAGGCCATTTTATCCTAATGTTGTGTTTGGTCTCTACTAGAACAGGTTTTCCTGCTTGAATGTTGATTATTCTCCTCATATTCTCCATTGTTGCGGCTCCTCTCTTCCCAGTCTGTCAGTAACGTTCTGTTTACTTCCTGTCTCTATGAAGCCCCTCCTTCTGAAAAGCACACTGTGCTCTGATTGGTCGGCTGGAGCAGTGTGTTGTGATTGGTCGAGTGTGTTTGGGAAATGTCCCGCCCCTTACCATAACCGCCAGTTTAACACACTACTAACTAACTCAATCAGGCCCCGCCCCTTTATTCTGCGTATGAATTATTATAATGAGGAATATTGTGACGTGTTCGTTCCCGGAAGAAACTCAAGACTACAATGGAGGCGTTTCAGGAGTTCAGGAACACTGACACTGATATAGAGAAGAACTCCCCTTTTCATCCTCAAACAGCAACATTACACACTAAAGAAAGATAAACATGGACAAAAATCCATGAAAAATACCATAAAGTGGAAACACGTTCAACATGAGACAAACATTCACACTGCAGATAAATACAGATTCAATCTGCTTCAGTTCACACACTTACATTCACTTTAGTAAAGGAATAGTTCACAAAAACGATCAGTCTATCATCATTAACTTTCTTCTGTGGAATTTTTTTTTTTTGAGAAGTGTCTGTGTTTTTTTTGTCCATACAATGAAAGTCAATGGGGTCCAAATCTTGTTTGGTCAAAATATGTTCTTTTGATAACACTTTACATTATTTTTTAACTACTTATACAGTTTAGAACCTTCATTAAGACATTATTAAAATCAAAAGTTGTATCTCCTATTATTTAATGGACTTGAACTAATATGAACTAACAATGAACAGTTATATTTTTATTAACTAACATTTAAGATGAATAAATCCTAAAACAAATGTAATGCTCAGTGTTTGTTAATGCATTTACTAACATTTTCTTTTGCCACCATATTTAAAGTTTAGTTCATGTTCTAGTAATTTTGTTCAATTGAGTTATTTTAGCACTGCAGGTTAAACTAAACGAAAACGAGAAATGTTGATTGGCAACAAGCTGGAATAAAATTAGTTTCTTTTTAAATGTTAATTTTATTTCAAGCAATTAGATTTTTTTAAGGTTTTTGTTTTAATTTTAATTTTAGTGAGCAATAATATCCCTGCTGGATAACAAGTTCCCATCCGTCCGCTAGAAACATTAGTTTTACTGGAATGAACCTGCAAAGAAAACGCTGGAAAACTCCCAGAGGTTTGTGCTGAAACTGATATCATTAGAACTTTAATTAAAGGGTTCGTTCACCCAGAGATGAAGACTCTGTCAGTAATGACTCTCCCTCATGTTGTTCAACCCCGTAAGACTTTCGCTCATCTTCAGAACACAAATGAAGATATTTTTGAGTAAATCTGAGAGCTGTCTCACTCCTCCATAGGCTTCTCTGTTACTGAAACTTTCCGGTTCAGAAAGTTAGTAAAGACAATGTTTATAATAGCCCAGTGTCTACAGCGGCTCAACCTTAAGTTTATCAAGCGACAAAACAAACAACGACTTTATTCAACTCTTCATGTTCTTCTGTGTTTCTCTGAGTGAGTTGACGTAGTGTACCAGCGCAGCGCTTCTGGGTTGTACGTCAGAACGGAGGCTCACTATTGGCCGATGCTGGTCATGTGTGTGATGCGTGTACTACATACTGTAGCAACATTCTAAAAAAACACCAAGAACACCCTAGCAACCACATACTGTGGCAACATTCTAAAAAACACCCAGAACACCCTAGCAACCACATACTGTAGCAACATTCTAAAAAACACACAGAACACCCTAGCAACCACATACTGTAGCAACATTCTAAAAAACACACAGAACACCCTAGCAACCACATACTGTAGCAACATTCTAAAAAACACACAGAACACCCTAGCAACCACATACTGTAGCAACATTCTAAACAAACACACAGAACACCCTAGCAACCCCATAATGTAGCAACATTCTAAAAAACACACAGAACACCCTAGCAACCACATACTGTAGCAACATTCTAAACAAACACACAGAACACCCTAGCAACCCCATAATGTAGCAACATTCTAAAAAACACACAGAACATCCTAGCAACCACATACTGTAGCAACATTCTAAACAAACACACAGATCACACTAGCAACCCCATAATGTAGCAACATTCTAAACAAACACACAGAACACCCTAGCAACCACATACTGTAGCAACATTCTAAAAAAACACACAGAACACCCTAGCAACCACATACTGTAGCAACATTCTAAAAAAACACACAGAACACCCTAGCAACCACATACTGTAGCAACATTCTAAAAAAACACCGAGAACACCCTAGCAACCACATACTGTAGCAACATTCTAAAAAACACAGAACACCCTAGCAACCACATACTGTAGCAACATTCTAAAAAAAACACACAGAACACCCTAGCAACCACATACTGTAGCAACATTCTAAAAAAACACTCAGAACACCCTAAAAACCACATACTGTAGCAACATAAAAAAACTCAGAGCACCCTAGCAACCACATACTGTAGCAACATTCTAAAAAAACACCAAGAACACCCTAGCAACCACATACTGTGGCAACATTCTAAAAAACACCCAGAACACCCTAGCAACCACATACTGTAGCAACATTCTGGAAAAAACACCCAGAACACCCTAGCAACCCCATACTGTAGCAACATTCTGAAAAAACACCCAGAACACCCTAGCAACCACACACTGTAGCAACATTCTAAAAAAACACCCAGAACACCCTAGCAACCCCATACTGTAGCAACATTCTAAAAAAACACCCAGAACACCCTAGCAACCACACACTGTAGCAACATTCTAAAAAAAACACACAGAACACCCTAGCAACCACATACTGTAGCAACATTCTAAAAAAACACCCTAGCAACCACATACTGTGGCAATATTCTAAAAAACACCCAGAACACCCTAGCAACCACATACTGTAGCAACATAAAAAAAAACTCAGAACACCCTAGCAACCACATACTGTAGCAACATAAAAAAACTCAGAGCACCCTAGCAACCACATACTGTAGCAACATTCTAAAAAAACACACCAAGAACACCCTAGCAACCACATACTGTGGCAACATTCTAAAAAACACCCAGAACACCCTAGTAACCACATACTGTAGCAACATAAAAAAACTCAGAGCACCCTAGCAACCACGTACTGTAGCAACAGTCTAAAAAAACACCAAGAACACCCTAGCAACCACATACTGTGGCAACATTCTAAAAAACACCCAGAACACCCTAGCAACCACATACAGTAGCAACATTCTGGAAAAAACACCCAGAACACCCTAGCAACCCCATACTGTAGCAACATTCTAAAAAAAACACCCAGAACACCCTAGCAACCACACACTGTAGCAACATTCTAAAAAAAAAACACACAGAACACCCTAGCAACCACATACTGTAGCAACATTCTAAAAAACACACAGAACACCCTAGCAACCACATACTGTAGCAACATTCTGGAAAAAACACCCAGAACACCCTAGCAACCCCATACTGTAGCAACATTCTAAAAAAACACCCAGAACACCCTAGCAACCACACACTGTAGCAACATTCTAAAAAAAACACACAGAACACCCTAGCAACCACATACTGTAGCAACATTCTAAAAAAAACACACAGAACACCCTAGCAACCACATACTGTAGCAACATTCTAAAAAAACACCCAGAACACCCTAGCAACCACATACTGTAGCAACATTCTAAAAAAAACACACAGAACACCCTAGCAACCACATACTGTAGCAACATTCTAAAACAAATCCACCCAGAACACCCTAGCAACCACATACTGTAGCAACATTCTAAAACACCCAGAACACCCTAGCAACCACATACTGTAGCAACATTCTAAAAAAAACACACAGAACACCCTAGCAACCACATACTGTAGCAACATTCTAAAAAAAACAACACTCAGAACACCCTAGCAACCACATACTGTAGCAACATTCTAAAAAACACCCAGAACACGCTAGCAACTACATACTGTAGCAACATAAAAAAAAAAAAAAAAAACACACAGAACACCCTAGCAACCACAAACTGTAGCAACATTCTAAAAAAAACAACACTCAGAACACCCTAGCAACCACATACTGTAGCAACATTCTAAAAAACACCCAGAACACCCTAGCAACCACATACTGTAGCAACATTCTAAAAACACCCAGAACACCCAAGCAACCACATACTGTAGCAACATTCTAAAAAAAAAAAACACACAGAACACCCTAGCAACCACATACTGTAGCAACATTCTAAAAAAAACACCCAGAACACCCTAGCAACCACATACTGTAGCAACATTCTAAAAAAAACACACAGAACACCCTAGCAACCACATACTGTAGCAACATTCTAAAAACACCAGAACACCCTAGCAACCACTTACTGTAGCAACATTCTAAAAAAAAAACACCCAGAACACCCAAGCAACCCCATACTGTAGCAACATTCTAAAAAAAAAACCCACAGAGAACACCCTAGCAACCACATACTGTAGAAACATTAAAAAAAAAACACACAGAACACCCTAGCAACCAAACACTGTAGCAACATTCTGGAAAAAACACCCAGAACACCCTAGCAACCACATACTGTAGCAACATTCTGGAAAAAACACCCAGAACACCCTAGCAACCCCATACTGTAGCAACATTCTAAAAAAAACACCCAGAACACCCTAGCAACCACACACTGTAGCAACATTAAAAAAAAAACACACAGAACACCCTAGCAACCACATACTGTAGCAACATTCTAAAAAACACCCAGAACACGCTAGCAACTACATACTGTAGCAACATTCAAAAAAAATAAAAAAAACACACAGAACACCCTAGCAACCACAAACTGTAGCAACATTCTAAAAAAAACAACACTCAGAACACCCTAGCAACCACATACTGTAGCAACATTCTAAAAAACACCCAGAACACCCTAGCAACCACATACTGTAGCAACATTCTAAAAACACCCAGAACACCCTAGCAACCACATACTGTAGCAACATTCTAAAAAAAAAACCCACACAGAACACCCTAGCAACCACATACTGTAGCAACATTCTAAAAAAAACACCCAGAACACCCTAGCAACCACATACTGTAGCAACATTCTAAAAAAAACACCCAGAACACCCTAGCAACCACATACTGTAGCAACATTCTAAAAAAAAAACCCACAGAGAACACCCTAGCAACCACATACTGTAGAAACATTCTAAAAAAAACACACAGAACACCCTAGCAACCCCATACTGTAGAAACATTCTAAAAAAAACACACAGAACACCCTAGCAACCCCATACTGTAGCAACATTCTAAAAAAAAAACCCACAGAGAACACCCTAGCAACCACATACTGTAGCAACATTCTAAAAAACACACAGAACACCCTAGCAACCCCATACTGTAGCAACATTCTAAAAAACACTCAGAACACCCTAGCAACCACATACAGGCTCACTATTGGCCAGCATCACACGCATCACACACATGACCAGCATCGGCCAATAGTGAGCCTCTTTTCTGACGTACAACCCAGAAGCGCTGCGCTGGTACACTACGTCAACTCACTCAGAGAAATACAGAAGAACATGAAGAGTTGAATAAAGTCGTTGTTTGTTTTGTCGCTTGATAAACTTAAGGTTGAGCCGCTGTAGACACTGGGCTATTATAAACATTGTCTTTACTAACTTTCTGAACCGGAAAGTTTCAGTAACAGAGAAGCCTATGGAGGAGTGAGACAGCTCTCAGATTTACTCAAAAATATCTTCATTTGTGTTCTGAAGATGAGCGAAAGTCTTACGGGGTTGAACAACATGAGGGAGAGTCATTACTGACAGTCTTCATCTCTGGGTGAACGAACCCTTTAAAGTTGAAAGCTGCTGGTTTTGGGGAGGAAACAGCTTTAGTTAACTGGTAAACTGGTAAAGTGCTGTTTTGTTACTGGTAATCGCAGGCATTATTCACCGGCGGCCCTTAGGATCCTGTCAAATCCCGTTTCCCTGGCAGGAGTGAGAATAAACCGGATCACAGAGTGTTTAAGTCTCTGCCAGATTCATGAAGTTCAAAACTCTCCGTTCTTCCACTAAACACCAGTCCAGTCACAATACAGCCGGCCATTCTGGGCAGCTTTAACACATTATTAGACCGTTTTCCTTAAAACGTCCTGCTGTAACTTGGTCAGCTGACCTCAAACTGCCAAGTCAAATGAATTGAATGAAATCAATTAATAATAACAAAAACATAAAAAAAAAAAAAAAAATTATAAATAAAATAAAATTACTCATGAAGACATGAGTAAAAATTGCAAAATAAAATTAAATACATATGTAAATACAAAAATAAAAATAAAATTAATCACGAAGACATGAGTAAACCTCGAACTGCCAAATCGACCTGAAAATGACAGACTGGAGCTAAAATAATAAAATAATGACATGAAATGATAAAATAAAAAATAAAATAAATAAAATCACAAAGACATGGGGAGAGAAAGCAAAATAAAAATAAGTAAATAAAATTAGTAATGAAGACATGAGTAAAAACTGCAAAAAAATTAACTATTTTATTTTAAAAATTAAAATACCAAAAAAATTATAATAAAATAGGTAAATAGGAAAATACTTAAAATAAATAAAATAAAATAAAATAAAATTAGTCATTTTATTTTAAAATGAAATAAATAACTCACAAAGACATGAGTAAAGAAAGGTAAATAAAATAAAAATAAAATAAAATCATGAACAAATGCATGCATTTAGGATCCACTGGGAATAGTACAGTACAGGGCAACATTGGCAGTTATTATATGATGAAGACATGAGTAAAAAATGTTAAATAAATAAATAGATAGATAGATAGATAGATAGATAGATAGATAGATAGATAGATAGATAGATAGATAGATAGATAGATAGATAGATAGATAGATAGATAGATAATTTAGTAGGCGATGATGACCTAAAAGCCATAGATGCATAAACTGAAGATGCACTGGAATTAGTACACTATAGAGCAACACTGGCATATTTAATATTCCAGCACACAATCACTGAGACCTGCTACTCGTGATCTCACATGATGGGATGAAGCATGAAGAGCTCGTCCTCCATTCTGAAGCGGTGAAACCCAGAGTCACAGTGAGGAGATAAAAATAGCAGATCCGGGCCCCGGGGCCGACACTTATTTACCCAGAAACCCTCGCTTTCCTGCTTCTCATCCACTCACGTACCATACAGAGAAACATCAGGATTAATGTGATCCGTGTGGACAGAGAGATCGGAAGAGGACTGGAGGAAAGAGGGAAGAGGAAAGAGGACTGGAGGAAAGAGGGAAGAGGAAAGAGGACTGGAGGAAAGAGGGAAGAGGAAAGAGGACTGGAGGAAAGAAGGAAGAGGAAAGAGGACTGGAGGAAAGAGGGAAGAGGAAAGAGGGAAGAGGACTGGAGGAAAGAGGGAAGAGGAAAGAGGGAAGAGGACAGAGGGGAGAGGAAAGAGGGAAGCGGAAAGAGGGAATAGGAAAGAGGGAAGAGGGAAGAGGGAAGAGGAAAGAGGGAAGAGGGATGAGGGAAGAGGAAAGAGGGAAGAGGAAAAAGGGAAGAGGGAAGAGGAACGAGGGAAGAGGAAAGAGGGAAGAGGGAAGAGGAAAGAGAACTGGAGGAAAGAGGGAAGAGGAAAGAGGACTGGAGGAAAGAGGAAAGAGGGAAGAGGACTGGAGGAAAGAGGGAAGAGAAAAGAGGAAAGAGGGAAGAGGGAAGAGGAAAGAGGGAAGAGGAAAGAGGGAATAGGAAAGAGGGAAGAGGAAAGAGGGAAGAGGGAAGGGGGAAGAGGAAAGAGGGAAGAGGAAAGAGGGAAGGGGGAAGAGGAAAGAGGGAAGAGGAAAGAGGGAAGAGGAAAGAGCGAAGAGGGAAGAGGGAAGAGGAAAGAGCGAAGAGGGAAGAGGGAAGAGGGAAGAGGGAAGAGGGAAGAGGGAAGAGGACTGGAGGAAAGATTCCTGTGCGTTTCCTTACAGCCGGAAACATGTTTTCTGATAACGTAAATTAAAAATAATGTAATGTAATGATAACTTAAATTAAAATAATGTAATGAAAACTTAAATTAAAATAATGTAATGATAATGTAAATTAAAAAATAATGTAATGATAATGTAAATAAAAAAAATGTAAACTAGTTGGCAAGTTTAACTAGATGTACTAAAATAACTACAACTAAAATAAAATTAATAAAAACTATCAGTGTTATTTTAGTATTTTGAATTTGATTCTTAGTTTTCATGTTAATTTTAGTTGAATGTTTTAGTAATTGTTGTATTATGTTTTTGTCATTTCATTAGATTTAAGTTTAATGTACGGTGTTGTCTAGAGTGTGTGTTGCTGTGTGTAAAACACACCTGATCTCTGCAGGAAAACAGACGACAAGTGTGAAAACCACTGGGAAGTTAGTCAACAGTGTTTTTGCTCTTTCCCAGTGTACAGGTCATTCAGTGAACTGGGAGAACACATGCACACTAACTGTTTATTTTTATTTACAATATATTTTTTATTTATTCAGTTACAGGGACAGTGCGCATTAATACACATGTATGTGAATGTGCCAGTTTAGCCAACGGTAGTCCCTGGGCAAGTGTAATGTCAGAGAAAATACATTCAAACAAATCAACAATACTTATGCATACAGTAGAGCACACTTCATAAGAACACATGAAGTACAGTAAAACAAGGACAGCCAATCATAACTCCCACTGACCTGCCGTATGCCCAGGCGATAGGCCATGATCCGGTCCACGGCGCCGGGGTTCATCTGAGTCCACTGGAGCTTGTATCCGTAAACCCGAGGCCGGTTCTGCCACAGCGGGCTATACGTGTCGTAGTAGAACTCCGGAGCGAACGCTTTCCCTGCGCAGAACACACACGGACATCACAGAACACACACACGGACATCACAGAACACACACACGGACATCACAGAACACACACACGGACATCACAGAACACACACGGACATCACAGAACACACACGGACATCACAGAACACACACGGACATCACAGAACACACACGGACATCACAGAACACACACACGGACATCACAGAACACACACGGACATCACAGAACACACACACGGACATCACAGAACACACACGGACATCACAGAACACACACACGGACATCACAGAACACACACACGAACATCACAGAACACACACACGAACATCACAGAACACACACACGGACATCACAGAACACACACACGGACATCACAGAACACACACGGACATCACAGAACACACACACGGACATCACAGAACACACACACGGACATCACAGAACACACACACGGACATCACAGAACACACACACACGGACATCACAGAACACACACGGACATCACAGAACACACACACGGACATCACAGAACACACACACGGACATCACACGGACATCACAGAACACACACACGGACATCACAGAACACACACGGACATCACAGAACACACACACGGACATCACAGAACACACACACGGACATCACAGAACACACACACGGACATCACAGAACACACACGGACATCACAGAACACACACACGGACATCACAGAACACACACACGGACATCACAGAACACACACACGGACATCACAGAACACACACACGGACATCACAGAACACACACACGGACATCACAGAACACACACACGGACATCACAGAACACACACGGACATCACAGAACACACACACGGACATCACAGAACACACACGGACATCACGGAACACACACGGACATCACAGAACACACACACACGGACATCACAGAACACACACACACGGACATCACAGAACACACACGGACATCACAGAACACACACACGGACATCACAGAACACACACGGACATCACAGAACACACACACGGACATCACAGAACACACACACGGACATCACAGAACACACACACGGACATCACAGAACACACACACGGACATCACAGAACACACACACGGACATCACAGAACACACACACACGGACATCACAGAACACACACACGGACATCACAGAACACACACGGACATCGCAGAACACACACACGGACATCACAGAACACACACGGACATCACAGAACACACACACGGACATCACAGAACACACACACACGGACATCACAGAACACACACACGGACATCACAGAACACACACACGGACATCACAGAACACACACGGACATCACAGAACACACACACGGACATCACAGAACACACACACGGACATCACAGAACACACACACGGACATCACAGAACACACACACGGACATCACAGAACACACACGGACATCACAGAACACACACACGGACATCACAGAACACACACACGGACATCACAGAACACACACACGGACATCACAGAACACACACGGACATCACAGAACACACACACGGACATCACAGAACACACACGGACATCACAGAACACACACACGGACATCACAGAACACACACGGACATCACAGAACACACACGGACATCACAGAACACACACGGACATCACAGAACACACACACGGACATCACAGAACACACACGGACATCACAGAACACACACACGGACATCACAGAACACACACACGGACATCACAGAACACACACACGGACATCACAGAACACACACGGACATCACAGAACACACACGGACATCACAGAACACACACACACGGACATCACAGAACACACACACGGACATCACAGGGTTTAGCAGGAGTTCAGTGGGAAAATGAGGATCAAATATCACTTTACATTTCCAAACTTCCTTTATGCCATTAACTGTGATAATCCAGAGAGATGTGTGTACGAGGAATATCCAGTATATTTATATATCACATGATGAAAATATTGATCATATTTATTTTATGGATTTATTTTAATTAATGGGTGTGATGTCACATTAGAAATATGAAAAATTAATTTGAGCAAATTATATTATTTATTTGTTTATTTATTTACTTGTTTAATTTATTCGTATGTGTGATGTATGCTATTTCTATTTATTATTTTATTTCTATTATATATATATATATATATATATATATATATATATACATTGGGTTTTATATATACAGTAGTCAACATTTGAAGTGGATCAAAACCTTTCAACAAAGTTATACATACATTTTGAACAATACCTGTTCCGGTTTTAGGACAACTTAGATGACCTTTGACCTTTGACCAGTCCATTATTTGATCCACTTCAATGATAAATATTTTTTTAATAATTAAAATAAATAAATATGATTTTTTTTTTTTTACTATAAAATGTGGTAAAATGTATATAAAAATATTAAATGTTTCTACATAAAATGAAATAAATGATTTCATATACAGAAGCATAGATAAAGGATCCACTGAAATACAGTTGCGGACAATATAGAAAAATCATATATTATAATATAATAAAAGTCATAATATAATATAGAATATAATTTAATATTAAAAAGAATGAGAAAAAAAATCACAGCCTATTTGACTTTAGCATTGTGATGTATTTGAGTAAAACAGGACATTCAACAAGAAAACGTTAGGGTTGACTTATTTATTTATTTATTATTTAGATAGTGAAAGTGTCTATGAATATATGATGTATATGCATGTTTGATTACGTCAACTTTATTTGCTTTAACCAAGTTTACCGAAAGGCAAATGCACTGAACTAAACATATTATTCAAAATATATATTTCACCATATAATCTGGACTTTAAAAGGGCAATAAAATCAAACACGAGTTCCCGTTTCCATACAACTCAATGTTCAATTTCTAAACAGTTTTGACCTGATGAAGTTTTGAGTGTTTAAGCTCTGGAATGACTCCTGATTCCTATAAAACAGGCGCTGAAAGCCAGCGGTGGCACTGAGAGAGATGTGATGTTCAACACCAGTTCCTGGTTTCAGCAGGTCTGCACTGATGAAGACGCTGGGGAACGAGAAGATGCTGATCTCTGCAAGCACTCGCTGGGGTTTGTGTCAGACGAGACTCTCTTAATGAAGCGCAGAGTCGCAACCGCTTCAACAACAGCAGGAGGAAGACCGGGAAAACCGGGAAAACCCTGCGGCCCTGCTGCAAATCCAGTGATTTTAGCATCCAGGACCTGCTGGAGCTCCAATACACCCATCACACTCAACAACTCAGTTTCACATTCAATTATTACTGGTTTGTTTTTCGCAAACCTGTGAGCATTTGCAAATATTTACATTTACATTTATTCATTTAGCTGACGCTTTTATCCAAAGCGACTTACAATTGCTATATATGTCAGAGGTCGCACGCCTCTGGAGCAACTAGGGGTTAAGTGTCTTGCTCAGGGACACATTGGTGTCTCACAGTGGATTCGAACCTGGGTCTCTCACACCAAAGGTATGTGTCTTATCCATTGCGCCACCACCACCCTATACATTATCCCTTACATATATTGTAATGCTCCATAACAAAAAGAAGAAAATGTATAAATAAGCATGTTGGTCTTTATGTTTGTTTTTCAGATCACAAAAAAAGCTGGCTGGTGGCATTGGGGACACGGCTGCATGGATGACTAATATTGGCAATGAGCTTGGCCAGATTCTGAACAGTGTTCTGACAACAGCTGAAGGAGCAGGACTGTTCAATCCATCCATCCATCCATCCATTCATCCATCCATCCATCCATCCATCCATCCATCCATCCATCCATCCATCCATCCATCCATCCATCCATCCATCCATCCATCCATCCATCCATCCATCCATCCATGAAGGAGCAGGACTGTTCAATCCATCCATCCATCCATCCATCCATCCATCCATCCATCCATCCATCCATCCATCCATCCATCCATCCATGAAGGAGCAGGACTGTTCAATCCATCCATCCATCCATCCATCCATCCATCCATCCATCCATCCATCCATCCATCCATCCATCCATCCAATCTATCTATCTATCTAGGGTAACTATGCAGACTGTGGTTTCAGTGTTCAGTTCAAACTAATGAAATGCCCAATCCTGAATGTCTAAATGACCGTGAGGAGTTGATCTTTAAGCAGAGTAAAGCACGTCCGCGTCTCCATCAACACATCTCATCTGTTCAAACATGGCAGAAGCTTCTAACCTGACAAACTTTCTGAAGAGGGTCGCACAAATAACATGTTATTGTTCCAGCAGCTTTACAGGATCAATGCTCAATTTTTGAGTAAAGCCTCGGAGAGAAAATTGGCCACTCTAAACCCTGTCCGGGTGAATCACGGGCCACTTTCGGCTCGGAAAACAAACTCTATTATATCAGCTCTGCTCTCCAGGCCTGCGGGAATAAAGCTGGAGGGTTTGGAGATTCGACAGGGATCTCGACTTCATACGCACTATTCCAGTCTCAAAGCGCTCAGAAGAGGGAAAGATTACACCAGGACGGCTTGTTTACGGTGTTACCAAACTCACAAGTCTATCACCCGTCCATATGAGTGTGTGTGTGTCGCTTTAAAAGCTGTAGAACAGAAGATCATCTCTCAGCTAATACTCAGTCTAATTAAGACCCAGAAAGCGGGATTCTTTATTAAACTCATAAAAGACTAAAGCATTATGGGAATACTGGATTCTAAACCACAAAGAAATGCCACAATCAAGAGCTTGAAGCAGATTTGAGGGAGAAACTCCTCATATGTGGCCAGTCACAAGTATAAGGAGCTTTCCTTGCCATTAATGCTGGATAACACGCTTACGTCTCCTTTCATTAATAATAATGGCTAGATCGGTGGCCGGGATGTATGTAAACCCACCAACATCTGCTGGCATATTACTGGACTGACTTATAGCCAGAGATTTCAGTCGCATAACATCGGTTAATGGAAACGCCGTCATTTCGCAATATTTTATCGGCATTTAGAAAATATCGTGAAAAATTAGCGAATCTGAAATGGAAACGAGGCTAATGTTACCAAACTCACAAGTCTATCATCATCCATCAGAGTCGCCACTGTCATCTGTCGAACAGTAGATCATCTCTCAGCTCTTATTAAGACCCAGAGAGCAGGATTAGTGTGAGAGAGAGGGATGAAAGCTGGAAAGAAAGATGGATGGCGTGTCTCAGATCAGCATATGTCACGATCTCCTGTGCTGAAAGCTCTATTGACTTATTGTCATACAATCTCAGCGTGAACATTAACTAGCGGATGTTCCTCATTATCAGTAATTCACCTTAAAATGGAAACTACTCGAGCAGAAAATTAAAGCCAGCGCAATAAAACAAAACCTAACAAAGCAGAGCCGACGAGCATTTCCACACAAACCCCCCGTCTGGATGTTTATTCTTCGGATGAAACCGCTAGTTTCGTGACATCATCGACCATGCATCGACCACGCACAATTTTTGGAGGGAAATGAAGCAATAAATCACGTGGTGCAAATACAGGGATTTTACAGTGAAAATGTAAATGCTGTCATCATTTACTCATCCTTGTGTCAGTCCAAAACTCAAAAGAAGAATGTTACGGCGCAAAAAAACAACAACAAAAAAACAAACCCTACTGACTTTCGTTTTTTTTCATCTATCTATCTATCTATCTATCTATCTATCTATCTATCTATCTATCTATCTATCTATCTATCTATCTATCTATCTGTCTGTCTACATTTACATTTACTCATTTAGCTGACGCTTTTATCCAAAGCGACTTACAATTGCTATATATGTCAGAGGTCGCACGCCTCTGGAGCAACTAGGGGTTAAGTGTCTTGCTCAGGGACACATTGGTGTCTCACAGTGGATTCGAACCCGGGTCTCTCACACCAAAGGCATGTGTCTTATCCATTGCGCCACCACCACCCCTTTAAATAAATGAAACATTATTTTATTGCGTTTCCAGTAAAAATGTCTATTCTGACAGCGTTACAGTGACGAGAGTCTCTCACACGAGAGCGGGTCGCTCGGATCTACAGAGGAAATGAATGGTTTCTGATGTTTGTTCCAGCAAGAACAAACCCAGACCCATTACACCTGCGGAGATCCCTCTGGGAGGATCCCGGTCCAGATCCCAGGCTAAGCAGGAGCCGGAGCGCCGGTCTCTCAGGAGCAGATGGAAGAACTGGCAGAGCGCTGAGGGAGAGATGATGTCTGAGCGATTGGCACATTAGGCATGAGAGCGAGTGAGTAAAGCACACAGCCGCGGGGCTGGAGAGGTCTGACACACACACATCTACAGCAAACACAGCAGAGAAAAGACTCATGTAGTGTCTAGTCTGAGGGACAAAGGCCAATTGACCGGCTCCTCAAACAGCCTTGATCCTTCCGGATATCAGACATCAGTCCTCATCCCATCACACACTCCCGACAACATCCCATGATCCAGCTCTGGGTTTAAAGGGGTCATGAACTGAGAATTCTAATTTTCCTTGATCTTTTGACAGTTAAAGAGTTTGTTATACTATAAAAATATCCTGTAAGTTTCAAAACTAAAAACTTCCTTGTTATTCCAAAAACTGCTTTTATTGAAACCAAGGCCAGAAAATGACAGGATCTAAAAACTGGTGAAGAAGAATATCAACGCCTACGTCTTTATGACCGCGTCTTTGGCGCCACCCACTGGAGCGTTAGTGAATAGTGACATGAGAATGTGAAAAGATTGACACAGGATCAAAACCATTACCTTCCAAACCATCCAAATGCTAGGATAGTGGGGATTTTTTTCAACAATGTGAATGTCTCAGCAGTGTATTATTAGTATTCGGTAGATTTCATGGTGGATTATTTGGTAAATCAGTTGCAATTTCGGCGCATGCTTTGCAAACAGACTTTTACGATATTGATCTGCCAGCAACACCACAAACATGTAAATAATCATGTTTATTCCAATGCCTGATCTGTGATCTGTGATTTCTGATGTGTATTTGATTTCAGACTGATCTTTCTAATCTTCTGATCTGCTAAGCTTTCTCTCAAAATCGTTGAATGCTGTTTATGCATCAGTAAATCAAGCCAGTGACTAAAAGATCAACTTCACATCGTTTCTCTTAGTAGGATGGAAATAATCTTATTTACACTGTGATTAAATTATATATAGAAAGCGATCAAAGAACGCTCCCTTTCCAATCGCCCAAGCTGTCAATCACACAGCGCGAGTTTATCCGGACACAAATCAATGACGCTGTTACACTGCACAGCGAAGCTCTTACTGTAATTACATCGTGTTTGCATTGTTATTTGGTGAAAGCATTCTTGAGAGTGCAGAAATTGTGTTGCAATGATGAGATCACTTAATTCACGCGATCAACAGACTCTCTTTCATCCGCTCAATGCTCATCACTGCAACCTTTCATATGATGGGAATAGATCTAAATATATGATCAAAACTTTTCACGATTCATTAATCTTGATGGCTGTAATGGTAAAAACAAAGTAAAAGATTTAGAGAGAGTTCCACATATAATGCTAGCTATTTCATATGCAAACATGACAGCTGTGGGCGTTTACACTGAAGTCTCACTGCCAATCACAGCAGTGGGCGTTTACACTGAAGTCTCACAGCCAATCACAGCAGTGGGCATTTACACTGAAGTCTCACACAGACACGCCCCTTAAAAATAGGAAAAATGCCTTTTATTTCTAAATTATGACAAATTTTTTTGAATGTAAAAATCATACTAACATTATAAGGGCACCCCAAGAAACATAAAATAATAAAATAATCCAGTTCATGACCCCTTTAAAGGAAACTCACTCTCAAGTGGAACACAAAAGGAGTCAGAATGTTCTACACTCATGCATGAGATTTTAGAGAGAAACACACTGTCCCTTTAAGAGAAACTCTGCTATCTTCAGCACTGCTGCATCCGCTGGGATCAGGAACGGCCTTTTAACTACCCGACTGTGTGGGTAAAAGAATGCAAATTTCTCCAGTCTCGTTTTACCAATTATTTTGTCATTTACGAAGGAAACACACCATCTGGAAGACGTGGATAAACATAAAACTCACAAACACAAAAGCATACAGAAGGAGAGAAAATTTGTTCTATTTTGCATTGCACTGACATCGATCTATCCATCTATCTATCTATCTATCTATCTATCTATCTATCTATCTATCTATCTATCTATCTATCTATCTATCTATCTATCTATCTATCTATCTATCTACCCACCCATCATCCATCCATCCATCCATCCATCCACCCACCCACCCACCCACCCACCCACCCACCATCCATCCATCCATCCATCTATCTATCCATCCATCCATCATTTTATAAACCAGCTGTCCATTTTCCATCTCTCCTATGACATACAAGGAAACAAGGATTTAAAAGCACTTTGCAACATGTTTAGATGGTGATTCAGTAAATCTAAGTAAGAGCTTAACCCGGTGCCGAGTGACCCGGCGGGTGAATCGGGTGAATAAACGGGTGAAACGGGTGTGTAGTCTCACCGGTGAGCAGGAACGAGCAGCGTCCCGGGCCGACCTCGTTGATGATGTCACAGGTGTACTCGCCGTAGCCCTCTCTGGCGAGGCTGCGTATGGTGTAGTCGGTCTCGTCCCGCGAGTCGAAGTGTCCAGCGTGAAGTAGTCGAGAGCCCAGCCTCCACTCGAACCGCAGCACTCGTGACGGATGAGCCCGAAGAACACGACAGTTCAGGCCCACCGGACGACCCAAACCCTGCCGGACCTCCTGCCACACCGGCTCCACCGCTGGAGGGTCTGTGCCCAGAGAACACACACATTACTGATCACCTAATAATAATCATTTCATAATCATTTATTAACAAACAAGTATTCATTACTTCAGTGAGCTCATTGTTTCTGCATTAAATCACTACATTGTTTAAATTAATTCATTTTTCGCTAACTGTGATTTTGTAGATGTACATTTCTGAAATACATAACTTAGACCGTTTCCTCTGATAACAGATCACTGTAAATTTGTAATGTGGACTCATGCACTTTCTGTAAAGCTGCTTTGAAACTGATGTGTATTGTGAAAAGCGCTATACTAATAAATGTGAATTGAATTGAATTTATATTTAAAGTTGTAAATAAGGATTATTGGAGCGTGTTTTATGTAAACAATAAGGTACTCGAGGCTAGAGCTGCATCGGGAATAAGTCACGGCTGAAGGGTGTCGTTCGGCTCGACGTGAAGCGGAGTCATTCAAGATACAGCACTAGCCTCGAGTACCTTATTGCTTTTATAACACGGTTACCACACAATACAAATATTAAAGCTGAAAAAATATATATTTTGTTTTGTAACAATGTAAATTTCATGAAGTAACATCACTAAAAGTCTTCCTTCCGCTGGAAAAAAATAGTCCCTGACCGTAAACAGCAGCAGAAGTTACACACATTATTTCTCCATTAGATGGCGGCAGAGACTGTCTTTATGAATGAGTCAGTCAGTCAGAAGACATTTATATTGTAAGGACTGAAACTTGTTGTGAACACAGAGAAGCAAGACGAAACTGACAAATGACTAGCGTGTCGGGGAACGGAAAACCGTTAACTGTTAAAAGGACAAGATATTGCAGCGGACATTTAAACAGATTTTTTATCAGGAATATAGGACTGACCTGAAGGAAGATGATATATCTACTGTAAATGCAGGTACACTCGCTTACACAATCTCTCACAATCTCTTCAATGAACAATATCAATGAGAACATAATGTTTACGTTGCTAAGAGTGGTTGCTAGGGGTGTTTGTGTAGTGATACATAGAACCGTTGAGTGAAGCGGCCATAGCCGTGTTTTATCGTGAATAAAACAAAACTATTGACCAATCAGAATCAAGGACTGGAACTAACCGTTTTATTATAGAAAATACTATTTCAGTCTTACTGCTACTTCTCTATATCAGTGTCAGTGTTTCTGAACTCCTGAAACGCCTCCATTGTAGTCTTGAGTTTCTCCCGGGAACGAACACGTCACAATATTCCTCATTATAATAATTCATACGCAGAATAAAGGGGCGGGGCCTGGTTGAGTTAGTTAGTAGTGTGTTAAACTGGCGGTTATGGAAAGGGGCGGGGCCTGGTTGAGTTAGTTAGTAGTGTGTTAAACTGGCGGTTATGGAAAGGGACGGGACATTTCACAAACACACTCGAAGCGCTCGACCAATCACAACACACTGCTCCGGCCGACCAATCAGAGCACAGTGTGCTTTTCAGAAGGAGGGGCTTCATAGAGACAGGAAGTAAACAGAGCGTTACTGACAGACTGGGAAGAGAGGAGCCGCAACAATGGAGAATATGAGGAAAATAATCAACATTCAAGCAGGAAAACCTGTTCTAGTAGAGACCAAACACACAAACAAGGCTTTGGCAAAACAGCTCCTCTCTAACAAACTCTCCACACTGTAAACACTCGCGTACGACACAGAGAAGACGTTCTGCTTGGTGTCACACAACAGTCTTTAAACATTTCTATGATCACGCGTGTTTGTAACGTCACACAGATCCAGACTGATGAGGCACTGCTTTGAGAAAGGCTGTAAATAAGATCAAATAATTTTTCATTTCAAATTGCTGAAATTAATTTTCCCGATATCAGTAAGTGCCACAGAAGGGATGTTTGAGCAGCGCCGGAGGACAGATGAAACCCGGAGCTCTTAATCTGAGAGGCCGTGTTGATACGCCTCCTCCAGCTTCACTTCACGGAGAATAAAGAAGCAGAGTTTAATGAGCGCCGGATGAGGAACGCTGAACTAAACGCATCTTAGGGCATCTGACACACACACAATCATGCACACGCTCACACTCACACACTCATGCACACGTTCTCACTCACATGTACGCACATGTACACACACACACACACACAGACACACACTCACACACTCATGCACACGTTCTCACTCACATGTACGCACATGTACACGTACACACACACACACTTACACACTCACGCTCACGTGCACACTTACATGCACGCACACACACACACACACACACACACACACACACACACACACACACACACACACACACACACACACACACACACACACACACACACACACACACACACACACACACACACACACACACACACACACACACACACACACGCTCACACTAGGGTTGCCAACCGTTCCGTATAATATGGAATCGTCCCGTATTTGACACATAAAAGTCTTGTTCCGTATTGAACTGATACGGAATGCACTTTGTTCCGTATTTTTGAGAATCAGTTCAGTGCAAATCCATGACAGACTCATAGCTTCTAATATATGTCAGAGTCAGACTATGAACGAAGACATGTGTAGGCTATAATAATGTAACCGAGCTTTTGTAGCGGGTTCGCCTAAACACTTTTAGATAATAAAATAATGAAAACGAGACACAGAAGTTCCATGAACGATGCACACACTTTTTAATCTCTTCCCGCGAACACCTCTGGTCCTCTTATGCGCATGCCCAACTCTCTCTTGCCTACGGCAAGTCCCAAAAGACAGAATGTGCTACACACACATAGACGGTACATGTAACATTCCTATAGCCTTAACTTCTATTCAGACTTTAATCTGTTACATACGTCCCATCCCCCTAAAATAAACGTCCCCGTTTATCTACCAAACAACAAGGGATAGAAAAAAAAAAAAAAACAGAAACAGGAATAATACACATCAACATGTATAATACTCAAACCCGTGTCCAACCATAACACAGTTTGTACACTATGAAATTACAATTATCACTTATATAGTTTTAACTTTTTTTGTTTTTGTTCAATGAACCGGTACCATACAATAATGAACCTCAGTACAGTACAAAGTCTTTCAAGCAACCAGGAGGTTTCAACCTTTTCCCAGCCCTACTCATAACAGGAATGAGCTTATCAGGCCCCTCCTCAAGTACCTCTCCTAAATCCTTTTGAGGTGAACTGCACTTCACTCCCCCCAATATTTCAGGCTCCTCAGAAGGGGAATCAGGCAAAGAATCAGGACCTACCGACAGTCTCTCAGTAGAAGATAGTGTTGGAACAGGCAATGTAAAAGGTCTCAACCTGTTGTAATGCACAACCTGTCCTCGTTCATCTGAGTCTATAGGGCTAACGATCCGGTACGTCAGCCCAGGCTCTCCACCAGACTCCAAGACCTGCACAATCTGAAAAGGTCCTTTCCAGTGGGGTGCCAGCTTCCTGCGGCTCTCCACAGGGTTATGGAGCCACACCATGGCGCCGACTGTGTAAGGCTGGTGTCTGAGGTCTGAGTCATGGTACAGCTTCTGTCGATCATGCGCCACTTCACTGTACATTCTAGCACTCCTGAAAGCGTCTTGTAGCTTTGCCAGCAAAGTGGATACGAAGTCAGCATGAGACTTTGCAACATCACAGTCAAGTGTACGGGTGGCCAGTAAACAGTCAGTGGGCATCCTTGGTTCCCGTCCATGGACCAGTAAGTATGGCGAGAACTTGGTACTAGAATGATTTGAGGAGTTGTATGCAAATGCGACCAAAATATCAAATATGTTTGATATAATCGTCCCATTCGCCCCCACATGACAAGAGTATCTTAGCAATTTGATCAGTTAGCGTCCTGTTAAAACGCTCCACCATGCCGTCTGAGGATGGGTGATAGGGAGTGGTGCGCGTTTTCTTTATGTTGAGCAATTTACATAGGGTCAGGACCACCTCTGATTCGAACTGTCGGCCCTGATCTGAATGTAAAGTTTCGGGAATGCCATGCATCAAAATGTAGTCCACAAACAGGCAATGCGCAACGGTTTGTGCAGATTGATTAGTTAAAGCAAATAGATTAACGAACTTCGTGAAATAATCCTCAACTACCAGTACATACCGATTACCTTTGGTCGTTATTGGCAGTTCTAGAATGTCCATAGCAACTCTCTCAAAGGGCCGCATTGCGAGGGACCCACCCATGGGTGCTTGATGGATAGGGACAGGCCTACGACGAGTCTGGCACGCTGTGCACTGCTCGCACCATGTTTTGATGTCCTTAAACATAGACGGCCAGTAACAAAAACGCCTTGCTCGTTCCCACACTCGCTCAGGAGAAAAATGAGCCACGGTTGGGGCCCCGTAAAGCTGCATAAGAATGTCATGTTTAAGAGCAGGAGGAACCACGACTTGAGCAACAGGGTCACCTGTGAGGGGACAGGAAACAGAGCGACACAACAGTCCATTTATTATAGAGAGACGGTTAAACACAGTCCAATATTTTCGTAAGCTCGGAGATGTACCCGCCAGTTGTCTCCTAGGAGGTCTTTGTGATCGTTCCACCCAGTGCCGTACTGTGTCAATATCTGGATCGTTCTGCTGCATAGCAATAATGTCTGCTGCATCACACGATAACTCAGACAGGCTCATTATGTTGTCCGCCCTGAAGGACGAGTTAGTCACAGTCCCTTCTTCAGCCACCTCAGCTGTTTCAGTGGAACAAGAAACGTAATTATTTGATTGTTCAGCACTCACCACATTCACGTCCCGCACTACTTCGACTACTGTATCAACGTCCTTCAGGTCTGGTGTCTCCGGACGGCGGGAGAGTGCAACAGCGTTTTTATGCTGATTTCCCTTTTTGTGCTCAATGACCCAGTTCAACGGGTCCAATTCCAAAAGCCATCTAGCCCTTCTGCCCGTTGGGTCATCCTCGATGGACATGCGCCGTAGTGCTAAGAGAGGCCGATGATCCGTAATGATGGTGAATGAGGAGAGTCCAAGATAGTGTCTAAATTCCCTCACTGCCCACACGATAGCCCATAACTCCCGGTCAAAAGTGGACCAACGTCTTTGTGTGGCATTCAAAGCACGACTGGCATAGGCCACCACATACTCGAGACCCTCCTTTTCCTGTGCGAGCACAGCACCATCAGCCCACTTAGAGGCGTCAGTATAAACTTTGAATGGCACTTTGAACTCAGGCATTGTCACGATAGGAGCTGAAGACAGCACTCCCTTTAAATAGTTAAATGAGTTGTCACAATCGGTACTCCACACAAAAGGCACGTTTTTGCCAACCAGCTGGTTCAGTGGAGCTGCATGTTTCGAAAAGTCCTTGACAAAACGTCGATAGTATGAACACAGTCCCACAAATGCTCTGACCTCGGAGGGAGACTGTGGAACTGGCCAATTTCTCACCTTCTCTGTGTTTCTCGGGTCAGGCTGAAGGCCTTTCTCTGAGACGACATGACCCAAGAACACCACATGATCCCTGGCCAGGTGGCATTTTCCGGGGTTCAATTTCAAACCTGCTGACTTTATTCTAGAAAACACCTCTTTCAGATGAGTTAAATGCTCTTCAAATGTTCCACTATAAATCAAAATATCGTCCAGGTACACCATGCAAATGTGCCATGGAAGCCCTCTTAGAACTAGCTCCATCATCCGTTGAAAAGTGGCGGGCGAGTTGGAAAGTCCCATCGGCATGGAGCGCCACTGATATAGACCCTGACCCGTGGTAAAAGCTGTTTTTTCTCTGTCTTGCTCGGCCACCTCCACCTGCCAGTAGCCATTAGAAAAATCCAATGTGCTAAACCATCTAGAGCCCGCTAATGCGTCCAGTGTATCATCCACGCGTGGAAGAGGGTGAGAGTCCTGGATAGTGACACTGTTCAAACGTCTGTAATCCACACAGAAACGCCAGCCACCACATTTTTTTTTAACAAGCACGACTGGCGACGCCCAGGGGCTACAGCTCTCCTCGATAATGCCATCAGCTAGCAGGCCCGCCACCTGTCTCTCGATTTCAGCTCGCTTTTCAGGCGATGTACGGTATGCTCGATGCTTAATAGGGGCCTGTTCACCTGTTCTGATATAATGCTGCACTAACGTGCATTTTCCCGTATTCTGCCCTGTTGAGTTGAAAATGTCGCTGTACTCCAGCAACAATGACGAGAGCTTTTCTTTGTCTGGTGTTGAAATCGGCGACCCACTTAAAGAAATGGGAGGAGCTGTGTTACGGGGGTTAGGAACAGCCCTTTCACCTGAGTCCTGCTCAACATGCTGAACATCAGAATCAGCGACAGAATAAAACTCGCCCAGGTGTGTCCCCTGTCTTATAGAAATTTCCTGTCCAGTAGGATTCAAAATCCGAGCTTTAGTTAGTCCATTGTGCACGTTAGTGAGTGTGTGCGCAATAACCAAGCCGGCTGAATCAGACACATTTGGTTCCAAATACCCCACAAAGTCACTAGACACCTGGGCCACGCTAGGCAAACCAATCTTAACAGGCACAATTGACTCACTAAGGGGTGGAAATGTCATATTTGTGGCCAGAGATACATTGCAGCATGCTGGGACAAAGCCTTTGCTGACAAGAAGCGGAATGGAAACGTCCTACAACTGCAGTTTAGCATGACTAACGTCCAGCAGGGCATGATTCTTTACCAAAAAATCCCATCCCAACAATATGGACTGCGTCGCTTCTCTCACCACATGAAAAACGTGTTGCCATGTTTCAGTACCCAGCTGCAGCGTCACAGTAAGCGTACCCAGCGTATCCAACATCTGCCCGTTTACAGCACGGGTTGCGATATAGTCTTTCTTCATAGGTCGACTACGAAGTGCTGGGATTGACATTCGAAAGTCAGAGCTCATTAGTGATACACTAGAACCAGAGTCTATTAAAATCGGAAGTTCAATGCCCTCAATAGTTCCTTTCACATATGATACCAGTGGCCCCTTGTTAGTGTTTGTGTACGCCTCCGCGTCCATCACTACATAGTAACTGTCATCATGTTTAAGGCCCCTGGGTAGTTCAGCTGGTGTTTGGGCCGCAACATCAGCTACAGCCCGTTTCCCGGCTCGTAGTTCCTCTCCTCACCGCTAGGGGTCATGAAGCGCACTCCCTGTTTCCTCGTTTCCTCCTCATAACTGCCTCGTCTCCGCATGCTGGGGTTGGGGGAAGGGCTGGCGTTGCGTCTCATAGGGCTACGAGTCGCATGGTATTTCTTACGACCACTGAACTCCATAAATGGTTTTCTTTCAGATGAGCGGCCTCTCTGCGTCTCATATGCCTGCATATGGCATGCACGCCCCTGACAGCAGCACTGACTTGACTCACGTGACAGGGAGCGCGCTCTACCCCACTCTGTGCCGCTACGGCTAACTCTCTCTTTCAGTCTGTGATTTTCGTCCTCCAAACGGTTAAGAGATACTTTCATGCCCCTCACCTCGTCAGTCAATCTATCAATCGCTCTGTACAGTCCACTAATGTCCGACACAGAGTTCACATTAGCAACAGTCCCGTCGGCAGTCTGACTATGGTTGACATTAGCAGTCACATGTCCCATATCAACCGCATTTCTCGCGTTCTCACACCGACCTGCAATTATTACAGCCTCCTCCATGTCCGTCGCCCCCTGCTCATAACATTTCGTCCTCAGCACTGGGTCCAGACCCGCCACGAAGCGGCGAAACTTCTCTACCCTCTGGGCTCTGTCGCCGTATTCAGGAAAAGCCTCATCCACAAGCCTGCTGATTTCTGCTGCGTACACTTCCAAACTCTCCTGTGCTGCGCGGGGGTGGGCAGACAGACTGGCTCTGAATCGCTCCATGAACTGTCTCCTCCCAAAAGCCTCTTTTAGCTTCTCCTTCACCGCGTCATAGTCCGACTTAACAGCATCAGAGAGACTGTCCCATAGAGAAAAGGCTGCGTTGCACAGACGTGTAGGTAAAATCCTTGTCAGTTCATAGTTGTATGAAGCGGCTCCACTCCCTTCCGTGAGCGCTTTGACCGATACTTCAAACTGTCTGGCCCAGCACACAAAGCTCTGCCTCTCCTCCCCAGAGAACGGCGAAGGCAAATCAATTCGCACGCTTCTATGGCCTCTGTCACGGTCCCGCGACATAGTACTAAAACTGTCCTCCTCGTCCTTGCACCACATAATGACAATCTGTTGACCGCGTGTGCTACCTTAACTATAAACTGAAGCTACGATAAATAAATGGTTCAACACCCGCCGAAACACTTTTGAAACACTAATTCAACCTACAAAAAAAATAAAACCGCTGCCACCAATGTAACCAAGCTTTTGTAGCGGGTTCGCCTAAACACTTTTAGATAATAAAATAATGAAAACGAGACACAGAAGTTCCATGAACGATGCACACACTTTTTAATCTCTTCCCGCGAACACCTCTGGTCCTCTTATGCGCATGCCCAACTCTCTCTTGCCTACGGCAAGTCCCAAAAGACAGAATGTGCTACACACACATAGACGGTACATGTAACATTCCTATAGCCTTAACTTCTATTCAGACTTTAATCTGTTACAATAATAATAATAATAAAAAAAATGACGGTGCGGTAGATACTAATTTCTCCTTCTGTTTGTCTGATCAGCGTAGCGTTTAAACATCATCAGAGAATGCCCTTTTAATTGGTCGTTTCAGTCATTGTGAGTCACGTATCATAGCAACGATGACGACAAGTGACAACAGCGGGAAATGTAAAAATGACTACCTCCGAGCGCCTCCGAGCAGCCGGCGAGAAAGAAAAGAGCACAAAAATATAGAATTGAATGGGAAAATGACTACCCGTGGCTGGAATGCGTGAGGGACAATGAACATTGTTGTGTTTATTTTTCTTCAAATGCAGTCTAAGCCGATGAGTTTTGAATGTTATATGTTGTATTTGTTTAAGTAAAAAAAAAAAAAAAACGTATTATAAAGTAAACAAATCCATGGTTCATTGTTGGCAAAATGATCATGATAGCCTTTATATTTCACATCTATGTGGTTCAGTCTTGTATATTGATTAGGCCTACTTTGCTATTCTATAAATATTTAGGCCTAATAAGTTATATAAGTTGTATTATAATATGCTATAATGTATGAAATATATTTATCTAAATGTATCAATTAGTTTCCACAATATTCACCAGAAGTCATCATTTCAGGGGTTATTTTTCAAAATTTTCTTCCGTGGGGGCATGTCACCGGATACCCCCCACCCCAACCCCCCGTTCCTTATTTCCATTTCAGAAAGTTGGCAACCCTAGCTCACACTCTCACACACACACACACACACACACACACACACACACACACACACACACACACACACACACAGAGAACCAGCCGCTATGAGTCAGAGATTAACATACACACAAGTAGGAGTTTTTCTGTTCATCGTGATGTAATGAAATAGTTGGTATTTGCTTCTGGAAAAAACAACACACAAGGACAAAGCTTTTAGAGAAATCAACGATGTGGTGGCTGAACGTACGAAGCGTCTCTACATCAGAGCCGTATGTTGTGGCTAATAATGTGTGTGTTCTCTCACACACTCAAGGCTAATGTGCTTCAATCTCACAGAGGCGCAAATCTGCAGCGATGGGCTGGAAAATGCAGTTATATAAACAGAGCATCTGCTGCTCGACATCACACACGCACACACACACACACACGCACGCGTGCACGCACACACACACACGCACACGCACACTCACACTCGCACTCGCACACGCACACACACACACACACACACACACACTCACACACACACACACACACTCACACACACACACACACACACACACTCACACACGCACACGCACTCGCACGCGCACGCGCACGCGCACACGCACACACACACACACACACACACTCACACACACACACACACACACACACACACACACACACACACACACTCACACACTCACACACACACACACACACACACACACACACACACACACACACACACACACACACGGCTTCAGCACTTTCTGATCGGCACAATAGAGGAACTGTAAATACATCTGGCCAACTCCCTCAGCAGAATCATCTGAGAAAAAGATTGAAATAAAGATTATTGAAGACTCTTTTTTAAGAAAATATTATTTCAGTCTTTCTACAAGGCCTGTCATGATCATGCATTTTGTGCCGATGATTAATTGTCATACAAATAATTGCGATTTAATTCTGTTGGTGATTCTCTGGTGACTAATACGTGTTTTAATTTTTTTGTGTGTTTTTTTGTTTTTACTTGGCATCATATATATTAAAAAAATACAATAAAATTATAATAATAAACAGAGCAATTCCAAGAGGGTCCTCACACCATTGGTGCTCGATCCCTAAAAAAGGCCCATATGATTTACTTCAATGCTGTGAGAATTAATAATATAATATAATATGTATTTATCAATATAAACTCTACTTAAAACCCTCAAACCCTTTTTGAAGAATAAAACATCAATCAAATGTCATCTGGACAAACAGAGCATGATGTTGTTCTTCATTAAATGAGCTTGTTTGAGATATAAATCAGTGTGTGTGGATGTTTACTGTTCAGTTATGATCAGACATTATGATCTTTCTGCTCATGGATGATCAACTCAATATCGTCCCACAGAAATGGAGCTCTTGAGATTCCAGCGCAGATTAACAGCTCTGCAGCTTTAATAGAAGAAATAATATTGAGTTCATGTCGTAACTGGACTGAAGGTGCGTTCAACGGCACCGGTGCAGGAAAAGAAAATTATAAAAAATCTTCACTTCTATTTATCAAGTGATTTCCTGTTCTCAGAGTGTGACAGGTGTCAATCAATCACTCCGACTCGGAGTCTTGTGCTCATCTGAGCAGTCAAACGCTCTTTTCCAAACACATGAAAGCTGTTGAGCTGCTGAAGTCGTTCCTTCACGCCTCTAACTGAGCGACTCGATGGGTTTTAGAGGAGATGGTCTGCTGCCCGCGGGCGTTAGCACCGTATGCTAAAGACAAACACCACATATACACATATACCAGCACATGACCAGCTGGAACTCAGTGAGGAAAAGTGTTAGCGCATCTAACACAGTCAGACACACAGAGATACACTACCAGTCAAAAGGTCTGGATCGGTCAGATTTCTAATGCTTTTAAAAGAAGTCTCTTCTGCTCTCCAAAGCTGCATTTATTTGTTCAAAATTGTCATAATATTCAACAATATTACTGGGGGGGGGGGGGGGGGGGGGGGTTTGTGTGTGTATTTTTCTTCCTGTAGCTCAAACAGTAGAACATCGGCGCTTGCAACGCCAAGGTCATGGGTTCGATTCCCAAGGAAAGCAAAAACTGATAAGAATGTAAATGTGTAGCTTGAAATGCGAAGTTAGTCGCTTTGGATAAAAGCGTCTGTCTAATGCATAAATGTAAAAAATAAAAAATCGTACCGATCTCAAACGTTTGACTGGTAGTGTAATGTCAATTAAATTCACCCACTGCACTTATTTCAAAGAACAAATGTGATGTTGACTAGCCTGGTTAAAACCAGACCATTCTCAGTAGTAACGGAGTTATGGTCTGGCAAAGCTTCATTAATAACTCATTTCCAAGTGTCACCAACGGACGTCGCTCAAATGTCTCTGGGCACAACGCTGCGATCAGTGGCACGGATACAGTGTTTTCTCTTGTGGCTCGCGCACACCGCACTTTCTTCACGCGCGCTTCAATACGTTACAGAGATCGATCTATTTATGAGGCGTCGTCTATACGAGTACGTTTGCGGAGAGTTTGTGTGTGTGTGCTCGCGTCTCAGATGAGTATGTGCGCGAGTTTGTGTGTGTGTGTGTGTGTGTGTGTGCTCGCGTCTCAGATGAGTATGTGCGCGAGTCTGTGTGTGTGTGTGTGTGTGTGCTCGCGTCTCAGATGAGTATGTGCGCGAGTTTGTGTGTGTGTGTGTGTGTGTGTGCTCGCGTCTCAGATGAGTATGTGCGCGGAGAGTTCCGCGCGTCTTGTGTGTGTGTGTAGAGTTTGCGTGTGTGTGCGTGAGCGACTTTAGATGTGACGTTGACGTTGTGCATTTCATATAGTTGGAGCATTCAGCAGTACATGTATGTGTGACTACTTAGTATATGTGTATGCAAGCGTTTTATGTGTTCGTGAATGAAGTTCGATTTAAGCCCTAGACGGCGCCTCATATCTATTAGTTGTGGTGAAATAAAAAAAATATAGCCTAATGCACACAAAGTGTCCCTGCTTGATATACAACCACTGATGAGCATAATCGGTTTAAAAAAACAACAACAAACAAACAAACAAAAAACTACGAATGCGGATTAGAACCCAAAACCTCTTGACTAAAGTTCAAGTTCAGCTGCAGTGTTCCTCTTCGGGTAAGTCTAGTATTTTAATGCCAACTGCAAATCTTGCATATCAAGTATGAAGTATATCAAGTATATTTATATGAGGCTATACTATGTGTGTTAAATATTTCTGCTCAGTGTCAGATATTTCTCTGTTTTGTAAAAGTCTATAATATATAATATGTAATATAATATATATATAATATATATAAATAATATGAGAAGACAAAATTTTGATCTTAACTTAAGTGTTTTCGGCTACATCAGTAGCCTTTTAAACGGCACAATTTTTAATTTAATCTTTTTCAGAAAACACACAGGTATTATTTTTTTGATAAAGTGTGTGCGGTTTCGTTTTCTTAAGTACCGGTTTAAGAACCGTTTAAGCACCGGAACCGTTTGAAAAATACCGAGTAGGTACTGGTATCGGATAAAACCCAACCAATACCCAACCCTAGCGTCCTGTCACGTAAACTGCCCTGTCAATCATCTTGTCACAGTTAAAATCCTCTATTAAATCTCATTTAATTTCCTACCGTTTCGGAGAGAAATATAGCAGCACGTTCATCTGCCAGTGGGTCTTTCATGGAGACTGTCCTCGTGTGTTTGCAATTTTAATATAATAATGCATTTAAAAGTTGAACGGACGTCGCTCAAATGCCTCTGGATAGACCTAAAACCAATCAGAGCGATCGTCATCGTGTAAAGCCCGCCTCAACGTTTCTGATTGGTGCCGCGATTTCGACGGATTAGAAATGGGCTTGAATGAGCTCTTTGCCAGACTACTTGCAGAGCAAATCTAAATTTGCCGGAAGTTGTCTGGGTTTTCCCAGGCTAATGTTTGACCTGAAATCGCCTCTAATAGACCTGACAGAACGCATAAAGATCCAAAATCATGATGTTGATCTTAATATCTACACACAGAATCATTGTAAATAAACATAGGTTACAGCTAACAGAAGCAGAAAGCAACTAACAGGACGAGAATCATAAGAAGGATAAATCATCCGAGCAACTCTACTGTTCTCATCCGTAATAATAATCTCCTGATCCATTTTAAATGTGCATTTTGTGTGAATTTTTTTAAGGGGATCATACTTGTGGTTTTTATAGCATTTTTGTTCAGTTATGTAGCTTAATTTTAATATTTAATTTAATGCCAAATAATTAAAATTGAAGTAAAATTCAAACAAAAAGCACTGCAAACTAACATTTAAATTAGAGATGCACCGATAATAAAATTATTTACCGATAACCGATTATTCAGAATGATATCTGCCGACAGCTTGAAGGGAAAATAAACTAATGCTGTAAACTATACAGGGACCCTCACAATTGGTACATTACTATAATATTAGAGGTTATCATTAACAACAGAGCCCAAACTATTACATTCAACTGCAAAAACAAAACTTACAATTCCATACAACAAAGATAGTCAACATGATTTTAAACAACAGTACAATCCATTGAACACACTGAACTTTCATCCCTCACAGCCTTAATTATTTTTTATTAAAAAACGTTACACCCCAACAACAACAACATTGCAACACTCTCAGCAACCAATGCACTTACAACCTCTTAAAACGCCTTAGCAACCCCATAGCAACCTTTCTGATCCCTCTTTCTCCCTCCCGCTCCACATACATACAGCAGCAGGTTTAATTGCTCATTACAAGCCTTTTAAGCTGTAAGTGCATCTTCTATTCAAAGATGGGCAGCAGACGAGTTTCTGCTCCTCAGCTCCACTCAAAGCCATTATTTAGCATTATTTACTAGTGTGTTTCATAATTGGCTGCTGATTGTGTGGCATGCACGAGTCAAGTTCAACCCAAAAGATATTTTCATTTCCTCAAACACCTCAGAGCCTTTTGGTCTGCTTGTAATCATGTTTATTTATTTCTCTCCTGATGTAGTTCTGTAGCCGTGAGTCATGTGATGTGTGTGAACCCAGTAAACATTCGGTGACTTGCAGAGATTTACACCCTGTGGATCAATTACTACAGCACAAACACTGTCTACTTCATGCTAGCGGTGCTGGCTAAGACATGTTTTTAAAACATCCGAACACCCAAGCAACCACATACTGTAGCAAATACTCAGAACACCCTAGCAACCACATACTGTAGCAACATTCTAAAACAAATCCACCCAGAACACCCTAGCAACCACATACTGTAGCAACATTCTAAAACACTCAGAACACCCTAGCAACCACATACTATGGCAACATTCTAAAACAAATCCACCCAGAACACCCTAGCAACCACATACTGTAGCAACATTCTAAAACACCCAGAACACCCTAGCAACCACATACTATGGCAACATTCTAAAACAAATCCACCCAGAACACCATAGCAACCACATACTGTGGCAACATTCTAAAAACACCCAGAACACCCTAGCAACCACATACTGTAGCAACATTCTAAAACAAATCCACCCAGAACACCCTAGCAACCACATACTGTAGCAACATTCTAAAACACTCAGAACATCCTAGCAACCACATACTATGGCAACATTCTAAAACAAATCCACCCAGAACACCCTAGCAACCACATACTGTAGCAACATTCTAAAACACCCAGAACACCCTAGCAACCACATACTGTAGCAACATTCTAAAACACTCAGAACATCCTAGCAACCACATACTATGGCAACATTCTAAAACAAATCCACCCAGAACACCCTAGCAACCACATACTGTAGCAACATTCTAAAACAAATCCACCCAGAACACCCTAGCAACCACATACTGTAGCAACATTCTAAAACACTCAGAACATCCTAGCAACCACATACTATGGCAACATTCTAAAACAAATCCACCCAGAACACCCTAGCAACCACATACTGTAGCAACATTCTAAAACACCCAGAACACCCTAGCAACCACATACTATGGCAACATTCTAAAACAAATCCACCCAGAACACCATAGCAACCACATACTGTGGCAACATTCTAAAAACACCCAGAACACCCTAGCAACCACATACTGTAGCAACATTCTAAAAACACCCAGAACACCCAGAACACCCTAGCAACCACATACTGTAGCAACATTCTAAAAACACCCAGAACACCCAGAACACCCTAGCAACCACATACTGTAGCAACATTCTAAAAACACCCAGAACACCCTAGCAACCACATACTGTAGCAACATTCTAAAACAAATCCACCCAGAACACCCTAGCAACCACATACTGTAGCAACATTCTAAAACAAATCCACCCAGAACACCCTAGCAAACATATACTGTAGCAACATTCTAAAACAAATCCACCCAGAACACCCTAGCAACCACATACTGTAGCAACATTCTAAAACAAATCCACCCAGAACACCCTAGCAACCACATACTGTAGCAACATTCTAAAACAAATCCACCCAGAACACCCTAGCAACCATATACTGTAGCAACATTCTAAAACAAATCCACCCAGAACACCCTAGCAACCACATACTGTAGCAACATTCTAAAACAAATCCACCCAGAACACCCTAGCAACCATATACTGTAGCAACATTCTAAAACAAATCCACCCAGAACACCCTAGCAACCACATACTGTAGCAACATTCTAAAACAAATCCACCCAGAACACCCTAGCAACCACATACTGTAGCAACATTCTAAAACAAATCCACCCAGAACACCCTAGCAACCACATACTGTAGCAACATTCTAAAACAAATCCACCCAGAACACCCTAGCAACCACATACTGTAGCAACATTCTAAAACACCCAGATCACCCTAGCAACCACATACTGTGGCAACATTCTAAAAAACACCCAGAACACCCTAGCAACCACATACTGTAGCAACATTCTAAAAACACCCAGAACACCCTAGCAACCACATACTGTAGCAACATTCTAAAACACCCAGAACACCCTAGCAACCACTTACTGTAGCAACATTCTAAAACGCACTCGGAACACCCTAGCAACCACATACTGTAGCAACATTCTAAAAACACACTCAGAACACCCTAGCAACCCCGACATTCTAAAAAAAACTCCCAGAACACCCTAGCAACCACATACTGTAGCAACATTCTAAAACACCCAGAACACCCTAGCAACCACATACTGTAGCAACATTCTAAAGCGCACTCAGAACACCCTAGCAACCACATGGTGTAGCAACATTCGGGGGGAAAAAAACACCCAGAACACCCTAGCAACCACATACTGTAGCAACATTCTAAAACACACTCAGAACACCCTAGCAACCACATACTGTAGCAAATACTCAGAACACCCTAGCAACCACATACTGTGGCAACATTCTAAAAACACCCAGAACATCCTAGCAACCACATACTGTAGCAAATACTCAGAACACCCTAGCAACCACATACTGTGGCAACATTCTAAAGCGCACTCAGAACACCCTAGCAACCACATGGTGTAGCAACATTCGGGGGGAAAAAAACACCCAGAACACCCTAGCAACCACATACTGTAGCAACATTCTAAAACACACTCAGAACACCCTAGCAACCACATACTGTAGCAAATACTCAGAACACCCTAGCAACCACACACTGTGGCAACATTCTAAAAACACCCAGAACATCCTAGCAACCACATACTGTAGCAACATTCTAAAACACACTCAGAACACCCTAGCAACCACATACTGTAGCAAATACTCAGAACACCCTAGCAACCACACACTGTGGCAACATTCTAAAACACCCAGAACATCCTAGCAACCACATACTTTAGCAAATACTCAGAACACCCTAGCAACCACATACTGTAGCAACATTCTAAAACATACTCAGAACACCCTAGCAACCACATACTGTAGCAAATACTCAGAACACCCTAGCAACCACACACTGTGGCAACATTCTAAAACACCCAGAACATCCTAGCAACCACATTTACATTTAGTCATTTAGCAGACGCCCTTATCCAAAGCGACTTACAAATTAGGACTAAGTTCAGCGAGTCATCATAAAGAGGCAAAAGCAACAACAACGCAGGAAGTGCTCAAAATACGAAGTTCAGGTATTATTCAGAGTAGCATAACCCTGATAAGTGATGTTTCAAAGGGAAAGGATTTTTTTTTTTTTTTTTTTTTTCTATAAGGTTAAGTGCTCACGGAAGAGATTGGTTTTCAGCTGTTTTTTGAATGTTGTCAGGGAACATTCAACCACATACTTTAGCAAATACTCAGAACACCCTAGCAACCACATACTGTGGCAACATTCTAAAACACCCAGAACATCCTAGCAACCACATACTGTAGCAAATACTCAGAACACCCTAGCAACCACATACTGTAGCAACATTCTAAAACATACTCAGAACACCCTAGCAACCACATACTGTAACCCCATACAATTACCTTCTGTAATTTTTTTATTGCATGGCAGAAACAAGCTTCCATAGTAAAATGACTCGCTGGGATGTTTGTGAAAATGATTACTGTAAGTGATGATTCATTTAGTTAGTTAGGCACAGCACAGTCGGTTAAACCCCAACACACACACACACACACACACACACACACACACAGACACAGACACACACACACACACACACACACACACACACACACACACACACACACACACACACACAAACACACACACACACACACACACACACACACACACACACACACACACACACACACACACACAGACACAGACACACACACACACACACACACACACACACACACACATATAGAAGCAGTGTGCAGTACGCTCAGTACAGTCAGTACATGAATCCTTATGCAACATCACTGCACTGAATCTCTGAAAATGAAAAAGTAATTTGACAAAACTGCTCGACAAAATCCAGATTCCACAAAAAACTGCACACAGTTATCTTTCATCCTTCGTCACATTATGAAAACAATAGAGATGCATTCTGAGTGTGCAATGTGCAAAAAGCCATTCTCATCGCATTCACACTTTCTCCTCAATGGCACACCAGAGACACTTTATCTCTCAGCGTGATTTCACACCACAAACACAATGACGGAGTATCCTTCACTCCAACACACCCCCTCTTCACTGAACACTTCCCGGGACTGACGCAGAGCGCTGGTTCTACTTCAAATCAAATGAACTGTGCATACATTTACTGGCTGCTAACTACAAGGCTGTTTAAATAAAAACACAAAACGTTTTATGTGTTTTGGCCGTTCATTTACATTTACAACTTTTTGGGAAGTTTTTGAAAACGGTCTCTGTGTAAATAACCAAAACGCGAATTTTTGAAGATGATGACGTCATGCACATGCGTATTACGTGTTCAATCTATAGTGTTTCATCGCCATGACGCCATCTAATGGCCTGGCAGCAGAATACAGGGTTTTTAGTCGTTTTGGCGGATCTGTGTGAATGGGATCGTTTTGACAATGGTGTCGTCTGTACACGGAAAACTCAAAGGAAAAGTTCTCCATTTTAAATATATCATTGTCGTGTAAAAGTATCCTTAGAGTTAAAATGTTTTGTTTTTTTATGGATACAGCTGCCTCACTCCTGTCGGATGAACCCGGCTGCTATCTGTTATTATTTCCCTGAAGAGCATCGCTGCCTTCAGCTGGAGTAATGCCGTCTGAAGTGGAGTTTGGTGCAACTCTTCAGTTCCTCCTCCTTGAGACGCAGCCTTTCAGAAATACAGTATGTGTTCTTGAAAACCAGTTTCTCAAAACACACATTGATCTTCTGAGAAAATGGAAAGGGCTCATGTGACTCATAACGTGGCAGTTTAATTTTCAAGTTTTAATGGATGAGATTATGTGAGGTGTCTTGAGATTTATTCAGGGTGAGATTCAAAACACAGCCAGTTAAAACGTGTTTATTTGTGCAAAAGAAAAACACTACTAACAGTTGTGCTTGAATGTTCAGCCAATCTCAGTTTTAAATTTAGCTGCAAGCAGCATGAGTAATTAAAGATGTTTTAGATGATTTTAGTCAAAATTGCGGAAAAATCCTAAATATAATCACTAGCAATATGATGTAATTGCTTTTCACTTTCCATACAACATGACAAAAGGACATAATGAAATTACTAAAAATTTAACTAAAATGAACATGAAAACTAGAAATGGTAAATTAAACTGAGGAATTTTGGAAATATTCCAAGTATTCCAAAAACTTAATGGGAATCAAAGGGAATTAATTGTAAATTTGGGGTAATTTATATAAAGTGTATCATATACAAACAAACACAAACATTTTGTTTGGTCATAAGCAGACATTCTGCGCTATTGTCGCAGTTGTAAACACAACGGCTTTCTTCTTCCACGAGGGGTTTTGGCATCACGGCATTTGTTTCCAGGCGGGCCGATAAAGAATGCGACACACACGTCTCCCGGACATCCTGTAGAATTCAACTAATCAGATCGCGACTTCGAAACTCCTGAAGTGTTTCCAGAAAAGTGTGCCATATGCATCAGACGTTCAGCCAACGGTTTGTGGGCGTGACGTCTGAGGCTGAGACTAGCCGAGCACTAACATAAATGACTGATGAAACGTTAAAATTTGTAAAACAAAACTTGCTCCATCCTTCATCTTTACTCAAAGTAGTAAGAACGACAGGCGATCTGCAGTAATACCAACGCTATCTCACGATTAATTCGTACGAGCGAGTAAAATGTGACTGATTCGTATGAATTCGTATGACCTCACAATTCGTACGATTTGTCTAAATCCCAGTGACAGTTAGGTTTAGGGGCGGAGTCAGTGGTAGGTCATTCGTACGAATTCATACGAATTGGGCAACTCGTAAAATAGACGGTGTTCGTTTGCAGCCAATGAAGTACATAGGCGGGGATTATGCAAATGTGTTACCATGCAAGTCACGGAAGTGAGACTGGAATAACGGACGACTTGTTTGGACGGTTCAGAGTCGATTCTTTCTTTTAGGAGACAATAACTTTATTTAGCGTGCACTTTCGATTTAACGACTTTGCATACTGTTTATATTCACAGACAAATATATTACACACTGCATGAAAGGGAATATTCCAAAAAGCATAATATTTGAACTTTAAGCAAGACTGTGCTGCAAGATGTTTCAACTACCCTTAAAGGCCCCCTGAAATCAGAATTTTAAGTTTTTTAGCTTTTAGTATGAATATGTTAGCCTTAAGGTTATGAATAAGCTGGGGTGTTCCAAAACAATGACAAAATTCGCATTTAGGAGATATAAGCATTAAAAAGCATTACAGTTTCTCACTTCCGCTAAAATGGATCATGGATTTTCAGGACTTCAGCTTCTCATCACATCTTCTGTCCAATCAAATGCTCTCTAGAATCTAAAGCTCCGCCCCCTATGTTATAAACACCACCTGTGTGTTCGGTTGCTCAGATGCTCAAGTTTTATTCAGTTTTCCAACTGTACGTTAGTTACAAAATCAGAATCAGAATCAGAATCAGAATCAGAAAGAGCTTTATTGCCAAGTATGCTTGCGCATACGAGGAATTTGTCTTGGTGACAGTAGCTTCCAGTACACATACAATACAAGTGACAAGACAAGTGACAAGTAACAGGTATAAATAAAAAAATAAAAAAATAAAAAAATAAAAAAAATAAAATAAAAAAAAAAAAAATAAAAAAAATAAAAATAAAAAAAATGAAACGGCTAGAATTTATGCACACCTTTACTATTGAATCCAACGTATCATCAGCGCTCAGATTCGCTTCCATGGTTCTGTCAAGTACGACTTGCAGTCTGTGAGGCTGACTAAAGGGCTAGTGGCAATTGGCTATTTGAAAAGGGGGAGGAGCCATTCAATATTTCCCGCCTTAGATTCTGTTTCAGTGGAAATGACATCAACGCATCAAACAAAGCTGCGCGTTCCAAGGCACTTCAGTGGGCCTTTAAGTTCCTTGTTATAGGCAAACCTGCAATTTTGCAAATTTCCAGTTTATTCCCATTAATTCCCATGGAAGGTTTCTGACTTTGAAAATTCAACCCTAAATAAATTTATGAATAAATAAATAAATAAATAAATAGATAAATAAACTAAAATACCTATATTACACATGAAAGGAAATATTCCAAAAAGCATAATAGGGGCACTTTAAGCAAGTTGTGCTGCAAGATATTTTCAACCACATTTAAGTTCCCTGTTACAGGCTAACGTGCAATTTCGCACATTTCCAGTTTATTCCCGTTAATTCCCATGGAAGGTTTCTGACATTGGAAATTCAACCCTAAGTAAAAGTAAAACAGCACTTACACTGCACGATGAGCTCGACCACGGCCTCTCTGGGCTTGACGTTGAAGCCGTTGAACTGGCTGGTCTGGCAGCGATAGGATCCGCTCATCTCGCGTGACACGTTGACGATCCGCAACACGCCGTCGTAGCTCTCCATCTGCATGCTACCGTCGGGCATGGGCACTTCTTTATCCGCTCGCGACCACAGGATGATGGGCTTGGGTTTCCCTGAAACAAGGCACTCCAGCTCCACCGTCTCACCCTCCCGCACCGCCAGCGGGGACTTGCCCTGCGGCACGGTCAGGTTCGGGGGAACTAAGAAAGAGAAAAACAGAGGAGGGACTGATATGGGACTCTAGAAAGGTAGTAGACGGGGTCGCTGAGGATGGTCAACGCTGGCATGTTGTGTGTTTATGCATGCATGTGGTTGCTGTTGCGTGAAAATGAAACCAATATCTAAACCAATCGAAATGGTCTCCAGTGATCGAAACCAACATCCAATATCCGAACCAATATCCAATGATCAAAAACCAAACCACTGAGCGTTTAAAACACAAGGACCAAACGATTTAAGGAGAAAACGGAACAACGTGAGATAGTAAAGTGAACCGACTTCAACATCGTATGCGTTTTCTGGTCAGATGTGGGATTTTCCTACTCAATATCTCTAACGTCTAAACATTAATGCATTTCAACATTACAAAGTACAAAATAGTTTAGCAGTTGTTCGATAATCTTAGTAATGTCCTGATAACCAGATAAACGATGCTAACATTCACTCTCTAGGTCTATGATTGGATACAGTTATTTTAGTATCATTACTATTTTACTTTTAAATTAATTTTGATATTTACATTTTAGTTAAAGATTTAGTAATTTTTATTTTATTTTATTTTTTTATACTTTTCTTTTTTCTTTCTTCTTTTTTTAAATATGTCTATATAGTTTTTATACATCAAGTTAAACTAAATGGAAATATGTGAAAAAATAAGTAAATTTTTGTGTGTTATTTTATTTCAGTAAACTTTCGTAAAGAAAATAAAGAAAATACATCTAATAACCCTGATACTGAGAGGATTGTTTAAATGTTAAGATCATGAAAATATTCTATTTTATTATAATTTAATTTAAGCATTTTATTTGCTTAATGGTATATAGTTCACCCAACAATACAAAAATGTATCTAAAATGTTCTCACCC
>NC_138743.1:1402044-1429544 GCF_965113295.1 Leuciscus leuciscus | reverse complement strand
TAAAATCACGACCAATCACAACACACTGCTCCAGCCGACCAATCAGAGCACAGTGTGCTTTTCAGGAGGAGGGGCTTCATAGAGACAGGAACTAAACAGAGCGTTACTGACAGACTGGGAAGAGAGGAGCCGCAACAATGGAGAATATGAGGAGAATAATCAACATTACAGCAGGAAAACCGGTTCTAGTAGAGCCTGAAAACATCAAGACTTTGCAGTAATAGTTCATCTTTAACCGAGCAGCTAAAGCTGATGCTTCACGCTCTGATGCTTCAACAGGCCTGAAATAGCAGCGTCCGTAACATGTTCCATGAAACAGATGAAAAGTGAGGTCAGAGAGTCCAGAGCGACACATTACAGCAAAAACACAGACAGAAGTCAGTCATTTACCTTCTTAATTCATGTTCCCGGTCTATTTATGATTGATGTATCAGTTACGTTACTCTAAAGAATAAATTAATTATCTCTGCATAATCTTTCGTTGAAATGCAACGGCATTTCCTTTTCTGATGATGTCATCGAGGCTGAGGGGGAGGGGAAAATAATCTTAGCCAATAATATTGTAGCCTGACGGTCTCCATCCAATCAAGTCTTGATTTATAAAGTCCTGTCAAACCCTCATATTCTGTTTCTCGTTGAGGAAGTTCAAATGCATTATAATATTTGCAGATTTCTTGTAACATCTGGTTGTTTATCATGTTTTTTGATGCATTATACTTTCTAAATGTGTGTTCAATGAATAGAGTATTATAACGTTTTATAACTGTGATTACAGTCATTCATTACAGTGCATTGTAAGGTGCATAATTAATGCATTTAAAATACATCTATAATCCATTATATAAAGTTTTACCGTAATTATGTTAGTGTTCATCTTATTTTATGCATCGCTCTTCATATTTAGCGTTGGTGGTGTTTATTGTGATGTTTGAAACTGATTAAAAACAACATGCAAGTACTTTGACTTTTGCTACACTTGCATATGAAAAGATATAATGCATTATAATGTACATTATGACAACCTTTATAATGCACTATACATGAAGGCTTTAGCAAAAGCCGCACAGGAAAATATAAACTGCTGCAAAAGTAGAACAGGAGCATTTTAAGTTACTAATCCGAAGATTCGTCCTCTGGAAAGGCACACGGTTCGTCATTCTCCGCCAGTGTTTCAGATACACATCTAGATTCATTTCGCATGCAGACTGTTTATTATGGCATTCAGATTGGCTGAATTTTATCTTGCAAACAAAAGAGCAGTCGGAGCGGAGGAATCTTTTTATCTTCTCCCGCATGACATTATCAGGCTAAAATGAGGAGGAGGAGGATTTGAAAAGCATGAAGAAAGCAGAAACAAAAGCAGCCGATCAGACTCCGACACAGGAGACCGAGAGCATAGAGACTCACGGATGGAGACACACAGCTCCACCTGTTCATGCATGTGTTCATCACCAGAACGCTGTCGTACGGTCAGACTGTTTCACGGATGACAAGCAACTTCATCTTCTACACTGCAATACATTTTAGTGATTTTAACGGTCAAAGACGGTAAAAATGTTACGGTTGAAAAACTGTTAATTGGTGAACAGAAAGTTCCCGCACTATATACGGTGACTAACTGTGATAGATCTAACCCTACATTTAATGTCATTTTACAGTAGAATACCCTTAAATGTACATATTTTGGAAGTAAAAAGGAACAAGTCATTGTATAATTTACAGTGAAAAAAAAACGTAAATTGACATTCCCACAATTCCCTCCGTGACACTTCACATCTGATGTACTTTTGTTTAAATAAATGTTTCTTCACAGTTTTTAATCAGTTATGTACATTAGGGTTTTATGTTACATTTAATGTTGTTTAATTAATGTTGATTGTATTTTTAAATGTCATGTGTGTTACCAGATGGTGTTCAGTGTGTGTGTGTGTGTGTGTGTGTGTGTGTGTGTGTGTGTGTGTGTGTGTGTGTGTGTGTGTGTGTGTGTGTGTGTGTGTGTGTGTGTGTCACTGTGCAGCTTCTGTATTCGTATTAATTCTCTTGTGGAAAAGCTGCTCGTGATGAGCTTTGACTGATCATGTGACTCTCATCTCCACTGTGATTGGTGGTTGTCAGTGTATTACAATGGTACAAAACAGATATTTTTACAGACTGCATTTATCTGATCAAAACACAGTAAAAATGGTGAAATATTATTCTAATGTAAATCATCTGTTTTCTATGTGAATATACAGTAAAGTGTAATTTATTCCTGTGATCAAAGCTGAATTTTCAGCATCATTACTCCAGTCTTCAGGGTCACATGATCCTTCACAAATCATTCTAATATGATGATTTGATGATCAAGAAACATTTATGATTATTATCGGTGTTGAAAACAATGATATTTTTGTGGAAACTGTGAGATATTTTATTTTCCAGGATTCTTTTATGAATAAAAAGTTCAAAAGAACAGCATTTTATTTTAAATAGAATTTTTTGTAAGACTATAAATGTCTTTACTGTCACTTTTGATCAATTTAATGCGGCCTTGATAAATAAAAGTAAATTGCCTCCATTGTAGTCGTGAGTTTCTTCCAGGAACGAACACGTCACAATATTCCTCATTATAATAATTAATGCGCAAAATAAAGGGGCGGGGCCTGGTTGAGTTAGTAGTGTGTTAAACTGGTGGTTATGGTAAGGGGCGGGGCATTTCCCAAACACACTCGAAGCGCTCAACCAATCACAACACACTGCTCCAGCCGACCAATCAGAGCACAGTGTGCTTTTCAGAAGGAGGGGCTTCATAGAGACAGGAAGTAAACAGAGCGTTACTGACAGACTGGGAAGAGAGGAGCCGCAACAATGGAGAATATGAGGAGAATAATCAACATTCAAGCAGGAAAACCTGTTCTAGTCGAGCCTAAAAACATCATCAAGGGACTCATATGGCTTCAAATAAAGATATGCATGTAAAACTAGTTCCAATGCTACTTCATTAAGACCTTGTCTCGGTGTTGAACAATGTGAAAGGTCAGTGTGAGCTGGTCACCCGCTCGAGTGACTCGAGATAGAACACGATCACCTGTGTTTGGCGTCTGGCGGGTGTTCATTTCTCACCCTGTTGAGCTGAAAAACACGCAGCAACCGTGACCTTTTCACATCAGATAACGGCCACAAAAGACGTGCCTCGGATCAGAGCGTTCCTCGGCCGGACCTGAGAATAAAAATGTCGCAGACTCAAAATCAACAAACGCGAATCGTATTAGATCATCATCTATCAGAGACAGAGCGTTTATATCAGTGAATCTGCAGCTCTCTCCTGGACAACACTGAGCGCTCATAAAATATCACAAATAATCCGGGAAAGATGGAATCTAATTGCTTGAAGAGAAAATTAAATAAATCGAATTTCTCTTGGGGGCAAAATATTCAAATTCAGATTAAAGTCATATTAAAGCGCTGACTAAACTATAACTCCATTAATTCAAAGCATCTGTCCTGATGAAGGCTGAAATATTCTGCAGAAAAATTACATTTGATTCTTTTTTTATATATACTGTATATATATATATATATATATACACAGTATATAAACTGTTATGTAACTGCAAAAAAATATGCCCTTAAAAAGAAATATATATTTTGTTTGTATATATATATCATTTGTTTTATTTTTGGGTGTGCAATATGAGCCAGACATATTTTATTATTAATAATAACAATAATAATAATAATATTATTATATATATTATATAAAAATATATATTTATTGCTTTCTTGTTTTTGCAAAATATATATATATATATATTGTTATTTTGGGGTTTTATTTATTTTATTTTTCTTACACAATGACTTCGACCAGCAGTTAGTCAAGGGATAATCGGTCTAACTTTTCATATTCAAATTAGACCAATTTACTATTTTATATTACTGACTAAAAAGTTATGCCCAGTCTTAAAGGAAAAGTAGCATAAATTGTTTGAAGTTTTAGTTTATTTATTTTTTCAAGACTGTTCATAACTTTTTACAATTTTAACAATCTGAAAAGTAAGACTAATTATGTCTTGTTGGTCAAACTAGTTCTTAAGACAGTTTATGCAAACACTTACCAATTTATGCAACCAGTCAGAATGAAATGCACTATTATCTTTCAAAACGAATCGAGAAACTGTGTGCATCGACACACATTTTAAATTCCCGCTGTCGTCAATCATTTTATTTATTTATTTATCTCTTAAAACTCATCTTTGATCTCCAAAATGACATATTTAAATGTTTTTTCCTAGAAAATGCCTTCATGCCTTATAATATCTTGAATGTAACTCGACACCCTTGCCTCATTTAGTATGCGTGCTTCTATGAATATGCAAATGAGCCCCGCCTCCACTCACTCACTCAGCTCAGAGATCCACTGGTTGACGATCACACGTTGATCTGATTGGTTACAAGGTAGTTTGTGACGTCAGAAACACCAGCGATTTCAAAGCGTGTGTTTGAGACTGTCTTTGGTTCACTGCAGTTTTAAGGAGAAAATACTCAGCAATGCTGTCGACTTATGAATCTACACATGGTTTGTCTTAAAGCTTATTAAAAACACCACATAGACATATAAACAACATTAAAGGCTGAATACAACTTCCATGAGGACGTCCTGCACAAACACAACTTTCCCATTCACATGAGTCATGACAACTTCCAGTGCTTGTGCGTTTGTACGTTTCTAAGCTTTGTGTCGGGTTTAAGGAAGGGTTTCATTAAGCTTTAACACATCCGACGGAAGCAGAGCCAGGACGAGGCAGAAAGACATGCAGCGTATATGAAAGGACGCAGGAATCTGCACTGAGAGTTGGAAGCAGAGAGAAAGGCCGGCTTTAAAAGCACCGGGGCAGAAAATGCAAGTTAACACACAAAAGCACGTTTGCGATGCATTATTGATTCTGCGGCCTTCGCTTTGTTCAGCTCCTCTGAAACGCTTTGATGTGTGTGTGACTGAACGCAGTAACACTCTCTCCTTCACTGCGAGGACAGATAAAAGCACATGCGTATAAAACCTCAGTTCACTCCGAAAGCAAATGCATCTTCATTTACAACGACGCAGCTAATGCAGCAGATGCTGTCTGAATAATGCATCTCATATTCATAACCATGGAGAGACAAACACACATTCTTCCCGGTGATGAAAACAAACACAGCTTCACATGTTAGTGTGAATCATACAAAACCTCTCTGGAATTTTTTTTTTATATATATTTTTTAGTATATATATAAAAATAAAATAAAAAAAATATATATATATATACACACACACACACACACACACACACACACACAAAATACAAAAAAATATTTTGCAGTTTAATAACACTTATCATTACTCATATTAAATATCATAAAAATAAACTATATATTTCATTAATTAAAAAAAATATATATATTTATGAAAATAACAACAATAATAATTGTATTAAAGCAGAATTATTAATAAATATAATTAATAAAATGTATATATTGATTAATTATTGATATATTAATACAATTATTTAAAATAATTATTAATAAATAAGATAACTTACATATTACAACACATTATACTATAATAATCTATACACATATTAATGCTAAGAACCTTCAAAAGAACAACATTTATTTGTAATAGACATCTTTTGTCAAATTATAAATCTATTTGCTATTTATTTGCCCTGAAATATATATATATATATATAACAAATAATAATAATAATAATAATATATATATATATATATATATATATATATATATAATTGTATAATAAATATTATTTTATTTTGTGGTAAAGAAAAAAAAGAATGAAATATATATGTATATATAAATAAATAAATCACAGAACTGTCCAGGCGCATTACAATAATCTGATGCATTTATTCATCACTGAAGCTCAAAAGAAGAAAAACACTGTTAATATTCTAGATCTACAGCAGACATTCATGCAATAAATTCATGAGCGCATATTATTATTCATTACATGATCCAACAACATTACGGATCTGAAATGCATTGAATTAAAAGTGTTTTGTGGCTGCATTAGAGCAGAGCGGCGTCACAGACGTTCTCTATACTGTGTCCTGGATATTAATAGAAGGAAACATCATAAGCTGTTCGATTATTCTTCAAAATGAGTCCAAAGCGTTCAGTTCACTTGCGTAAAAGAAATGTAGAAAACCCGCGGCCTTAAAATTATTAAGTAAATAAACTTAATGCTTAATTAAAAAAATTAAGTTATGTGAACTTAATTCCACATTTCTTATTTGTTTTGATTAAACATGACATTTATTTACTTAATAATTTTAAGGCAACGGGTTTCCTCAATTTATTAAGTTAAGTCAACTGATCACTTTTGATCCGTAGGTGCGTTCACTGCACACACACAGCTAGATTAACAACACAGACGATCTATAATGCAATTCTCACATTACTGAATGCATTATATGTTCAGGCTGTGAATATTGTGCTTGTGACTCAGGACGTGAGAGAGGAACGCTTCTCCTTCCGGTGGGATATAATGTGTTCCTGTTATCGGCTTAGGAGTTTTCGATTATGGTAATGGCAGATGTGATTATGGCCCTGTTCTCTTCCACATAATCCAGAGACGAACGCATTTAATCACACTAACGACGGCCTCTCAGACAGACGAGTCGCACTCAGGACGGGGTTCTGTGTCACCTAAACAAACCAAACTAAAGCGCTTTCGTTCACTGAAACAAAAACTAAAACTAAAAGTAAATTAAAACGCCTTTGTTTACTGAAATAAAACGCAGGAGTGTGTGTCTGTGTCTGTCCTTGACCTGTCTAATGGGGCTGTTTATAACGCAGATCTCGTGATCAGAGTGTGTGTGTGTGTGTGTGTGTGTGTGTGTGTGTGTGTGTGTGTGTGTGTGTGTGTGTGTGTGTGTGTGTGTGACGGGACAGATGGCGTCTCTACCTGCTCACACCTCAGACGTGACTTTACTCAAGGAGACGAGAAGATTCCCGGAGAGATTCACCTGTCACTTTACTGTACACACACACACACACACACACACACACACACACACACACACACACACACACACACACACACACACACACACACACACACACACACACACACACACACACACACACACACACACACACACACACACACACACCAACCCCTAAACCTACCCCTCTCACACACACACTTATATATTATAAGCTTGTTTCCTCAATTTAGTTGTGAGCAAAGTCGGTAGGTTTCAGTCTAATGCGATAACATGAACCAGCATTTTCAGGGGGGAAAGAAAGTTCAACTGAGCGTGAGGGTCACATGTTCCCATCAGCCGAGTGTGTGTGTGTGTGTGTGTGTGTGTGTGTGTGTGTGTGTGTGTGTGTGTGTGTGTGTGTGTGTGTGTCTGTGTCTGACCTCCACATCCCTCATTACAGACAGTAGATCAGTGTGTGTGTGTGTGTGTGTGTGTGTGTGTGTGTGTGTGTGTCTGTGTCTGACCTCCACATCCCTCATTACAGACAGTAGATCAGTGTGTGTGTGTGTGTGTGTGTGTGTGTGTGTGTGTGTGTGTGTGTGTGTGTGTGTCTGTGTGTGAGATCGTGTGTGTGAGTGAGATTGTGTGTGTGTGTGTGTGTGTGTGTGTGTGTGTGTGTGTGTGTGTGTCGGCTCTCCTGCTCTGGTCAGAATCTGTTCCAAAGCAAATGGGAAGGCAGACGTTCGCATGTTGAGTTACAAGCATTTCCCAGATCGTACGGCGTGTTTGTTTTCGTGAGTGCAATGACACACACACACACACACACACCTGGGAATTTCCGACTGGGATTCATGAGCTCACACTTCTGTTTAGTTTATAAAACGGATTATTTTAGTAAAATGAAATTTGACTAAAATCCTTTTCCAGAAAGGTTCAAACGACAATCACCAACTAGAGATTCACCCGCTGTAAAACGCAATGCTTTTTTCCCCTTAGTGGGTCAGAACATTAGTGGATGTTACTCATTTCTCCAGACTACATTTCCCGGTGTAAATTCTTATGTTGGTCATACTTCCAATTTCCAAAAAGTAGAATCAGTGATTGGGAATGCCAGGATCCACACTGACCGACAGCCGCACGTTCGCCTCAAAACACTAGATTCATCCGCGCTGTGCCGTGCCGAGGCACAACCATGTAACGTTGATAATTCCGCGAATAACTGCAATTGCAGATTTCCAACAGGGATGGCGACAAAGAGGAAAAACTACGGATTGCAGCTTTAAATAAATGTAAACAGAAGGTGTTTGCAGTGTCTGTGCACCGGGTCAAAACAGGAATGGAACGTCTGACACAAAGATGGCAAATGTGTGTTTACATCTGCAGTGAGAAAAAGCCACTTTGCTTTAAAATGTGTGTTATGTCTGAAAGGAGTCATTCCTGGAGATGAACACACACACAGAGAGGAAAATAGTGGCTCTCAGAAATAATTCTGTGCCTGAGAAACTGCAGGAGCGTCTGGAGAGGAGAAAGCTCTGAAACTGACCCACTTTTTGAAAGGAGAGCGGATCCTTTAATCCAAAGCAGGGATCGTGATGGAGGGCCAAGAGCATGCTGGGATACTGGAGCAACAGGCCAAACTGAGAGTCATCCAGGCTGTTGGAAGTGTGTGAGGAGAAAAGCTTCGTCTGCTGAAGTGTGTGTATGTGTGTGTGTGTGTGTGTGTGTGTGTGTGTGTGTGTGTGTGTGTGTGTGTGTGTGTGTGTGTGTGTGTGTGTGTGTGTGTGTGTGTGGAGAAAAACCTCCATCTGCTGAGGAGATGCAGACGCGCGTTTGGCAGCGATGCAGAGCTTTACAAGAGCCAGTGAGACAAACACACATAAACGAACACACACACACACACACACACACACACACACACACACACACACACACACACACACACACACACACACACACACACACACACACACACACACACACACACACACACACACACACACTAACCCTACCCCTGAACCTACCCATCACACAAAACTTTCTGCAGTTTTACAACAAAAAAACATGTGAGATTCCCTCACAAATTAGGGAATATCAAGTTTTACTATCCTTGTGGGGACATTTGGTCCTGATACACACACACACACACACACGGTGTAAAGCAGTTGGATGGAGTGGTGTAAAGCGTGGGATGCGGAGGTGTAGAGCGTGGGATGCAGTGGTGTAAAGCGTGGGATGCGGTGATGTAAAGCGTGGGATTCAGTGGCGTAAAGCGTGGGATGCAGTGGTGTAAAGCGTGGGGTGCAGTGGTGTAAAGCGTGGGGTGCAGTGGGGTAAAGCGTGGGGTGCAGTGGTGTAAAGCGTGGGATGCAGTGGTGTAAAGCGTGGGGTGCAGTGGTGTAAAGCGTGAGATGCAGTGGGGTAAAGCGTGAGATGCAGTGGTGTAAAGCGTGAGATGCAGTGGGGTAAAGCGTGGGATGCAGTGGTGTAAAGAGTGGGATGCAGTGGTGTAAAGCGTGAGATGCAGTGGAGTAAAGCGTGGGATGCAGTGGTGTAAAGTGTGGGATGCAGTGGTGTAAAGCGTGAGATGCAGTGGTGTAAAGCGTGAGATGCAGTGGGGTAAAGAGTGGGATACAGTGGTATAAAGCGTGGGATGCAGTGGTGTAAAGAGTGGGATGCAGTGGTGTAAAGCGTGAGATGCAGTGGAGTAAAGCGTGGGATGCAGTGGTGTAAAGTGTGGGATGCAGTGGTGTAAAGCGTGAGATGCAGTGGGGTAAAGCGTGGGATGCAGTGGTGTAAAGCGTGAGATGCAGTGGGGTAAAGAGTGGGATGCAGTGATATAAAGCGTGGGATGCAGTGGTGTAAAGCGTGGGATGCGGTGATGTAAAGCGTTGGATGCAGTGGAGTAAAGCGTGGGATGCAGTGGGGTAAAGCGTGGGATGCAGAGGGGTAAAGGGTGGGATGCATTGGGGTAAAGCGTGGGATGCAGTGATGTAAAGCATGGGATTCAGTGGGGTAAGCGTGGGATGCAGTGGGGTAAAGCGTGGGATGCAGTCGGGTAAAGCGTGGGATGCATTGGTGTAAAGCGTGGGATGCAGTGGGGTAAAGCGTGGGATGCAGTGGGGTAAAGCGTGGGATGCAGTGGTGTAAAGCGTGGGGCACAGTGGTGTAAAGCGTGGGATGCAGTGGAGTAAAGCATTGGATGCAGTGGTGTAAAGTGTGAGATGCAGTGGTGTAAAGCGTGGGACGCAGTGGTGTAAAGCGTGAGATGCAGTGGAGTAAAGCGTGGGATGCAGTGGTGTAAAGTGTGGGATGCAGTGGTGTAAAGTGTGAGATGCAGTGGGGTAAAGCGTGATATGCAGTGGGGTAAAGCGTGGGATGCAGTGGTGTAAAGCGTGAGATGCAGTGGGGTAAAGAGTGGGATACAGTGGTATAAAGCGTGGGATGCAGTGGTGTAAAGAGTGGGATGCAGTGGTGTAAAGCGTGAGATGCAGTGGAGTAAAGTGTGGGATGCAGTGGTGTAAAGTGTGGGATGCAGTGGTGAAAAGCGTGAGATGCAGTGGGGTAAAGCGTGAGATGCAGTGGGGTAAAGCGTGGGATGCAGTGGTGTAAAGCGTGAGATGCAGTGGGGTAAAGAGTGGGATGCAGTGATATAAAGTGTGATATGCAGTGGTGTAAAGCGTGGGATGCGGTGATGTAAAGCGTTGGATGCAGTGGAGTAAAGCGTGGGATGCAGTGGGGTAAAGCGTGGGATGCAGAGGGGTAAAGGGTGGGATGCATTGGGGTAAAGCGTGGGATGCAGTGATGTAAAGCATGGGATTCAGTGGGGTAAAGCGTGGGATGCAGTGGGGTAAAGCGTGGGATGCAGTGGGGTAAAGCGTGGGATGCATTGGTGTAAAGCGTGGGATGCAGTGGGGTAAAGCGTGGGATGCAGTGGGGTAAAGCGTGGGATGCAGTGGTGTAAAGCGTGGGACGCAGTGGTGTAAAGCGTGAGATGCAGTGGAGTAAAGCGTGGGATGCAGTGGTGTAAAGCGTGGGATGCAGTGGAGTAAAGTGTGGGATGCAGTGGTGTAAAGCGTGGGATGCAGTGGAGTAAAGCGTGGGATGCAGTGGAGTAAAGCGTGGGATGCAGTGGTGTAAAGCGTGGGATGCAGTGGTGTAAAGCGTGGGGTGCAGTGGTGTAAAGCGTTGGATGCAGTGGAGTAAAGCGTGGGATGCAGTGGTGTAAAGCGTGGGATGCAGTGGAGTAAAGCGTGGGATGCAGTGGAGTAAAGCGTGGGATGCAGTGGAGTAAAGCGTGGGATGCAGTGGAGTAAAGCGTGGGATGCAGTGGAGTAAAGCGTGGGATGCAGTGGTGTAAAGCGTGGGATGCAGTGGTGTAAAGCGTGGGATGCAGTGGAGTAAAGCGTGGGATGCAGTGGTGTAAAGCGTGAGATGCAGTGGTGTAAAGCGTGGGGTGCAGTGGTGTAAAGCGTTGGATGCAGTGGAGTAAAGCGTGGGATGCAATGGTGTAAAGCGTGGGATGCAGTGGTGTAAAGCGTGAGATGTAGTAGTGTAAAGCGTGGGATGCAGTGGTGTAAAGCATGGGATGCAGTGTAGTAAAGCATGGGATGCAGTGGTGTAAAGCATGGGATGCAGTGGAGTAAAAGGTCGGATGCAGTGGTGTAAAGCGTGGGATGCAGTGGTGTAAAGCGTGGGATGCAGATCTATCTATCTCATTCTATGTCTCATTCTCTCATTCCATCCATCCATCTATCAGTAACACTTAAAATCTCCCTTTCTGGATATTTTGTCAAGTTCAAAAATTTCTACTGAAAAACATATTTTTATTTATATAATAATAATGATGATAATAATAACAATATAAGAAGGAATTAATTAATGTATTTAACTGTCATGAAATGAAATGTTACGATGAAAAAAAATCTTAAAGGTCCTAACAACAGGCTTCATTTTCTTCGCACAAAATATGATTGCTTATATTTTGGCCTGAACAGTTCTTGACCGTTTGATGAGATTCACACAAATGACTTCATCGTAATTGTGCCTTTAATAATCATTTAGGCTGCGACGTGCCAAAGGCTCTTCCCTTCACAGCCAAACGAGAACTGTGATATAAACCTGATCTACATTTCACAGACTAACAGCCTCAAAGAGACACAAGAAACGTCGTTTCACAAAGAGCTCCTTTGGTGTGACAATCAATATTTAAAATCACACTGGACTGATGAACTGATTCTGGAAGCAAAGTTGAGGATTTCATGCTGCTTTCAGAACGAGCGCTAGAACAGCAGTAACACTCCCTCCTGCCAGAGAGGATCACCATTCTTTCACAATAAGGCAAAGAGGCACACACACACACACACACGCACGCACGCACGCACGCACGCACGCACTCACTCACTCACTCACTCACTCACTCACTCACTCACTCACACACTCACACACACACACACACACACACACACACACACACACACACACACACACACACACACACACACACACACACACACACACACACACACACACACACACACACACACACACACACACACACACACACACACACACACACACACACACTCTCTCTCACTCACTCACTCTCTCACACACTCACACACTCACACTCACTCACACACACACACTCACTCACACACAATTTCTTCTCTTCTCTAGTTTGCTTCATAATAGTTGACAAATATACCTGTCATTATATGACAATTATTGTCGACTCCTTGATTAATTGCTTAAAAGATCTTAAAGAATCTTCTAAATGCATATATCATTGCTATTTTAATCCCCTTAGGTCGGCTATCACGGCTATCGACACGAAAGTAATCAAAGGGTTTTTTTTTTTTTGTTGTTTGTTTTTTACCTCTAACGATGATGGTAGTGGATTTCTTGGCCGGGTTTCCCACGTTGTTGCTGGCGACGCACCCGTAGAGCCCGGCGTCCTCGGAGGAGACCGCAGGAATCGTGAGGGTGCCGTCCTTCATCAGGCTCTTCTCCGGCAGAGATCCGGCACTGCTGGTCCAGGTGAGGCTCGGCTCCGGCTCTCCTCCGGTGCTGATGCACACCAGAGACACCGTCTGGCCCGGGTTCACCACGATCGGGTCTTCCACCAACAGCTTAATGGAGGCCGGAGCTGCAGAACCACATCATTTGTTGCAATTTCTAATTGTTCTGTTTTATTTACTTAGTGTTTACTTGTCTTTAATAATGCTTGAAATTTATATTAGTTAAGCTAGTTGTTTTTCTATGGTATTTTTAAACCACAGGCAAACGTTCCTTGTACTAACTTGTATCAAAATTACACAATTATGTTACCTTTTCAGTTTATCTGTATTGTTTCTTTGTCTTCGGTCATGTTTTTTATTTTTTATTTTTTATCATATTGTAAAGCGACCTTGAGTTTGTAGAAAGGCTCTATATAAAATAAACGTATTATTATTATTATGTAAGTGTTCTTTAGCCTGTTGATTTTTGTTCATGATATTCAGCTACAATTAAATGTTTTGCAATAAGACTAAATGTGAATGATATCTAATTGTTTTAGGTTTTTTTTACCTTTTACGAAATTAAGAATCGATAAGAATCGGAATCGAAATCATTAAAATTCAAATGATATCCAACCGTACTTAAGATTATCAGCTATTGGCACTGGCCATAATATTGTCATAACTATTAATATGCATTTGCTTTTATTAGTCCTTTTTAGGCAAGACAAGTTTATTTATATAGCACTATGTATTTACTGTATATAACACATATTAAACTATGGCAATTCAAAGTGCACAAATAATCACAAAATAAAAGCAAGGAAAATTAAAACAGTTATAAAATGAATTAAAAGAGTAAAAAGATGATACATAGATAAACTTCTCATCTGGCAAAACACCGGTGTATCACCGGTGTATTTTCCTTCAGGTCAGTCCTATATTCGTAATAAAAATTCAGTTTAAATGTCCGCTGCAATATATTGTCCTTTTAGCAGTTAAGGGGGTTTCCAGTGCCTGACACGCTAGTCATTTGTCAGTTGCCTCTTGCTTCTCCGTGTTCACAAGTTTCAGTCCTTTCAATATAAAAGTATTCTCTAGTCACTGACTCACTCATAAAGACAGTCTTTGCCGCCATCTAATGGAGAAATAATGTAACTTCTGTTGCTGTTTACGGACAAGGACTATTTTTTCCAGCGGAAGGAAGGCTTTTAGTGATTTTACTTCATGAAAGTTGCATTAGTACATATTTTTTGGCTTTAATATTTGTATTGTGTTGTAACCGTGTTATAAAAGCAATAAGGTACTCGAGGCTAGTGCTGTATCGTGAATAAGTCACATCTGACTCCGCTTCACGTCGTGCCTAACAACACCCTTCATCTGTGACTTATTCCCGATACAACACTAGCCTCGAGTATCTTATTGCTGACTTACTTCACTGTGAGAATATCGGCGCCTGAAGAGCCTCACCTGTTTTATTGGTCAGTCTGAAGACGACTTTGCGGTCAGCGATTCCGCACACGTTTCGTACGGAGGCGATGCAACTGTAGTTGGCGTAGTCCTTGGGTCTCAGGTTCTTCAACTTCAGGATCTTCGTTTCCCCCTGGAGCTCAGAGCGAGAGACAGAGAGAAATGTGTGCAAATGTGTGCTTCAATGCGCTTAATAGAATAGATGAGGCAGAACTGGAATCAAGTAGATTATTAAACACGTTTTCTTTCAAACATGTCCATATTTCCAAATGTCCAAAGCCTGATGCAAAAGTTTATCCAGGGCCGAAACCATCTTAGGCATTGAGCAGGAGGATCACAATTAAAAAAAGGCCAAATTGTTCCTCCTAATATGTATTTATCACAGTCGTGTTTCAGGCAGGAAGATGAAGATAGATGGATCAAGTTCAGAATACTCAAAGTTTAATCAAAATACCTCAGACAGGCGATAGCAAACAGAACTAAACATAACGGTGATCGGACAAGGAAAGAAAGCAAGGGTACAACATAAGTAATGAACACAAATGAGATGATTAATAGAATACAGCTGGTACAAACGAACTATATAATGACCGTAACCAAAGACACATGACAAATGAAAACAAACTGAAGGTCCTTGAAACAGAACATAATGGTGACAATATTCTTCATGCTGCTCTGTTTATTGACAAGTTTTAAAAGCCCACATCAATGTCACGATGAGTGAGAGGACCAATTAAATCAAAGAAGGCGGAGCTTCACGGTTCACGAATTCCAAACATGAATTCCAGGTGATGCTTCAGTTTCAATGGTGAAAGAGTGTGAGGTAAGATAATACCTCACTTTATACTTTATAATATACTTTATTTCAGCTCATTTAGTTGAACTTGATATACTAAATCAACTAAAACTGAAATAAAAACTTTTTTAAAAATTATATAATAAATTATATAATTAAAATATAAAAAAGAAAAACGAATAAAAATGACAAAACCACACAACAAATTTACTAACATTTTAAATAAAACAAAATTGAAAACAGAAAATATATAAATAAAAACAAATTCAAACTATTGAGGTGTCAAAGTTGCAACATCTAGCTACTGGAGTGCCTCAGGGCTCAGTGCTGGGACCGCTTCTCTTCTCCATCTACATTTCATCTCTAGGATCTGTCATTCAGAAACATGTTTTTTTCCTATCACTGTTATCATCTAGCTACTGGAGTGCCTCAGGGCTCAGTGCTGGGACCGCTTCAACAAATTTACAAAAATTTTAAATAAAATAAAAATGAAAACAGAAAATATATAAATAAAAACGAATTAAAACTTTTGAGGCGTCTAAGACCAACATCTAGCTACTGGAGTTCCTCAGGGCTCAGTGCTGGGACCGCTTCTCTTCTCTATCTACATGTCATCATTAGGATTTGTCATTCAGAAACACGTTTTTTCCTATCACTGCTACGCTGATAACTCTACTTCTCATTCCACACAGAGGATCTGACGGGAGCCGCTCGCATCTCAGCCTGCCTGATAGACATTTCTTCAACTAAACCTTGTGAAGACAGAACTGTTGTTCTGTGGTCTCGGCCAACCCAACACTACACCACAACTTCTCCATTCAGCTATAGGTTCATCATCCATAACTCCATCCAGGACAGCCATGAACCTTGGAGTTGAGATAGACGATCAGTTAAACTTCACAGATCACATTGCTAGAACTGCCCGGTCCTGCAGATTTGCCTTACACAACATGAGGAGAATCAGGCCCTTCATATCGGATCTACACAACTCCTGGTCCAAGCTCTTGTTCTCTCCAGACTGGACTATTGTAATGCTCTCTCCTTCCAGCATCAGTCAAACCTCTGCAACTGATACAGATGCTGCAGCGAGAGAGGTTTTGTGGTGCCATCCATAAGAGGCACTAGGGGTGTAATAATATATCGTGTCACAATATAACGCAATACAATATGTATTGTGGATAGAGAGCATATGTATTGTGGATAGTCCACCCCAAAATAAAAATTACTATGTGAGAAAATATTCAAGTTTTCAGAGTTTTAGTGTCAGTACTACATTAAACTATACTGTGTGTGTGTGCGTGCGTGTGTGTGTGTGTGTGTGTGTGTGTGTGTGTGTGTGTGTGTGTGTGTGTGTGTGTGTGTGTGTGCCTGCTAGTGAGGGGCACTTCATGTGTGAAGTACATGTTATATGCTCTTGAACAATGTTTGACGCTTTATGTTTGATATGTCATATATTTTTGAATAATGTTGATATTTTAATCTGTGCTGTATTTACTTGTACCTGGGGACTGCAGATGCAAATTAGCCTAAGGCTAACTCTGGTGTAATGCATCAAATGTTTACATTTATGTTTTCAATTACACATGGTCCCTTTTAAATAAATAAAATTCAATTCAATTCAATTCAATTCAATACTATAAATAATGTTGAATATAATGTATAATGGGTGAATATTTGTGGGTCCTGATAATGCCAAATGTTTTATGTTACCAGTAAAAAATGGCCTACATTATTTTAAATATATCTAGTCAGTGAAAGAGTGCAAGCAGATTCGTATAAAATAGTATTTTCCGCTTCAGAATCATGAATATTGTTATTCTGGTGTCTCTATTATCCTGTGCTTTGGGTTTCCGGCACCAAGTCCAAGACTATTCATTTACACCCACAATGTAATATCAAATCTAGCATTTTAATCAACAGTACATTTTTTGTTAACCTTTTGTCTTGGAGTATCGCAATAATATCGTATCGTGAGTTCAGTATCGTGATTTGTATCGAATCGTGACATGACTATCGTTACACCCCTAAGAGGATCAGTTAACTTTTTTATGGTTTGAGTTTCAGTTTTAGTTAACTATGATAACCATGTTTCAATACATTTGAACTAACTGAATATTGCTTGTTCCACAGTCATATTTAAATAATGTAAATTTTTCTTTAACAGACTATATTTTCACAGTGAACACAACTATGCTGATTCTAAGCAATTTGAATAAATGCATTTTAAAAACATGATTATTTAAATAAAATCAAATAGATGCAAATTATAAAGCATGCAACGTTTCTGACCTTGTCTGACAAATATGCATCACGTTAAGTTTATTCGTTTATGCTAAAACTGTGCAATACAAAATCTTACTGTAAATTTAGGCCTGCACGTGTTCTGAGTGGGTTTACTAAATAAAAATGCCAGCAACTAAATCCTAACATACAAAACAAAAAAACACAGTGCATGAAGGACGTGCGTTCGCAGCATTAGGCTATATCATGAACTTCTCAAAGTGCGAGAAACGCATCGGACGCTGGAAGGCATCAGTCGCCGACAGCTTTCATCAGCGCCGCGAGTTCATCATTAATCTGCATCTCATTACCGTTCCACTGCAGATCCATTCACGGCTTGCTCATTTCAAAGACAACCTTTGGAATTTTAATTTGCGGAAACGATAAATGCGTCGGCGGTGCCTTATCGTGTTTCTCCACCGCCATACGGCACCGGAACGCAGGGGGTCTTTAGGCCCATCGGTCCTGAGAGCTTGTAAAGCATCTTCCCATCCCAGAGAAACACAGAGCGCTGGCTTTGATGTGGCGTCCCACTCATCACTGTAGATTATAATATCAGACAGATACAGTCCTCACATCTAAGAGCTTCCCTGACTTTCATATTCCGACGATCATTCACCCTCTCCCCAAACGTAATTTCATTATGCGGACTCTGTCTATGTCACCTCCTCGTCTGCGTCTGGCTGATATCGTCCTCGCCGCTCGCCTGTCAACATCCTGATGGGAAACCAATTGGAAAAAAATCCACAAACGAGATCAGAGAGACAGAAAGAATGAACACGTCTAAATAGGAGAAGTGTGTGTGTGTGTGTGTACATGTGCGGAAAAATGACTTTTATCGGACAGTTTTATCACTGAACTTTGACGTTTATGTGTTTGATTATCACATCTGTATTATAAGAAGAAAAGGTTCTACATGGTTCTGTCAGTATGGGATCATTTGATGAATTTAGTTCCAGTTAATTCATTCAGTTGTAATTCATTTTTTATTTAAATTACATTTAATGAATTAAATAACATGCTCTATGAAATAACCCATTAAACATGAAAGCATTTAAGACATTTCTCTTTATATAGAACCTTTTTGGCATAAAGGGTTCTTTAAAATTAAGTCAAGAATAGAACTTCTATATAGAACAATTTTTCACACTTCATTTTGCTAGTCCACTTTAGATATTCTACTATAAGTAAGTTTGCAACTACATGTCAAATAGCAGTCAATAGAATATACTGTCTGCCTAATATCACTTTATTTTGACATTTTGAAGTAACTTTGCAAGTACAAGTCAACTAACCCTACTAACAGTCTACTAATACTCGAATGAGAGGTAGTTGACTAGCCTGACTACGTCACACTTCCTACTTCCGCTAATTTCATTTCGCTCCTGTAGTCAGTCTGAGATAGCAGCCTATCTTTCAGTTCCCCTTCGAGGGAACTCGCACTGCGTCGTCGTCGTGACGACACTATGGGAACGCCCTCAGCGTAACGCATCTGAAGCATGAATGAAATCTGTCCAATCCTGATTGGTGCTGCGTCATGACGTAGTAGATGACGGCATAACCGGAAGATACAAAGGGACGCCGGCACAAACACACGTTAGCTTTTTGCTCTTCAGCAAAGCGCTCTGTGTGAAACTGTTTGTCCTATTTGGTGTTGTTTGTCCTATAAGAATTGTCCCAAATAACGTCTGCATTGCAATATAGAATCTAGTGGCTCGGATCTCGCGTTTGCCGAGGCAGCGCGTAGATTACGGGTCTACTCTGCAATAAAGATTCTGTGACTGATCTCGCGTTTGCCGAGGCAGCGCGTAGATTATGTCTGCATTGCAATACAGAATCTATAGCTCGGGTCTCGCGCTTGCCGAGGCAGCGCGTAGATTACGGGGCTATTCTGCATTAAAGATTCTGTGTGGGTGCGAGGCATGCACAGTCAGCTCCTGAGGGTGCTGGCTGTGTGTTCATTGAGAAATATCTTGACGCACACAGCCGTGCGTTCCGGGTGTTTCAGCCTCGCGCCCGTTGGCTTTCTTCTCGAGAGATGAAAGCCAAATATATTGTGAACGACTCGAATCTCGCATTTGCCGAGGCAGCGCGTAGATTACGAGTCTGCTATAAAAGGGACACACACGATCTGTGAAATAATACTGTTTGGGTGCGAGGCATTCACAGTCAGCTCCTGAGGGGGCTGGCAGTGTTCATTGAGAAATATCTCGGCGCGCGTGCATAGAAAAAAGCCGTGCGCTGTCGGATGTTTCAACCTCGCAATTGTTGACTTTCTTCTCGAGGGATGAAAGCCGATATATTGTGACCGACGGCTCGAATCTCGCGTTGCCGAGGCAGCGTGCAGATTACGAAACCGTTTAAATAAATATTAAACTAAACAAACAGTATTGTCTGGTGATTATGGCTGCATTTAATTCTTAATGGAATTAAAATGATGGAATATTATCTGACTTTGAGAAGTTATATATTTTAATTCAGCCTACCACCGTTTCACTTATCTAGTGTTTTTGGCTGCATTTAATTTTGAGGAATTAAAATGTTGAGCCTCGCACCGACAGGTGCAAAAAGAGTGTCGCCTCCCGCGCCCCTCCCGAGGGAGCCTGGCAAAGGAGACGGCGCTCTTGCGGCAAGCCTTCTGAGCCTAAGGTCGATCTGAGGACCGTCCTTTAGGCAAAGAAGGCTTCTGCCAGGTGGTCCTAGCTGCGGCCGGACCACTCAGAGCTGTCCCCCCCCGGGGTGGAGCGATCGAGGTCGCCTCCCCCCGGAGCTCTCAGGAAATCAGTGCTGTGTTCCCGCCGTCCAGTACGCTTCGGGCCACACTGATTTCCCGCGCACGCACGCCGCTCCAGCCGCCTCTAGAAAGACCTGCGGCTGGGCAGCGAACGCGTCCGCACACCGAAAATCATTCTCGACTGCTCCCTGCCGGTCAGCCGCTTCAGGGGGTCGGGAATGAGGCTCGGTTGACACCCGAGGCCAGCCTTGAGAGGCTGGTTCCCTTAGTAGATTATCTCGGCGCATGGTCATGCTTCCGAATATATCTGCGTGGGCCCTGCGTACTGTAGAGCTGGGTTACAGACTGCAGTTCAGCTCCCCTCCCCCGAAGTTCAACGGGGTGGTCTGGACTGTGGTCGGCTCAGAGCAGGTTCGGGTTATGGAACAGGAAGTTCAATCCCTGTTGGTCAAGGAGGCCATAGAACGTGTTCCTCTGCCAGACAGGGAGTCCGGGTTCTACAGCCGGTACTTCATAGTTCCCAAGAAGGATGGGGGGTTGCGTCCAATAATAGATCTCAGGCACTCTGAGGAGATTCAGGTTCAAGATGCTCACAATTCCAGCCATCGTGAGTCAGATCCAGTTCGAGGACTGGTTCGTCACGATAGATCTGAAGGACGCATACTTCCATATTTCCATCCTTCCATGTCACAGGAAGTTCCTGAGGTTCGCTTTCGGGGGCGAAGCGTACCAATATCGGGTTCTTCCCTTTGGCCTAGCTCTTTCCCCGTGCACCTTCACCAAGTGCATGGATGCAGCGCTGGCTCCGCTGAGACTCCAGGGCATTCGTGTACTCAATTACATCGACGACTGGCTAATATTAGCCAAGTCGTACGATATGGCAGTTCGGCATCGAGATGTCGTTCTAGCCCATATCAGGTGCTTGGGGCTGAGACTCAACACAAAGAAAAGCGTGTTGACGCCCTCCCAGAGGACTATGTGCCTGGGAGTGGTATGGGACTCCACGACGATGCGGGCACAAATGTCTCCTGCACGGGTGGAATTCATACGGGCGATGGTCTCCAGAGTGAAGCTAGGCCACAACCTCACTGTGAAGCAGTTTCAGAGACTGCTGGGGCTCATGGCAGCAGCGTCCAACGTCATACCTTTGGCCTGCTACACATGAGACCCCTACAGTGGTGGTTGAGAGCCAAGGGGTTTTCCCCGAGGGGAAATCCGTTCCGTATGATCAGGGTAACGCGCAAATGCCTTCGTTCTCTCGTCATATGGAGGAAACCTTGGTTCCTGTCCCAGGGACCGGTGCTGGGAGCATCATGTTGCCGGAAAACCGTTTCAACAGATGCCTCCCTCACTTGGTTGGGGCGCGGTCATGGACGGCCGCTTTGCGAGAGGTCTGTGGGAGACCCGGCATTCTTCCTGGCACATCAACTGCCTGGAAATGCTGGCGGTCTACAAAGCTCTGAGGAGCTTTTTCCCAGACCTCCGCGGCCACCATGTCCTGATACGCTCGGACAACACTTCTGTAGTCGCGTATCTGAATCATCAGGGGGGTCTGAGGTCGCGCCCTCTATGCAGACTGGCACACCAGATCCTTCTGTGGTCCCAGGGGAAACTGTCGTCTCTCAGAGCGATGTACGTCCCCGGGGACCAAAATCAGGGAGCAGACGTCCTGTCGAGGCGGGGGCTGAGGCCCGGGGAGTGGCGACTCCACCCAGAGGTGGTGGAAGCCATGTGCGTGAGATTCGGCCCAGTGGAAGTGGATCTGTTCGCGTCTCAAGAGACGTCCCACTGTCCACTGTGGTTCTCTCTCAGGCATCCAGCTCCGCTGGGGCTGGACGCCATGATGCAGACGTGGCCAAGGCTGCGTCTGTACGCATTTCCCCCGATCGTTCTGCTCCCGGGAGTCTTGGAGCGAGTCCGCCGGGAGGGGATCAGCCTACTTTTAGTAGCACCCCGCTGGCCGACCCGAGTATGGTTCTCGGACATTGTAGCACTGCTGGACGGCCTTCCGTGGCAGGTCCCTCTGAGGAGGGATCTGCTGTCGCAGGCAGGGGGCACAATATTTCACCCCCGGCCAGAGCTGTGGAACCTCTGGGTCTGGCCCCTGAGGGGGCTCGGTACCTAGAGGCTGGCCTGTCAGCAGATGTTGTCGAGACCCTACTCAGCTCCAGGGCTCCTTCTACCAGGAGACTGTACAGCCTGAAGTGGAATGTGTTTTCCACTTGGTGTAGAGAGCGTGAGGTGGACCCAGTTAACTGCCCAGTGGCTTCAGTGCTGGAGTTCCTCCAAGATCGTTTCTCCGCCGGTCTTACCCCGTCCACACTTAAGGTGTATGTGGCTGCCATTGCGGCTTTCCACTCGCCTATAGGTGAGGGGCCTTTGGGGAAGCACCATCTGGTTGTACGTTTCCTCCGTGGGGCTCGGAGGATGAGGCCTGCGGCTCGCTCCAGAGTTCCAACCTGGGACCTGGCGGTGGTACTTGAAGGGTTGGCTGAGGCCCCCTTCGAGCCACTGGAGTCGGCTGAGGCAAAGAACCTGACCCTTAAGGTGGCCTTTCTCCTTGCTATCACCTCTCTGAGGAGAGTGGGGGATCTCCAGGCCTTGGCTATAATGCCAACTTGCCTGGAGTTTGCCCCTGGCGGAGTTAAGGCCATCTTACACCCTAGACCGGGCTATGTGCCCAAGGTGCCATTTAATGTGGCACGGTCAGTGGTTCTTCAGGCATTCCATCCTCCACCTCACGTGACGGCGGAAGAGGGGAGACTTCACCTGCTCTGCCCGGTCAGAGCCCTGAGAGTGTACCTTGAGAGGTCCTCTCAGTGGAGGAAGTCAGACCAGTTGTTGGTGTGCTTTGGTTCACCCAAGAAAGGGCTGCCTGCATCCAAGCAGACAATCAGTAATTGGATTGTTCAGGCTATAGCCATGGCTTATCAGGTGCGCAGTCTGCCTTCACCTATAGCTGTGAGGGCTCATTCTACCAGGAGCATGGCCTCCTCGGTAGCCCTCCTTTCTGGAGCCTCGCTTCAAGATATTTGCGAAGCGGCTGGGTGGGCCACTCCACACACCTTCATAAGATTTTATAGTCTGCAACTCCCTGTGACGCCTGGCGCCAGAGTGATCGCGTCCTAAGTGTGCCTGGTCTCCCAGCTTCACACTAGGGTGGCATGCTTACGGTGTGGCATAGTGGGCATTGCGTTCCCATAGTGTCGTCACGACGACGACGCAGTGCGAGTTCCCTCGAAGGGGAACGTCTCGGGTTACGACTGTAACCCTTGTTCCCCGAGAAGGGAACGAGACACTGCGTCTCGTCGCCACACCTATCACGGGCAGAGCGCGTGCTTCATCGCAAAGGAGCTAACGTGTGTTTGTGCCGGCGTCCCTTTGTATCTTCCGGTTATGCCGTCATCTACTACGTCATGACGCAGCACCAATCAGGATTGGACAGATTTCATTCATGCTTCAGATGCGTTACGCTGAGGGCGTTCCCATAGTGTCGTCACGACGACGACGCAGTGTCTCGTTCCCTTCTCGGGGAACAAGGGTTACAGTCGTAACCCGAGACGTTTTCCACCGGCCTGAAAACAGCCGGGCCAATCAACGAACAGAGGGCGGGCTGAGAGCCGTGACGTAGACGCTGATTGTACCGTGGATGCGTAGATTTACTTCACATAATCTGCAAAAGTCGTTCACAGCCATGTTCACTCCGGTATTTCGCTCGATGGTTTAGTTTTTGCATCATACCTGCGTTTACAGTGGAAGTTAGATGCGGCTGAGCATGCGCATAACACACGCCATAACCAAACGTTATGTGATTGGCTTACGGGTAACCAATGATTTTAAACTTCAGACAAGCGCCCCCCCGCGAGAGAGAAAACATTTCTTTATTATGCCCTTCCAGACTCTGTCTACGAAGCAAAGTGAAGTAGCAGAGTCTGGTATTACCAGGCTAGTAGTTGACATGTACAGTTAGTAAAATTTCTAAAGTGTACTATCAAAAATAAATGGCGTTTTTAAAGATGAACAGATAAACAATAAACATAATAATCAATAAACATAAGATAACATCCAGCTAACAGGAACGTTCTGGCAGAAGTTGTGAACAAACTTCCCAGTAATGTTAATAGAAGAATTATCTGCTCTATTATTTATACATCATTCAATGTTTTTCTGAATCATTTTATTTGGATGTTTAACATTTTTTTAAACGTAACAGAATGTTTCGGAATGTTCAGATTGTTTCACTTTCCCATTATGCAAAATGGAATGTTCATTTAAAAAAAAAATATATAAAAAAAAACTTTTGAAGATTCAGAGAACCGTAAGAAATAAAGATTTCTTCACTGTAACGAAGCGTGGTGTGAGTGAGACTGGATCTCCAGTTCCTCCCGTCCCGTGACAGACACGCGATAAAGAGAAACAGAGAGACAGGACGAGTGAGCGAGACTATAGCTGTTCTCATGACATCTACAGCGAAACAACACGAGCTCCTGACGGCTTCCGCTGACACACACACACACACACACACACACACACACACACACACACACACACACACACACACACACACACACACACACACACACACACACACACACACACACACACACACACACACACACGTGTGAAACGGTGGATGACGTTTAGTGACGTTTAGACGAGCTTGATCTGTGCGCTTTCTGAGGAAGAGCTCATCACAGTCCTCACATACTGATGCTATCCTTCATTACACTGATTCCAGTCTCTTCTGCTCACCAAAGCTGCGATTATTTGATCAAAAATACAGTAAAAATTGTGAAATATTATTCTAATGTAAATCAGCTGTTTTCTATGTGAATATATAGTAAAGTGTAATTTATTCCTGTGATCAAAGCTGAATTTTCAGCATCATTACTCCAGTCTTCAGTGTCACATGATCCTTCACAAATCATTCTAATATGATGATTTGATGCTCAAGAAACATTTATGATTATTATCAGTGTTGAAAACGGTCATATTTTTCTGGGAACATTTTATTTTTCATGATTCTTTGATGAATAGAAAGTTGAAAAGAACAGCATTTATCTGAAATAGAATCTTTTGTAACATTATTAATGTCTTTACTGTCACTTTTGATCAATTTAATGCATCCCTGATGAATAAAAACATTCATTTCTTTAATATGCACTAAAAAAAAACACCTAGAAATTGCTAGTAAATTTCACAAATAATTACAAACACACTGAATATAGTATTTTCTTGTAGAACTTACTCCAATAATCTTTGTTTTATTTGCAACATTTTTAAATTATAGTCATCTACTTTGATACTGTACAATGACCATATTCAAGTACTTCAAAGAATATCATTTACATGAATTAATGCAAGAAAATGATATTCTTCGTCCATATTTTTTTCTTGTTTTCAAGTTTCCAGGTCAGAATCTTGTTTTCCCGTTGAATTAACATTTTTCTGACCCCACTTGTTTTAAGCAAAAACTCATTTCTTCAAGGCTTTATATCTTCAGTCATTGTGCATTTAAGCATGTTCACAAGCTTGCACTGGAAAACAACAGTATTACTTTCAGCAGGGGTTATAGCGCCCCATAGTTGGGTTACTCGCTGGGTTATTTTTAACCCAACATTATTAAGTGAGCAGAATGGTACAATGCAAAACAATTAAATAAATGATTTTCTAGTTTCCAGGTCAGAATCTTGTTTTCCCTTTGAATTAACATTATTTATAATGACCCAAATCACAAACTCACTTCATTCTGACACATTTCTTCAAGGCTTACTATCTTCACTGATTTTGCTTCTCCAGTAAATGCGTCTTGATTTAAAGGGGTGGTTGAATATGATTTGACTTCTCTAACTCTAGTTAGTGTGTAATGTTGCTGTTTGAGCATATACAACATCTGCAAAGTTACAACGCTCAAAGTTCAAAGCAAAGGGAGATTTTAACTTTCACAGAAATCACTTTTTAAGGACTACAACAAACGGCTGGTAGAGACTACACAAGCTTCCTCCCGGGTTAGTGACATCACCAACCCTAGAATTTACATAAACCCCGCCCCCTGAACACGATTATTAGTTTATCAAGACAGAATATGCTAATCAATGACTAGAAGATAACTACACAAAAACTACATAAATTCATCAACTAACCATTCAGAAATGTTGTCTACATGTTGTCTCTTCTTCTTGAGTCTCTCCATCTTTATCTGACTCCGGTTTGAACATAAAAGGCGAAAAGTTTTAGAAATGTTCAGTGCATGTGTGTGTGAGGTTAAAGGACATGAGCTCTTGAAGCTCCGCCCTCTGTGCCGGGAGCAGCAGCTCATTTGCATTTAAAGGAACGGACACAAAAACAATTTTAACATGCTATATAAAAATATCTGTGGGTTATTTTGAGCTAAAACTTCACACACACACACACACACACACACACACACACACACACACACACACACACACACACACACACACACACACACACACACACACACACACACACACACACACACACACACACACACACACACACACACACACACACACACACACTCTGGGGACATCAGAGGCTTATTTTACATCTTGTGAAAAGGGCATTATACCACCCCTTTAAGCATGTTCACAAGCGTGTGCTGGAAAACAACAGTATTACTTTCAGCAAGGGCTTCATTCTTACCTGGGTAAAGAAGGGCTCGTAGATCTCCACGCCTTTATCGGACCCTTGCGAGAGAACGTCTCGTCCTCGGTTCCAGCTGTAGCGGATGGGAGGGTTTGAGTTGGCCACGCATCGCAAGAACACGGTCCGCTCGTAGTAGAACTGCTCTTTCGCTTCCCCAATGCTCTGATGAACCGTCACCACGGGATCATCCAGATCTGAAGAAACACGACAGCGTCTCAATCTCATTTCATTTTGCATTTATTTTTTTTATTTCGAACAGCAAAAGATTCAAATAATGTAAAAATACAATAAGTATGTTGCAACATACCGAAAGAAAAAAAACAATATCTATAAAGTATTATAACAATAATTTCAATATGTTTGAGAAGGAGCGGGATGAAGCAGAAGCGTATTATTTCTGCCACTAAAATCTATGTAAATATTTGTTTCTGGTGAGTGACGCACTTTTTCCTATCGCATATTTTAGCAAACATCATAAATTAGGTATCAGTCGAAAGCTTAAAGTCCCCCGTAGTCAATAATCGTATCCCTTAAAGCTCATCTTTGATCACCAAAAGGACATTAAAAAAAAATTCCTTTCTTCATACTT